>NC_042616.1:556730516-557043284 GCF_901001135.1 Rhinatrema bivittatum | reverse complement strand
TCCCCTGTAGCACTGAAGTGGAGGCTAAGACAGGACTAACGAATCCTCCTAAACCTTCGTCAGCTATTACGTTTTCCATTTCTAATGATGAGAATCTCACACAAGATGATTCTTCATCGGAATCAGAAGTAAACATTGCCTGCACTATATTTTCATCTCTACATTGAGTCTGCTGCCGCACTGCTGCTTTTGGGTCTCGCCCTTTTGTCTTGCATGACTCAGCCTCCCTTTCCCTCACCTCCAAAACTGCACAGGTGGTGGTGATGCATCATCTTAGATTTAATTTTTTTCCGGATGGAACTGCCTGCCCCTCCAGAGATTTTAGATTGGAACAGGTCCCTTTTTAACTTTAATGGGGGTCTGTCACTCCCTTTTGAAGTGCCTCCTTTCCCAGACCCAGTCACTCAACCACGTCTAGCTTTCCCTTGACATTATGGATTTAATGTCAGTGCCTACTTGGGATTTCAATTAAAAGAATTATTTCAAAGAGGCCCACTGGGGATTTGACTTCAGAGAGAACTGCTGTCCCAACATGTATGAGATTGCAAAACTGGCTGCCTACAGGCACAGTGCATTGATGTGTGCACTAATGTAATGTATGTGCACACAACAAAGTTGTAACTACAAAGAGGCTTACTGGGGATTTGCTTCCGAGACCACCACTGTCCCAATATACGTGAGTCTGCAAAACTACCCAATGCCCACTGTTACTGATGCCCAGTGCACTGCCTTCTTGGATTAAAAGAGCACAAAGAGATAGTGAGTTCAATAAAAAAAAACAACTGCAGTTATGCCAGTTAACAAAAAGCCTGGCTTGGCACAGCAGCAAAATTGATGAAATATCTGTTTCAATGGCAATTCTATTAAACTAGCTAGAAATTGAATATATCTCCCACCCACAATACCCAAATGCTGCTTGCAACCTACCACAGGGGGTAAAATAAGAAGCAAAATGTCACTGCTAGTGCTAGCAGCTTCTCTCAGTGGCACTGACAGAGAGACTGTCTCAGATCAATTAAAAAAAGTGAGGTAAAAAAAAAAACAGGGCTAGCTGGCACTGCAGCCAAATTGAACAATATCTTTTTTCTATCGAAGTAGCTAGCAATTGATACAGATTTGATACCCTCAGACTAGCTCTGAGATCATCCACCTACTGGACCACCTCCCCACCATCCCCGCCCAGAAAGTGCGTGGCACGCCACATGCTTCATGTATAAATAGTGCTGCGTCATCAGGAACAGCGTCACAGAGCACTGAGTGAGAGCGGCGATTGGCTGCATTACAAAAAATGCTTAGCTCTGATAGGTTGCATTCTGGTCTCCTTGCCAACCTGTCTGACCCACTCTATGACAGGGCTGTGAGGTCAACTTATGACTCATAGGGAAGGGCTGGTTTTTGCTATCTCCTATCTTCAAAACGGCCGCTAAGAAATCACTGCAAGCCGAAAGAATGAAACTAATGAAAGGTTTGTATTCGTGGGGGATCGCAATCCATTTTGCGAACCCACGAATAGAATGGATAGGGATGTATACGTTGCGGATTGCCAATACGTTGCGAACAAATCCCTAATAATCAGCTATAAATCTGTCTAAACCAGGTTATTTATGAGGAGATAATGAATTAATTGACAAAATTATCTCAAACATCTAATATGATGCTCTCTTCTGGTGGAAGAATAAAGCATTGAAGCATATCAAGAAAATATTTAACACACTCATGCTCTTTTTCTCCTATTTATATAAAGTCAAATAGTAGTTTCTAAATTGTTTTATTATATTAACATCTATATACATCTTTACTTTTTGCATGTCTATACTTTGCACTCTTCCTCTATTTCTTTTAGCCTTCAGATACTATGCTAACAGAAGACCAATCCTATTGTTCTCAGCATCGTATCTGACCTTTTGAATGAAAACTGATGCTCCAACTTGTTGACCAAGAATAGAATTAGATTTGTATTTTGCTTGTTTGTTATGAAGGGGAAAAGGAAAGTGAAACTTAAGACTAATTTGGTGAAGCTTTCACAGTGTGTTAGAGTGCTGATTGACAGGTTTGTGTGCTCCAAAATTCAGCATCCTAATGAAGCTGCTTTTATGGGTCAGGAGACATCCCCAGAAAATGAAGTAACTTTAAATTTCCCCTTTGCCTTTGGAATTACAGATTGTTTCTTTGTTTCACTGGTACAACTTGAATTGAGTTGATTTGTGACTCTGCTGGCCATGAACGAGGGCAAGATTGAAGAGATTGCATTGTTGTGGGTTTTGGGCAAGAGAACCTTGTAACAACATCTATTGAGGAGAAACTTTAGTATGAGAACATTCCTATGAGGGGCTAGTTGTGGGACATTGTTCAGAGGAGAAGTTGTTTCTTCTCCATCTGTGCTTCAGTGGTAGAAGCAGTTAAAGACCCTTGTGTTAATGGTGTCTATAGGAGACAGCAATTTGTCAAGCCCCTGGAAGAAAATTATCCTGGAAGATAGCTGGACAGTAGTTTTCAAGGATGGAATGTATACTTTTTCCATGTATTTCCAAACAGAATAAATTTTCTGAGCATCTGTCCACAAAATTTGGAGTTTAAGACCAGAAACTGAAGCAACTTGAGGGTTTAAGTAATCTACTTTGATAATCAGGTTGCTGGATTAGAGTCCTTTAGCTGATCTGGTGAAAGATAACTTGGTGTTGTACAATAAAGTAGAAACATTGAAGAATTCAGCAAGAGCTGTGAATTTATAATTGTTGTAAGAAACATAGAAACATAGAAAATGACGGCAGAAGAAGACCAAACGGCCCATCCAGTCTGCCCAGCAAGCTTCACACATTTTTTCTCTCATACTTATCTGTTTCTCTTAGCTCTTGGTTCTATTTCCCTTCCACCCCCACCATTAATGTAGAGAGCAGTGATGGAGCTGCATCCAAGTGAAATATCTAGCTTGATTAGTTAGGGGTAGTAGGGGGTAGTAAGCGCCACAATAAGCAAGCTACACCCATGCTTATTTGTTTTACCCAGTCTATGTTATACAGCCCTTATTGGTTGTTTTTCTTCTCCCCTGCCATTGAAGCAGGGAGCTATGCTGGATATGCGTGAAAGTATCAGTTTTGTTTTTCTCCCCTGCCGTTGAAGCAGAGAGCTATGCTGGATATGCGTGAAGTATCAGTTTTCTTCTCTCCTGCCATTGAAGCAGAGCTATGCTGGATATGCGTGAAGTATCAGTTTTTTCCTCCCATGCCGTTGAAGCAGAGAGAGCCATGCTGGATAGCATCGAAAGTGAAGTATCAGGCACATTTGGTTTGGGGTAGTAACCGCCGTAACAAGCCATCTACTCCCGCTTTGGTGAGGTGTGAATCCTTTTCTTCTCCCCCTGCCGTTTGAAGCTATGCTGGATATGCGTGAAGTATCAGTTTTTCTCCCATGCCGTTGAAGCAGAGAGCCATGCTGGATATGCATCGAAAGTGAAGTATCAGGCACATTCGGTTTGGGGTAGTAACCGCCGTAACAAGCCAGCTACTCCCTGCTTTGTGAGTGCGAACCCTTTTTTCTTCTCCCCTGCCGTTGAAGCAGAGAACTATGCTGTGCTGTATTTTCCTCAATATAGACTTCCAGGCCTTTGGGAATACTTGAACAGATGTATGAAGAAAGTCCTTAATATCTCATAAGACATGTTGTTCTATTATCTCCTGCTAAATTAGATATTAATCCTTTTGATGGCAAATTGGATTCTCATCTCCAAATAGCTTCAATCTATCCGAATTTTTTGGAAAATTCACAGGATCAAATAGCTACTAAGGCCACGCTATTAGTGACTTTTTGTCGAGTCAGATACAAATTTGGTACTCAAATTATACTTTGAATTAATTAAAACCTCCTTTTGTGATCATGCTGTTAATATTTTCCCTGATGTGACAAAATCTACATAGCTGCCGAGAAAAGCGTTTCTTCAATTATGTCACTAACAGGTCGATACAGTAAAGTGTGCTCTGTCGGAGCGCACTGTCAGCCTGCTCTGGATGCGTGTTTTCCCTTACCCCTTATTCAGTAAGGGGAGGAAAACACGCGGCCCACCCGCGGCACCTAATAGGGCCCTCAACATGCAAATGCATGTTGAGGGCCCTATTAGGTATGTGCGCGGGATCCAGTAAGTAAAATGTGCAGCCAAGCCGCACATTTTACTCTAAGAAGTTAGCGCCGACCCAAAGGTCGGCGCTAATTTCTTCCGGCGCCAGGAAAGTGCACAGAAAAGCAGTAAAAACTGCTTTTCTGTGCACCCTCCGACTTAATATTATAGCGATATTAAGTCGGAGGTCCCCAAAAGTAAAAAAAAGTAAAAAAAAAAAAATTTGAATTCGGCCCGCGGCTGTCGGGCCGAAAATCGGACGCTCAATTTTGCCGGCGTCTGGTTTCCGAGCCCGTGGCTGTCAGCGGGCTCGAGAACCGACGCCGGCAAAATTGAGCATCCTTTCCCTCGTTTGCACCGCGTCGCCTAATTTGCATGCTGGAGCATACTGGATAGCTCGCACCGGCGAAGGGCCGGTGCGTGCGCCGGGAGAGCGGGCGTTCGTCCGCTCTCCCGCGGTTTTACAGTACGGGCTGTAAGTATCAACTTTAGGAACTACTTTCTTTCTCCAATGTCCCTGTAAATGATTTGTCAGTTAAGGGGGCAATAAGTATGTGTTCTTTGATAAAGTTTTGGTGAATTGATGTTACTGCGTATATTATCAACGCCTCTTGATTGGGTATTCATGCATTCATTACATTTGTAGTGTCATCTGTAGGATTATATTGTTTTTTCTGTGGAGATTTTTGTGTGTTTTTCTTTTTTTTTTTTTTCCTCTTGCCCCTTTTTTGTTTTTTCTTTCTTGTCCTCAACCCCACCCGCCACTCTTTTGTGGGCGGGTCTCCTCTAAAGGTATAATATGCATTTTTCTGAATGTTAATTGTCTTTTTTATATTGTTTTTGTAAATCAGGGAGCTTTCTTGATATGCATTCTATAATCTGTTTTCAAATTAATAAATACAAAAGTATATATATATACATATTTGTATTTTAATTGTTGAAGCTGAAGTAATAAAGCATTATCTTTTATTTTAATTTGCTGTGCATCCAGTTGTTATGTTTAAACATCTAGATTTTAATAAATTTTCTTTTTCTTTTACCCCCCCCCCATAGAGGAATCTATTATTATTCTTCTCTATGTTGTTTTAAAGTCATACCATATGGTTGCCATGGAAATATCACAATTTCCACATCACTGAAATCGTCTTCCTATTATTTTAACCACTAGTTCTTTAAATGTTAAATCTTCTAATAGATTTGATTTAACCTCCATGTTCAACTAAAAGAAATAATACCCACACAAGTTAATGTGAGACATCTGCATAATCAAATACCAATATTTTTATAAACAGTTATACCATAGTCAATAAATCTCTTTCTCTCTGCCTTTGAACGCTGCTTACTTAAACTGTTTACTTAAACTGCTTACTTAAACTGTTTCCATTTTATCATCTGAACTATTGCTGTGAATTACTTGCTTGCTGGTATTTGTGATTCCTGTCTCCCTCCCCTTTAACTTTTTCAAAATGCTGCTGTTCATCTTCTTTCCCAGCAGTCACTCTACTATATTCGTTATATCCCTTCATTTATTACCTCTCAAATATTGTTGACAATTGAAAATCCTTTTGCTACTCTATAAAAATATATATGGGTTTACTCCCTCTTACGCATCTGCACATATCTTTCTCTATGACCCATCTTACCATCGAGTTTCTATAAGCACATTTGTCTTTTATATCAGATAATAATCAGGAACCTTCTCACTTTCATGCCTTTTCTCTATTTACTTTCCTTCTCTGGAACAAATTGCCTCCCGAAATCCAGACTGCACTCCTCATTCTTCACTTTCCATTCCAGGTAAATTGTTTTTTTTCCAGCTTAACATTCTTATAATATCCCCATTTTTATAATTAACTATATCTTGTCATTATTACTTTAAATACAGTGTATGCTCTTAGATCCCTCTATGTCAGGGCTTCCCAAACCTGCCCAGCGGACCTCACAGCCACTTGGTTTTCAGGATAGCCATGATGAATATGCATGAAATTAATTTACATATCATTGTGGACATCCTGAAAACCTGACTGATTGTGGGGTTCCCAGGAGAGGTTTAAGAATCCCTGCTCTATGTTCGTGTCATGACTCCCCTCCCGGATAAGGCACCATATAAATAAAAATGTCATGTAAATACAATGAAATATGATTTTTAACAGCACAGAGGTATTTCATAATGGCCATGTGGATAATTGTGCATTGTTGCCACAGAATTACACTTTTCAAGTGTCTGCAATCACTGAGCTTTTGGCTTTCTGTCAAAAAGCGTACCTAAGGGGTGTAATTTTAGACAAGCATACATGGCCTGTTGTTATTTTATTGCTTAATTCATCTCCCATGACTGAACTCATTGTTATTTTCTACTAAGTTCTAAAACTCTTTTGAAATTATAGCTCTTCTCTAAAGGCTAAAGGAAAGTATTTACAAACACCTCCATACCATTTTGTAGTTACACAGTACTTTTTCCATCAGAAAAAGTTTAACTTATTCTCACCTTTTGTTTGCATACAAAGGTCAAATCACAGTGTAGTTCAAAAGATTTGGAACTACAGTGTTTTGTTATTGGATCAATAAGTGTCAATTAATAGATACCTACCAGGCAAGTTTCACCCATTTATCATATTAACAGATGTTAAGATGCACTATTCATCTTGGCTCTCTCTTTACCAGGTTAAAAGTGCATTTTACATCCTTTCACTGATTATAGTTGCTAGACTTCAATACAATCAGCAAGACATATGAGGAAGGGGTTGATAATGCTTTAATCATTAATCATGATTCTGTAGGGCTTGCCAATTTAGAAAAGACAAATATTCTTATTCAGAATTGGCTTTTCCCCATGGAAAAAGTAACTTTATTGAATAAGGTCCAAGAACTGAGGATTCTAAACATCTAAACAGTGTTTTATTGGTGATGCCACTGTGATAGTGCACATTCAGCCCACTGTGATACTGTCTTTTCCTTAAAACTTGCACAGCAAATGGACTCTACACATTTTGCCTGAGACAAGCTTCCTGGATATTTCAGAATTTCATTCCTCACTGCTCATCTCATTGACAAAGGAATCATGTATCTGAATAAATAAGGCAATTCCTTGGTACTGAAAGCAAGTGCAGCCAGACCCACCTGCTGAGGTCAATGTGAGGCTTTTCTTGCTTGCTTCATTTTACATGTGCTGAACAAATTAAATAAAGTAGTTTTGATCTGTTTGGTAGTTTAGAATCAGGAGTTTACTTTAATATTTAGTATTAAAAGAGTTGTTTTTAACAGTTTTAACACTATTAATTCATGATTATTTTCTGTTATTTATTTTTATTTTCTGTCTTAAATCTTTCCCTTGATAAAAACCAGGATTGGGTTGAAACAGCATCATGTCAGATATAGTATATATTTCTCTGCCTTTCATTTCCCTACTTCAACGTTTTTTGGTATGTATTATGTGCTTGATGTAAGAATTTGTCCAGCAGGGATGAAGAAAGGAATTGTTTGCCAGGGTTGACTGAACTGACTATTTTTTTCTCTCTTTTATTTTGGAAAATGTATTTAATTTGTTTCAATTTACATTGTAAATTGCTTAGGAATATGTAATCTGTTAGGCAATTAATAAAAGTAGTTAAATAAATAAATACATACATACATACATACATATAATTAAGGGTAAGTCATTTGGATCTCTGTGTGAACGAGTGTTCCTGAAAACCTTCTTTAACCAGTGCTGGACCAGGCAACTAGCCTGGACCACCTTATGAGCTAGAGACCCAGGTAGCTCTGTGGGTGGATTCCCAGAGAGCAGGAATAAGACTTTGGGCCCAGGTAAAAAGAGAGAGACTCTGGGTCTCTAGGAGAAGGCAGCATCTGTAAGAAGATGAATACTGAAGATAAAGAATGAATGTCAATTCTGAGAAGTGGATAGTGAATATTGAACACAAATATTGAGCTGTGAATACTGAAGATAAATGGTAAGTGTGGACGTGGCTGCAGGTAAACCACTTTTGTAAATAAAGTTTGTATAAGAAAGATTAGAGTCCAATGTATATCTGTCCTCTGAGGAGTTAAAGACTGAATGTACTATTTCACATTCTGATTAAGAGATAAACAGGTACATTTTCAATTATTTAGAGGTTATGCAATAACCTTAGCTTGTATGTTAAAGCCCTTCTGTAACTTGAAACTACACCTCAGTGGTGGGAAAGTTAAGGGAGAAGCTGCTGAAAGAAAGGATACTGAACTATCTACAATAATCCAGTAAATTGCTGGACTCAAGTCAGCATGGAGTCACCAGAGGAAGGTCCTGTCAGACAAATCTGATTGATTTTTTTGATTGGGTGACTAGAGGACTGGATCAAGGAATAACATTCAATATCATCTATTGGGATTTCAGCAATGCTTTTGATACCGTCCCACATAAGAAGTTTGTGAACAAAATGAAAAGCTTCGGAGTGAGTGCCAAGGTGGTGGAGTGGATTACAAACTGGTTGACTGATAGGAGACAGCGTGTAATGGTAAACAAAACCTACTCTGAAGAGAGAGCCATGTTAAGTGGAGTGCCACAGGGATTGGTATTGGGACTGGTTCTGTTCAATATCTTTGTGAACGACATTGCAGAAGGGATTGAAGATAAAGTTTGTCTATTTGCGGATGATGCCAAGATCTGCACAGAATGGACCTGCCTGAAGGAGTAATGAGAATGAAAAGTGGTTTTCAAAAGCCTGAAGAGTGGTCAAAGATTTGGCAGCTGAGATTCAATGCAAGGGATGAATTAATCCAAAAGAGCTGTATGAGATTAGGGGGGAAAGGCTGATGTGCACGGACTAAGAGCTTGAGGTGATAGTCTCTGGTGATCTGAAGATGGCAAAGTAATGTGACAAGGCGATAGCTAAAGCCAGAAGAAGGCTGGGCTGCATGAGAGAGAAATAACCAGTAAGAAAATGGAGGTGGTGCTGCCCTTGTACAGGTCCTTGGTGAGGCCTCACCTGGACTAATGTTCTCAGCTCTGGAGCCCTTATCTGAAAAGGGATAGAGACAGGATGCAGGTGGTCCAGAGAAGGGCTACCGAAATAGCATGGGGTCACTCTCAGAAAACCTATGAGGAGAAACTGAAGGATATCAATATGTATACTAGGGATGTGAATCGTGTTTTGACGATTTAAAATATCGTCCGATGTATATTTTAAATCGTCAAAAATCGTTAGAGCCGCGATACAATAACAATTCCCCCGATTTATCGTCAAAAAATCGTAAATCGGGGGAAGGGGGAGGGGAAGGGGGAGGGCGGGGGGGAAAACCGGCACACTAAAACAACCCTAAAACCCACCCCAACCCTTTAAAATAAATCCCCCACCCTCCCGAACCCCCCAAAATGCCTTAAATTACCTGGGGTCCAGAGGAAGGGTCCCGGTGTGATCTTTTACTCTCGGACCTCCGTGCGTTGTAGAAATGGCGCCGGCGCTACCTTTGACCCTTCATATGACAGGTCAAAGGTAGCGCCGGCGCCATTTTGTTTTTTTGTCCCCCGACGTCAGGAGCGTAGGAGATCGCTCCCGGACCCCCGCTGGACCCCCAGGGACTTTTGGCCAGCTTGGGGGGGCCTCCTGACCCCCACAAGAATTGCCAAAAGTCCAATGGGGGTCCGGAACAACCTCCTGCAGTCGAATCGTGTTGCCGTACGGCCGGCGCCATTTTGCACAAAATGGCGCCGGCCGTACGGCAACACGATTCGACTGCAGGAGGTCGTTCCGGACCCCCGTTGGACTTTTGGCAAGTCTTGTGGGGGTCAGGAGGCCCCCCCAAGCTGGCCAATAGTCCCTGGGGGTCCAGCGGGGGTCCGGGAGCAATCTCCTACCGCAAATCGTTTTTCCATACGGAAAAACGATTCGCGTGCAGGAAGTCATTCCCGGACCCCCGCTGGACTTTTGGCAAGTCTTGTGGGGGTCAGGAGGCCCCCCCAAGCTGGCCAAAAGTCCATGGGGGTCCAGCAGGGGTCCGGGGGTCAAAGGTAGCGCCGGCACCATTTCTACAACGCACGGAGGTCCGAGAGTAAAAGATCACACCGGGACCCTTCCTCTGGACCCCAGGTAATTTAAGGCATTTTGGGGGGGTTCGGGAGGGTGGGGGATTTATTTTAAAGGGTCGGGGTAGGTTTTAGGGATGTTTTAGTGTGCCGGTTTTCGATTTACATGATTTACACGATATTTAAAAAAACCCAAACTGCGACAATCTGATTCCCTCCCCCTCCCAGCCGAAATCGATTGTTAAGACGATCGATCACACGATTCACATCTCTAATGTATACCCTGGAAGAGAGGAGGTGCAGGGGTTATATGATACAGACCTTCAGATACCTGAAAGGTTTTAATGATTTGCAAATGTCAAACCTTTTCCATTGAAAAAAAATTAATAGAACTAGGGATCATGAAATGAAACTCCAGGTCTTAGAACCAATGTCCCACATTAAAAAGATGGGCATGATTAGGGAAATTAATGAAATACCGCACTATGGGGTAGATCCTAAAAGCCCTGCGTGCGATAATCCTCCCAGATTTATGCGTGCAGGGCACTCGTGCACCGGCGCGCACAAAGCCCCGGGACGCGCGTAAGTCCCGGGGCTTCATAAAAGGGGCGGGAGGGGGCATGTCGGGTGGCTGGGGGTGTGTCTGGGGGCATGTCTGGGGTCAGGGGCAGTCCGAGGCGGGTCCGGGGGTATGGCGACGGTTCGGGGGCAGGCCAGGAGGGTGGTCCCGAGTCCCCCGGCACTGCGGCCTGTGCCGGGGGATGCCGAGGCGGCGCACACAAGTTACGCCTGCCTCAAGCAGGCGTAACTTGTACAGCAAAGGTAGGGGGGAGATTTAGGTGGAGCTGGGTGGTGGGTTAGATAGGGGAAAGGAGGGGAAGGTGGGGGGATGCGGAAGGAAAGTTCCCTCCGAGGCCGCTTCGATTTCGGAGCGGCCTCGGAAGGAACGGAGGCAGGCTGCGCAGCTTGAAGCGCACAGGCTGCCGATTTTGCGCAGCCTTGCGCGCGTCATCCCCAGATTTTATAAGATATGCGCGTATCTTATAAAATACGGCATACTTTTGTTTGCACCGGTTGCGCGAACAAAAGTACGCATGCGCGTACTTTTTAAAGATCTACCTCAGCGAATGTAACTGTTGTGTGATACTCTATCGCATCATGCAACACATTAATGTATCACACATTATTTTACGCATTGTGCATCATTTTACATATAGTGTGCTATTTTATTTGTTTATATATATATTGTCATCCTGCAGCTTCCTCTTTCAGGGTGTGTCAGGAATTAGAGGAGGAAAGAAGATTTGTAAGTAGTTGGAGAGGCATTGTTAGAGGAGTTGTTTATATTATTACCTGATTGACTTGTCCTGTTTTAGGTGTTTCATCTATTTACCTATACCTTTGTCTATTTTATTTTTCTGTATGTAAAAGAAGAGTGTTAGTTTTGTGTATTTGTGTTGTGACCGCCGCCTTCGGATCCTGTTATGACCGCGAAGCCTATGGATCCTGTTGCGGGTGCAGCCTACAGCTGCTGTTGAGGGCATGGAGGCGGTCAATAGCTCATGGGAGATTGTGAGCCCCTGAACCACAGCACGACTCAGGGAGGAGCCCCAAAGCACACCGTGGAAGGTAAGAGCATGCAAGCATGGGCGGAACAGGAACAAGGCAGGTCTAGAACTAAGGCAAGGAATTTCAGAAGAGGAACAAGGCAGGATAAGCCCTCCGCTGGACCTTCACGTACCAGTGAGACCCAGCAATGGTCTCAGGAGTAGCCCTCCAGCCACTTGAATGCCCTTCCGGACCCACCGCTTGGGAGCAATGAGTGTGTGAGGCCAGACGGAGACTGAGTGCAGGAACAAGATGAGGACTTGGGAACCTGGAAGACTCAGTCGAGGACTTGAAACTTGGAAGACTCAGATGAGGACTTGGAACTTGGAAGGTACAGGTGGGCTCTGTCCCTCAGGGTGCCCTACACAGCCCCCCCATGGGCTGGTATTGGACCACCCTGTCCTCTGCGCACCCTACACAACCTGGGAAGGCTGGTCACGATCCATGTGCGAGCAGGACAAGTGCCGGAAGGGGATGCAACCAAACGAGGTTCTAATGACCGGAAACAGGAACTGGATTTATACATTTACCCTTGGGGTGGCCATGTGGAGGACTTGAAGAGCTGGAAGACTTGGAACTTGGAAGACTCGGATGAGGACTTGGAACATCAGGACTCCAGCAACATCAGGATTTCAGGAAATGGAGCAACGGAACATCAGAACTTCTAGACATCACGACATCTGGAACTAGGACAAGACAGGCTGCCTGTCCATTTGTTTGGAGGAGTGGTGAGGAGTAGTAGGCAAAGGAGAAAAATATTAAAATGAAAGGAGTGGAGTTGAGAGGAATGGTGAGGAGTGCAGAGGAGTGGAGATAAGTGGTGAGAAGTGGGTTGGGAGAGGATGGAACTGGAAGGCATGAGGAAAGAGGAGATGAGAGGCATGATGAAAAGAGGAATAGAAGGAGGGAGGAGAGGATGGAGGTGGAGAAGGGATGAGTGGTAGGGGCAAGAGTAGAAGGAGGAGTAGGAACAGTAGGAGTTGAGATTGGGAAGAGAAAAGGGATTGGAGGAGACAAATGTTGAGAGGTCTAGGCAGGAGAGTGTGGAGGGCGGAGGATGGCACAGTAGGGCTAGACAGAGAGGACAGATGGTGAGGAGAGTTAAGAGGGCAGATGCATAAGAGGGAGGAAAGTGGTTCAGGGAGTAGGAGCGAGAATCAGGAGAGTGACACCACCTTTCTAAATGTGGAAGTGACAACCCAATCCTTCAGCAGCCAAGAAGAACCTCATCCATGTCTATGTGTCTACAAGCTCAGCATGGAGGATAATACGTATCTTATTGCCCGAATCCTGGAGAATTGCAACATGCTCTTCATCAACTGGGCTGTGAAGACCTCCAGGGCTGCCAAGGGCCAGATATGGCAGAGCATCGCTCAAGTCATATCCAAACACAGCGGCATCAAGAGGACTGGAGAGTTGGTGTCCCACCACTACAGGGTGATCAAGATATAGTTAAAAAATTTGGCAGCCAGCAAGAACAAGTACATGCATCCAACTGGAGGAGGAGCTCCATGCTCAATCATCCTGATGCCAATGGAGAAGCAGCTCATTCAACAACTGGGACCGGATGTCTGTGAGGATGCTCCCATTGAATGATGCAAAGTGCAATCTTATACAAAAGAGTGCCGTTTCTTAGCATTCATACTTATGTCTTCTTTTTTGTTTGCAGAGCTCTCGCACTGGAAGCTCCAAGTCCCAGACTTGAAGCCACAGGTCCCAGTTGTGAAACCCAAGTCCCAACAGTGCAGTCTCAGGTCTCAGTGACCCCTTTCAGATGGATACTGAGACTCAGTGGATACAGGAAGAGGAGAGGGGGGAGAAGCAGCAGCCAAAGCAGCAGCAGCAACTGCTACTTGAAAACCTTGTGGTGCCCAAATCCATTGACTCAAGCCACTGCCCTGTCATGGCCAGAATATGCTCATTCCCCAGCTGTCTCTGGCATCCCACATCTGCTGGATCTCCCAGGTGATACCCAGCTAGCTCAGCCCATGATTCCAATAATGCCAGCATTGTAGCCACAGATTCCACCTCAGAAACCTGCAACCCCACTACCAGCAGCACCAGCAGTTGTGGACCCAACAGTGCATGACATACATGACCGCATCGAGAGGAGGCATGGACTTCAGTTACAACACATATGGGCAGAGATGGTCCGAATGAAGAGGGTGTTGCGTTCATGCCTATTCTCGCCCTCGCCCCACCCTCTCTACCTTTGTGGCGACTCCCTTCGGCTCTGACAGACAGATGCTGCCACGACTTCTCCCTGCCTCTTCACCCCGGAATCCCCGGGCTGGCTTGATGCTACGGATCCGCCATGTTCCTGATGATGTAAAGGCATGCGCGCGCGCGCGTGCTCCAGACTTTGTACCAGCAAGGGCGCGAACCTCGGGTGCGTCCCCTCGTAGTGACGTCATCCGTTTCCAATTTAAAATGGTCTTTGTTTGCTACTACAAACGGAGTTAGCAAGGAACTCCAATGGGACTTGCTTTGGCGGTCCACGCTACTTGCAACCACGATCCAAGTGAGCAAGGGGAAACCTTTCTCCGCTGCTCGGCCTCTACAAACTTACCTAGGGGTAATCGCTCCTCGGGGGCCCTGCTCTCTCTCTTCTTGATTTCAGATTGCTAAGACGAGATCCGGTACTCACTCCTCGAGGGCCTACATCCCTGAATATTCAGAAGACTCCTCACTGCCTGGAAGCAATCACAGACATGAACACTGTGAGTTCTATTGCAGATAGGAATCGGTATTCGCTCCACGAGGGCCTGTGTTCCTAATCTCTGAAGACTCCCTTCTGTCTAAGACGTTATCGCAGATATGGAGATCGTGAGTTATTGTTACAGATTGCAGATAGGAACCGGTACTCGCTCCACGAGGGCCCATGTTCCTAAAACCCTTTACAGACTCTCTTCTATTCCAGAAGTCATCCGATACACAGCTATTGTGAGTTCTTATTACAGACTGCCTATAGGAACCAGTGCTCACCTACGGCTCCTATTCCTGAATGTACTGAGGACTCTCTGTTGCATAAGAGGACATTACAGATATCTACAATTGTGAGTGTACTATCTTCTACTGGTTATGTATCCAGCATACCCTGTCTACTCACTACCTATAGTCTCTTTCTACAGCTCAGCAACCCAGAGATTGTAATTCCAGTATCAGAAGGACTTCAGCCCTGCCGGGCACATCAGCTCACTACTGCCACCTTTGGTGGTTCAACTTCCAGTCTAATAAAGAACTATCTTTGTTTGTCTTATACTCCAGCCTAGCCGGTGGTTCCTCTCAGGATCTCCTCCTGGGGGCGCTGTCATCTACCATTGGCCCAGGGATTCACCATTTCTACTAAGTGTTTATTCTTACACTACTAGAGCAGGTATCGTACTGACTGTCACTCTGTGGGAGCCAACTCCACATCAGATCACTAACTATGCCTACGGAGTATTACATATTGCTAGCTCCTCTCCTTGGGGAACCATCATTCTACAGAAGACTAACTCTGCCTCCCTGGCGGTCACATCACTAACAGATTGTTATCCTTCTATTCTCAAGGAGTGATTTACAATATATTACTATTCCTCCTGGCGGGGTTATCTATAACAGATGATAGCTCTTCTCTCTACAAGAGTATTCAGCAGCCAGATCGATACAAGATTGTTAACTCCTCCCCTTTGGGGAGTAGATCCATGACTGCTCGCTAACTCCTCCCTCCTGACGGGACAAGTGACATCAGATTGCTAGCTCAGCGCTTCGGGCGGAGAGATCAATAACAGTTTTCTGAACCCTTAGCAGTTGCCATAACAGATTACTAACTCCTCCCATCTCGAGGAAAGATTGGTAACAGATTGCTACTCCCTAGCAGATTGGTAACAGAGGTCTCAGCTCAACCACATTTATGCTATGGAGAAGCAAACAGCAACCATTACACAGGGTTTTACCACTGTGGCTACTTCCATAAATAATTTCACCAAAGCAGTACTGCAGCTAAATTGAGCATTTGTCACAGCCTACAACCGTGCCATCCCCATCCTTACAGGAGCAGTCCCTGGCTATTAGGATGGGCCATGGATAGGAATCCAAAAGAAATGCCATCCTCAGCCAGCAAAAAGCCACGGGGAGGGAAAGGGCCATGAAGCACACTGGTGCCAGACCTTAAAAATGTTACTCAAAGATAACATTTCCAAACAAGCCAGGCCTGTACTTCCTAAAGAGTTCCTGTGCTGGATAGCTGGGCCCATCCTGTGTACAGGGTTCCTGTGCTGGCTAGATGGGAGAAGACTGCTGGGCCTCTCTTGTCTACAGAGTTCCTGTGCCAGCATGCCGATGTGGATGTCTACTCTGTGCCAGTGTTGACCTGCTGCTTCATTATTATGCCCTCTATCCTCTGCCCATAGTCTTTCCTCCTTGCTGCAATCTCCATTCTCGGATATGTGGTGTCTCTTCTCATCAAATCTCATCTCATCGCACTGCTGGTGTTTCTTCTCATCCTGCTAATGTATATGTAATCATATCTCATCTCATCCTGCTGCTGGTGTCTCATCCCATCATGTCTCATCTCTTCCTGCTGCTACCTCCATGCTGCTATCTCAGCTTCTGGTCTTGCTGTTGTCTTATCTCATCACATTCTGCTGCTGCTTCCATGCTGCTGTCTCATCTCATGCAGCTGCTGTTGTTTCATCTCATCTCATCCTGCTGCTGCCTCAATGCTGCTGTCTCATTTCCTTCTCCTGCTTCTGTTTTATCTTATCTCATCCTGATGCTTCTTCCATGCTGCTGTCTCATTTCCTGGGACTGCTGCTGCTGTCTCAACATCTTCCTGCTGATACCTCCATGCTACACTCTCCACTCCTGCTCCTGCTGCCTCCATGCTGTGCTTTCCAGTCCTGGTCATATTGACTTCTATGTCATCTTTGCTGTCATGGGGCTTTGCAGTCCCTTTTGAGTGCATTCTTTCATCATGGACTGTCTGTGCCTTCTTTTGAACTTTGCTGCATATTGTTAAAATCATCCGTTGTATAAGAAGACTGTAGCATGGCCAATGCAACCCTGATATATAAAAGGGCCACAGAGATGATCTGGGAAACTATAGTGTTATGACTTGTAAGAGTGTGAACCCTGGGCTGAGATGAGCGGTGTCTCTGCCCACAGGGAGGAGTCCTGGAGCCTCACCATCGGTAGGCGCGGTCTCAGTGGTGTCAGACACAGCTGTGGAATAGAGTCTTTATTAAGAGAAGAGAAAGGCTCAGCCTGCAGAGCGAGAGGTGCAGTAAAAGTATAGTTCTGAGCAGAGGGGTACACCCAAGGGTGATACATCTGATGTGAAGATTCGGCAATGGCCCACAGAGCAAGGTATGCCAGGAAGTCTCGCAGTAGTGTAGAAGTACCACAGACATGCAGATCCAGTAGCAGCCCGCGGAGCGGGGTACGCCAGAGAGGTGTCTCAGTAGTGGTAATGAGATGGTAGTCCAAGGTGCAGGAACCCCGATGAGGGTCCTTTAGCAGTGGTGTAGTAATGACCTGCAGTGCAGGTCATTACTACACCACTGGCCCGAGACACGGGATACACCGAAGAGGATCCCACAATGAGTCTTGGTATAGTTGAAGTCCGTAGTAGTAAGATACTCACAGGAGGTAGTTCCATGAGAGGTCCCGGGGAGCAGGACATATAGAAGTCCAAGGCAGGAAGGCCCTCCAAGGAGCGGATAGCCAGAGACGAGGAAAAGCCCCCAAGTAGCAGGTACCCAGAGTGTCTCATGCCAAGTGTAGAGTCTGGAACCAGATGTCCAAGGATGGAGCAGAATTCATAAACAAGGAAACTCCTTGCTAACTCGTCAAACCGAAGGGCCAGCCAGCTTAAGTAAAACAGATGGATGACATCATCCGGAGGGGACGCCCCCGAGGTTCCCGCCATGACATGTACAAAGCTGGCCTGTGCACGCGTGCAACTAGGTAATTCCTGAAGCAAGATGGCAGTCGGCAGTGCCCACGCCATCCCGGGAATGCCAGGCTGGTAGGCAGTGGTTGGCAGAGACTGCCATTCTTCCAAGAGATGACAAGGCAGCAAAGAAAGAGGTGAGCATTAGTTTTTGCAGCCATCTGCGACTGACGGGTGTAACAGTACACCCCTTCTTAGGGCCCCTCCCCGGGAGTTTTGGTTTCCAAGGATGAGAAATGTGGAATTGTCTGATCAACTCCTTGTCGAGGATGTTGCTTGCAGACTCCCAAGTATTCTTCTCTGAACCAAATCCTTCCCATGAGATGAGATACTCCCAGCACCTTCCACATTTTCTTACATCCAGTATATCCTCGACCTGATAAGTGATGTCCTCTTCTACTGTAAGAAGTTGAGGTTCAGGTGTTTTCTTCGACAAGTCTGAGAGGATGAGTGGCTTTAAAAGGGAGATGTGGAAGGCATTGTGGATTCTAAGTGAAGAGGGCAACTGAAGGCTGTAGGTAACTGGACCCAGGCAGTGAAGTACTGAAAAAGGTCCAATGTATCTGGGCGCAAATCGAGTGGAAGGCAGCTTTAAGTGGATGAAAATGGTGCTGAGCCACATTTTGTCTCCGGGATGCAGCTGCAGAGCTGCTTGGTGATGAGCATCATAGAAATAGAACTTCTTAGCCTTTTGCCCAGCCTTTAGAAAGAGTTGTTTGGTATGCTCCCAGAGTTGGTGCAGTTCTTGTGCCGAAACCTGTGTTGCGGGAGATGACACCGACAAAGGCACTGGAAGAGGAGGCAGAGGTTGACGTCTGTAGATGATTTGGAAAGGTGAAGATCCGGTTGAAGCAGGCTGGTGTGAAGCTATCAAGAGGTGTCAGTCACACTTATCTGAAAATAGTCCACTGATATTTCATGGTCAAGCTGACACTGCAATGTTTCTGATCTCGTTGACTTCTTCAGGGAGACTCAGCATTGGTATACGTGGACAATTGGTGGACTGATCTGTGCAGAAAATATAAGAAAGTCCTTAAGTATTGTTTACACAATGTACTGGTATGGCTAGTAAAGATGGGAGGAACACGTACTTGTTGCTTATGGTGCTGTCAGATGAATCATTTAACATCTAATGACAGATTTCTTTAGAAATAATTAGAAAAGCCTATTTTAGGCGCCCAAAATAAGCTACATTGCTTCTCCCTTTGAGTATAATGGTAAATGAATGAATGAATGAATGAATGAATGAATGAATGAATGAAGCAAAAACCTTTTTTTTTTCATTTGAAACAATATGAAAAAGTACTGCAATCTACAAAATGAATGAATGAACAAAAATGCATATGTTGACTCTGAACATGCCTAAAAACTACAACAAGGATTCCATAAAACTCCCCATAGCTCTCCAAAGCCCAAATAAAGTAGTGAGAGAAAATATTTAGCTTTGCAAAAAAAAAGGGAGTGAATCTTCTACAATATTCTACACAGATTCCATCTGGGTCTGGGAACTTTATGAAGTGGAAAAGGCTTAATAACTAATTCTATTTCTTCTTTTATTAAAGTGGATTCTAGAGTGCTTTGATCAATATCCAATAAGACTAGATTATCTAGCTTTGAAAGAAAAACATCTTCCATCCCATGGTCATCTTTCGTCTCAGAAAAAATTTAATTCAGAATAAGATTGCTAAATTAGGGGCGGATTTTCAGAGCCCTGCTCGCGTAAATCCGCCCAAAACCGGGCGGATTTACGCGAGCAGGGCCCTGCGCGCCGGTGAGCCTATTTTACATAGGCTCACCGGCGCGCGCAGAACCCCGGGACTCGCGTAAGTCCCGGGGTTTTCGGAGTGGGCGTGTCGGGAGGCGTGTCGGGGGGCGGGCCGGAGCGCGCGGCGTTGCGGGGGCGTGTCGGCAGCGTTTTGGGGGCGGGTACGGGGGCGTGGCCGCGCCCTCCGTACCCACCCCCAGGTCACGGCCCGGCGCGCAGGAGGCCCGCTGGCGCGCGGGGATTTACGCCTCTCTCCGGGAGGCGTAAATCCCCCGACAAAGGTAGGATGGGGGTTTAGACAGGGCCGGGCGGGTGGGTTAGGTAGGGGAAGGGAGGGGAAGGTGAGGGGAGGGCAAAGGAAGGTTCCCTTCTAGGCCGCTCCGATTTTGGAGCGGCCTAGGAGGGAACGGGGGTAGGCTGCGCGGCTCGGCGCGCGCAGGCTATACGAAATCGATAGCCTTGCGCGCGCCGATCCAGGATTTTAGCCGATATGCGCGACTACGCGCGTATCTACTAAAATCCAGCGTACTTTTGTTTGCGCCTGGAGCGCAAACAAAAGTAGGCTGTTCGCGCTCGTCTGAAAATCTACCCCTTATTGTATTATTTCAGAGAAGGGGTGTACATAGGAAAAATATTTAGTTCATTTCATTTTATTCATTTTTATTGTGTTTTATAATTTTATTTTGTTTCATTACTTACTAGGCATGTGCTTTCATTTTTAATGAAATAGGCAACATCAATTAGAGATGTGAATCGTGTCCTCGATCGTCTTAACGATCAATTTCGGCTGGGAGGGTGAGGGAATCGTATTGTTGCCGTTTGGGGGGGTAAAATATCGTGAAAAATCGTGAAAAATCGTAAAAAATCGAAAAAACGTAAAATCGCAAAACCGGCACATTAAAACCCCCTAAAACCCACCCCCGACCCTTTAAATTAAATCCCCCACCCTCCCGAACCCCCCCCCAAATGACTTAAATAACCTGCGGGTCCAGCGGCAGTCCGGAACGGCAGCGGTCCGGAACGGGCTCCTGCTACTGAATCTTGTTGTCTTCGGCCGGCACCATTTTCCAAAATGGCGCCGAAAAATGGCGGCGGCCATAGACGAACACGATTGGACGGCAGGAGGTCCTTCCGGACCCCCGCTGGACTTTTGGCAAGTCTTGTGGGGGTCAGGAGGCCCCCCCCAAGCTGGCCAAAAGTTCCTGGAGGTCCAGCGGGGGTCAGGGAGTGATTTCCCGCCGCGAATCGTTTTTGTACGGAAAATGGCGTTGGCAGGAGATCGACTGCAGGAGGTCGTTCAGCGAGGGTTCCGGCGCCTCGCTGAACGACCTCCTGCAGTCGATCTCCTGCCGGCGCCATTTTCCGTACGAAAACGATTCGCGGCGGGAAATCGCTCCCTGACCCCCGCTGGACCTCCAGGAACTTTTTGGCCAGCTTGGGGGGGGCCTCCTGACCCCCACAAGACTTGCCAAAAGTCCAGCGGGGGTCCGGAAGGACCTCCTGCCGTCCAATCGTGTTCGTCTATGGCCGCCGCCATTTTTCGGCGCCATTTTGGAAAATGGCGCCGGCCGAAGACAACAAGATTCAGTAGCAGGAGCCCGTTCCGGACCGCTGCCGTTCCGGACCGCCGCTGGACCCGCAGGTTATTTAAGTCATTTGGGGGGGGGTTCGGGAGGGTGGGGGATTTAATTTAAAGGGTCGGGGGTGGGTTTTAGGGGGTTTTAGTGTGCCGGCTCACGATTCTAAAGATTTATAACGATAAATCGTTAGAATCTCTATTGTATTGTGTTCCATAACGGTTTAAGACGATATTAAAATTATCGGACGATAATTTTAATCGTCCTAAAACGATTCACATCCCTAACATCAATGACATTTTCCATTTCATTTCATTTCATTTCATTCATTATGGGAAATGATTGAAAATTTGATGAAATTGTATTTTTTCTTGCATTTTGTTTTAGTCTGCACTATGTGCATTTAGTATGCACTATTTCTGTTTAGTGCACACTAGGGGAAATAGTGTATATTGTTAAGAATGTGTACACACTAACTGGAAATAGTGCATATGGCACACTAAATGTTATAAATAGGTTTAAAAGTATCAAAGGGTGAACAATTCATTACCAAAGCTATGCTTTCCATTCCCATTGGTTATCTCTTTAGTTATTTGTTTGTGTTGCCTAAGTTTCAAGGTGGTGTGTGGGGGAAGATACCACTTGCCTGGTAACTGTTATGGTTTTGAGGTGTTTGGTGGATTCTTAGGTGCTGCAGTGATGGCCACTCCCATGGGGAGGAGCCCCACAGGGAACTGCAGTACCAGGCGAGACTCAGATGCACAAACACAGAGATAATCTTTATTGTACAGCTTGTAGAGTTCACCAGAGGTGGAAATAGTGAGTAGATTCCTGCAGCAGCAGTCTGGGGTCCTTGGCTGAGGAGACTCGTCCCACAATGGTGGTATAGGGAGCTCCGATGCAGATTTTCAATGAGGAGCTGTAGGTGAGAGAGACTGGTAGATGTTAGATTACTCACACTCTTGTAGCTGTAATGGTGGAGTTCCCAGAAGGTAGAAGTAATGGTAGCAGGCACCAAGGTAGACAGTTCAGGCCCTCGACGAGCGAGTAACTGGATATTGGATAGGCACCTGGAAAGAAGCATAGGGCCCCCGAGGCGTGGGTACCCAAGTTAGTAGAACCCTGGAGGATAGAGAGAGCTTCCAGCAGCAGCGAGAAGCAGCAGAGCAGCTTAGACCGGATGAATCCAATCTTTGCTAACTCAAAGTCAGTCAGCAAATGGGCAACCTAAATACCCGGATGTTGTGACGTCACTCGAGGAGGATGCCCCCGATATTTGCGCCAATGTTGGAGTAAAGATGTGGGTAGCGCACGCGCGCACCCTAGGAGGCGCCCAAGTGAATCATGGCGGAAAGCCTTGCCATAGCCATTCCGGGGATGCTGGAGAATGCGGCAAGCAGACGTGGCGGTCGCCATTTTCTCGAGGCTGGTGGAGAAAGCAAATATTGAGGTGAGGCATGTGGGACGAAGCCATCTGAGTCCGACGGACACAACAGTACCCCCCATCAAAGGGCCTCCTCCAGACCCCTTACCTGGTCTTGGTTTCTGAGGATGCGATCGATGATACTGATTCAGCATCTCTTTGTCTATGATATTAGCCATAGGTTCCCACGAGTTATTTTCTGGTGCATAGCCCTCCCATAACAGGAGGTACTCCCAAAACTCTGCCTCTCTTCCTTACATCAAGTATTGCATCGACTTTGTACTCAATGTCCTCTTCTGCGTCAACAGGAGGGGGATCTGGTGTCTTGGTGCTGAATTTGTTGAGAATGAGGGGTTTCAATAAGAGGTGAAACGCATTATGGATTTTCATTGCTGGGGGAAGTCTAAGACTATAGGAGAGGTTGCCCAGACGTCAGAGGATGGGAAATGGTCCGACAAAGTATTGAGTGAAGCGAGCTGATGGTAGCTTAAGTCTAAGGTGTTTTGTAGACAGCCAGACTTTATCACCAGGCTTGAAGTCAGTAGCCTTGCAGTGATGAGCATCATAACTCCTTTTAACTCGGATTCCAGCTTTGATGAGCATCTCCTTGGTCTTGTTTCAAAGTTGTTGAATCTCATCGGCAGTAGCTTGAGCTGCCGGGGATGACACTGATAGCTGAAGTGGCAAAGGTGGTGAAGGTAGTCGTCCATATACCACTTCAAATGGTGTTGATCCAGTAGATGTTGCTGGATGGGAGTTGATGGAAAACTTGGTCCATGGTAACAGTTCAGCCCAGTCATTCTGACATGAACTAACATAGGCACGGAGGAACTGATTGAGAGTACGGTTCATCCTCTCAGTTTGACCATTTGACTGAGGATGGTAAGATGAAGTGAAGTCAAAAGTGATATCAAACTTCTTGCACAGAGCCTTCCAGAATTTGGCTGTGAATTGTACACCCCTATCTGAAATGATGTGTTTCGGCATGCTGTGCAGGCAGAAAATGTGGCTGATGAAAAGCTTTGCAAGTTCACTAGCAGTTGATAAGCCAGGAAGCGCCACAAAGTGAGCCATCTTTGAGAAATGATCCACTGTTACCCAGATGGTATTGTTACCTCCCAAGAGTGATAAGTACACCACAAAGTCCGTGGTGATGTGAGTCCAGGGCTTGTCTGGTACTGGCAAGGGTTGAAGCTGGCCCCAGGGATGTCCAGGTGGAGGTTTCTGTTTGGCACAGTTGGTACAGGCCACTACGTAAGCAAAGGTGTCTTCCTTCATAGACGGCCACCAGTAGTATTGCTGCAGCTTCGCCAATGTTCTCCGTTGACCGGGATGTCCAGCCAATTTAGAGTCATGAGCCCATGCAAGTAGTTACTTCCAGAGGTTGTTAGGCACAATAGACTTGCCCAAGGGCACTGGGTGAGTAGCAGAAAGAATGACTCTCTCTCTCTGGGTCAATGATGTGTTGCAGAGCATCAGGTATATCTTCAGATATGAAGGAGCAAGCTAGGGTATCCACTCTGATGTTTTTATCTCCAGGTCAGTATTTCAAGATGAAATCAAACCTGTTAAAGAACAGGGACCATCTTGCCTGTCTATGGTTGAGGCGCTGGGCATGGCGAAGGTATTCTAGATTTTTATGATCTGTAAAAATCATGATTTGATGTTGAGCGCCTTCAAGCCAGGGACACCACTCCTCGAATGCCATCTTTATCACCAGTAGCTCTTTATCTCCAATGTTGTAATTTCTTTCCACCGGCATGAAGCGTCTGGAGAAAAATGAACATGGACGTAGGATCTTGGAGTAACTGGTCTGACTTAGCTCAGCCCCTACGCCAACATCTGAGGTGTCAACCTCGACAATGAAAGGGCATGCAGGATCTGAATAGTGGAGACATGGCTTAGTAGAGAAAGCATCCTTCAGCTTTTGAAATGCGGTGACAGCCTCTATAGAACAATTGGCAACATTGGCACCTTTCTTTGTCAGAGCTGTTAATGGCACAGTTAGTGAAGAGTAATTCTTAATGAAGGTTCTGTAATAATTAGTGAATCCCAGACATTATCTAAGAGCTTTTAGACCAGTGGGTTGAGTCCATTTCTGAATGCTCTCAAGCTTTTGAGGATCCATCTGGAATCCTTTGTTAGATACTATGTACCCTAAGAAAGGTTCAGATTCCTTGTGGAATTCGCATTTGGACAGCTTTGCATATAGACGATTCTCCCGCAGTCTCTGTAAAACCTTCTTGACATCCGCCTTGTGGGTATTCAGGTCTTGAGAGAATATCAGGATATTGTCTAGGTATACAACGACATATTGGTAGAGTAGGTCATGCAGGATATCGTTCATCATGGTTTGGAAGACAGCTGGGGCGTTGCACAAGCCGAAGGGCATCACTAAGTACTCAAAGTATCCATCCCTGGTATTAAACGCTGTCTTCCATTCGTTGCCTGAACAAATACAAACAAGGTTATATGCTCCTTTAAGATCAAGCTTGGAGAATATCTTGGCTCCCTGTAGTCTGTCAAATAGCTCTGAGATGAGTGGTAAGGGATAGTGGTCTTTTACTATGATCTTGTTTAGACCACGATAATCAATGCATGGACGTAAGGTTCCGTCCTTCTTCCCCACAAAGAAGAAGCCTGCCCCAGCAGGCGATTTGGATGGCCTTATGAAACCCTTTTGAAGATTTTCTTGGATGTATTCAGACATCGCTTTATTTTCTACCACAGAGAGGGAGTAGTCCCTTCCCTTGGGTGGTTGAGTATTTGGTTTAAAGTTGATAGCACAGTCGTAGGATCTGTGTGGAGGTAGTACATCAGCGGCTTCTGTAGAAAATACATCCTGAAAAGATGCATATTGAGGCGGCAGCCCAGGCAACAATTGGGTTGTTGGCATGCAGGGTATAGGAGAGACTTCCTTCAGGCACTTGCCATGACAATCTGGACCCCAACATGAAAGCTCCAGAGTAGCCCAGTTGAACTGAGGCATGTGCTTTTGCAGCCATGATAACCCCAGGTCTAGGGGCTGCATAGCCTTCTCTAGCACAAAGAAGGAAATGGTCTCTGCATGAAGAGCGCCTGTCCTTAAACTTACTGGTTCAGTAAGTAGGGTTACTTTACCCAGTAAAGGCTCTCCATGGATAGAGGATAGTAGTAGCGGAGACATCATGGTAGTGGTGGGAATCTGCAGATGTTCCACTAGACATTTTAGTATAAAGTTTCCTCCTGCCCCAGAGTCCACTAGGGCAAGAGTCTGAAATTCAAGTGGTCCGCATATCAAGGAGACTGGAAGAGAGAGTGGAGGAGAGGGTGCAGTTAGACCTAAGAAGAGTCCTCCCACAGGACTTAGGTCTGCTAGTTTCCTGGACAGATTGGGCATGTTTGTACAGCATGGCCAACTTGTCCACAATACATGCAGAGGCCCAATCTTTTTTGTGTTCTTCTCTCTTTAGAATTCAGGTGACTGAGGCCTAATTGCATTGGTTCTTCTTCGCCAGCAACAGGATTAGACTGAATAAGCTTAGATATGGTCTTGACTTAGATTTCTACCTGGCTAGGTCTCCTGGAACTCTTGACCTCTTGAACCTTATCCCGAAGTCGGTGATCAATCCTTGTGGCCAACTTCATCAGTTCCTCCAAAGTATAGGGCATTTCTCGAGCCACCAGTTTGTCTTTTAGCCGGGAGTTCAGGCCTTCAAAGAAGAGTTTTTTCAGGCATTTCAAGCCCCAATTTAACTCTGAAGCCAAAGTCTTGAATTCTATGGTGAAGTCTGGTAAAGGTTTATTACCTTGTTTCAGATGAACCAATGTAGTTCCTGTTGTAGTTTACCGGGCAGGGTCATCAAATACAGATTTGAACAGTTCCAAACACCCGGTAAGATCCTTCAGGATGGGATCATCACGCTCCCACAGTGGAGAAGCCCAAGCCAGTGCTCTTCCATCCAGATAAGACAGGATATATGTGGTCTTGGCATATGCTGTAGGAAAATGGTTAGGTTGCAGGGCAAAATGCATGCAGCATCGGTTGATGAATCCCCATCTCCAAGCTTCCCCTGAGAAGCGTGTAGGAGCAGAAAAGGGTACAAAAGTCTTAACCATTACTTCTGGTGGTGTTTCTTCTTTACCTGTGGTAGTTGAGATGTTCATCTGTGAGTGCAGTAGATTAAAGGTGACAGTCAAGCTATCCAGCGAGTTCTGTTGTTCGATTTGCTGGGCCAGGCCTGGAATGGCCTGCAATGCGGTAAGCTGAGCCGAATCTATAGAGTTAGCAATCTGTTATGATTTTGAGGTATTTGGTGGATTCTTAGGTGCTGCAGTGATGGCCACTCCCACGGGGAGGAGCCCTTCGGGGAACTGCAATACCAGGCTAGACTCAGATACACAAACACAGAGATAACCTTTATTGTGAGCTTGTAGAGTTCACCAGAGGTGGCAGTAGTTAGTAGATTCCTGCAGCAGCAGTCTGGGGTCCTCAGCTGAGGAGACCCATCCCATAATGGTGGTATAGGGAGCTCCAATGCAGATTTTCAATGAGGAGCTGTAGGTGAGACAGACTGGTAGATGTTAGATTACTCACACTCTTGTAGCTGTAATGGTGGAGTTCCCAGAAGGTAGAAGTAATAGTAGCAGGCACCAAGGTAGACAGCTCAGGCCCTTGAGGAGCAAGTACCTGGATATTGGATAGGCACCTAGAAAGAAGCATAGGGCCCCCGAGGAGCAGGTACCCAAGTTAGTAGAACCCTTGAGGGTAGAGAGAGTTTCCAGCAGCAGCAAGAAGCGGCAGAGCAGCTTAGACCAGATGAATCCAATCCTTGCTAACTCAGTCAGTCAGCAAATGGGCAACCTAAATACCCGAATGTTGTGACATCACTTGAGGGGGACGACCCCAAGGTTCGCACCAATGTTGGAATAAAGATGTGGGTAGCGCGCGCGCACCCTAGGAGGCCCTCAGTTGAATCATGGCGGAAAGCCTTGCCATAGCCTTTCCGGGGATGCCAGAGAGTGCTGCAAGCAGACGTGGTGGTCGCCATTTTACCGAGGCTGGTGGAGAAAGCAAATATTGAGGTGAGGCATGTGGGATGAAGCTGTCTGAGTCCAATGGATGCAACAGTAACAAACAAGTAATAGCAACAAGTTTTAATATATACATGAAATACAAATGCATATTTTGAATTTTCCAATCTATGTTTATTTTGGGAAAGGGCCATGGTACTTTGGAACATGCAAACTTTGAATCTGCCAATCCTGTTTCATTTTTTTAAGAAGTACATGATAATTAGCAAAAGTATATTTGAATCTGCCAATTATGTACAGATATATTAAGGAGTAGGGCTCTGGTTATCTTCTCCTTTGTACTGGGGAAATTAAGGAGTTGACAGCATAGCTCAGTCTTCTTTTGAGAAAGAGTGTTAATACTTTTTTGAGATTTTAAATCATTATTGTATTAATTGGTGATGGATTTGATTTAGTATCAGTCTTATGATGCACTAGGTTTGTAAGGTAGGGCATTAATGCATAGGATCTCTTTACTATTCAACATAGTAGCAATGAGGCATTCATCTTAACTGCTGCTGCTTTGTAATTATCTAAGTCTCCCTAGCTGCATTGATGTGGGTCATTTGCAAATTGATTCTGTCAACATAGCTGTGAATCCCACAAAACATTTGTCCTGAAAACATCATTTGATTTGAAATCTGAGGCTTTTGAAGTAATATGCCCAGTCATTAAAGATTTGTTGCAACAGGGAGTTATAGTGAAGCTTCCCATTGAAGCAGCAATTCCCTACAATTCTCTAATTTTACCTGTGTTGAAACCCCACTCTGGTAAGTGGAGTTTGTGCAAGATTTGAAGGCCATTAAATCCATTCTGCTAGTGCCCCTATAGTACCTGATCCATATGCACTGTTATTCCATATCCCACTTGAAGCTGCATATTTTACAGTTATTCATTTATGCTCTGCTTCCTTTGCCATAAGCATAGCAAAAGATTCTCTGAATTTATGTTTCACTTATTAAGTACAGTGATATACGTGGACTCACCTACCTCAAGGCTTTGTTCATTCTCCTTCAATATTCTCCAAAGCTTTATATGCCATTTTAGAAAATTTTGATTTACCTTATAAGTAAGTATATTGATAATTTGCTGTGTTCACAGACCAAAGAAGATTCTTATACAGCTTGCTGCAAGCAGGCTAAAAAGAGTCTAAAGTTAAGTTGCAATTGAGCTCTCCCACTGTAATTTATCTAGGTTTTAGCATTTCACAAGGTTCTTGAACCCTGACACAAGACTGCATACAGGCTATTCTGAACATTCTGGAACATCATACAGTAAACAAGTGAGGTCTTTATTAGGTTTAGTTACTTTCTGCCAGTTATGTATTTTGGATTTTGTGGCAAAAAAATGTCCTTTGTATGATATGTTGAAAGATTACCAAAGTCAAAATAATAAAACACTAGGAATTCTGAATCTGAAGAAGCTTTTTCATCTTTGAAACAATCTTTGGCTTCTATATTAGCCTTGTCTCTTCCTAATTATGATCTTCCTTTTTCTCTTTTTTGTCGAGCAGTGAGGGTTTGTGCCTGGCATGCTTATGCAGCCACATGGAAGCTAGCACAGACCAGTTGCTTTCCTGATCTATTAGACCCAGTAGCTCATACTCTCCCAGGCTATCTAATAGCTGTGGCTGCTGATTTGGTGGAATTGTCACAGCCTTTTATGTTAGGGCATACTTTGCTTGTGCATGTGCCCCATTTGGTCTCTATATTTTTAAATCATTCTTAGACCAAATTATTGTCCAATGCCCAACTCACTTGACATGAGTTGTTAGTCCTAATCTAGCAAAATATTACTATTCTTCAGTCTTGACCCCTGAAACCTGCTTTACACTTCTGTCTTTACCCAAGGATGATGATCCTCATGTCTGTGAGGCAGTGTTGTGAAATGTCCAATACATTGCAAAGAGGATTTCTATGAAGCAAGAATAAATGCAGTGGCAGATGCATCCACTCATCAAGTAGCTCCGGGGGGGGGGGGGGGAGGAGACAAACCCCCACAGTTTACAATTTAATTCCTCTGCATCCTCTTCAGTTACCCATACAAATCAGCCAGCAGAAGCACCTGAAACTGCAAAAAGATATTGCAGAAGAAAATCATTCCTGGCAAGGCCAGGGATGCACATGTACCCTTTATGGACTTTGTCTGGAGCCTAAGAGCCTTCCTGTTGCCTCAGCATCCCAATCATTCCATTTTACAATCTGGAAAAATGGGGTTAATTAAATTTATTTTGTCTCATTGGTGGGCTGCAAAAATTGGCCCTAAAGTACTGTCAGTTGTACAGAGGTGTTACACATGTATACTTTATAAAGTGGGTAAGGGTCTATGGGTTACATCCTCACATATAACTGCCTTCTGGAGCCATTTATGGGATTGCAAATAGACTTTATAACTATGCCACAAGTAATGAATTTAAGGTACATTGGACAGAATAAATGTAGTCTTGACCTGGTTGCTAACAAATTGGGCTGGCTGCAGAGAAAAATGCATGAAACTGATTTAGGAACCCATGGCACTGCCTTGGGTCCCCAGCATAATGAGGAGGTGCAGGAAGATGGAGATCCACAGTGGAAATGGCCGGTGTTGCTGGAGTAGGTGGAGGAGCGCTGGACACTGGGGTGATGTCCAGGTGATTCATTAGTCATTCCACCATAGCAGCCAGCATATCTAGGCACTGCTGTTGCTGCTGTAGCCTCTGAGCCAATCCGGGGATAGCCTGGAGGCCACTCAGGTCTGCTGGGTCCATAGCCTCAGCAACCAGTTAGGAATGCGGACCCTTGAGCTGAGACAAATTTGGCACTACTAGCAGGAACAAATCCCTGTTGGTCCTCATTGTTGGGAGGAAGTATGGGCAGAGAAGACCCAACTGGAGCTTCACCTATACCATGTATACTTTATAACCCTTGGGTTTCGAGGCCAGCAGGACTTAGGCGGGGGTCTCTCAAGGCATGGAACCAGAGGGAGAGGCTGAAGCAGCATCAAACAGGCAGAAGTTGAGGCAGGCAGCAGACAGGCGAAACCAGGAACAGGCCAGATATCAGGATGGGCAGCTAACAAGCAGAAATGGAGAAACAGGCTGGAGGTCAGGGCAGGCAGATGTCAAGCAGAGTCAGGCAGGCAGAGTCAGAACCAGAAGTTCAATCCGAAGGGATGAGGAGCAGGAACGCTGGAGTCAGGAAGCAGGAACAGGAAGCAAGCTGGAACTGGATCAGGAATCAGGAACAGGGAACAAGGCAGAAACACTGGATCAGACAGGATTCAGGAACGCAGAACTCACACTCAAGAATGAGTTGGACCCATTGCAGAGGCAAAGTGCTAGTGGCAGAGTAGGGTATATATACTCACCCTGACTGACATCATCTTCGTGGGCTGTGGGGAACTTTCCCAGCGCGGGCCCTTTAAATTCACAGCAACGGCACACGCACGCGCCTAGGGGGGCCGGGCATGGAGCTCGCCATGGCAGCATGGAGGGATGCTGCGAGAGCAGGCCACTGTAGCAACGGTCAGCGTCAGCTGCGAGGAGTGGCAATGGAGAGGAGCTGGGTCACATGCCTGCAAAGGTAAGAGAGCCCGGCCGCGGCCTTACTCAGCCAGGGATGCTAACAAATGACTTGACACATAAGGCTCATGAAGTGTATAAAAATGTAGAGAAAGATAAATGGGATGTTTTGGGAATTGGGACATGGTTTGGGGGTCTTGATAAGAAAATAGTGGCATCAGTATTGACTATTTTTGGGGGATTTGTGGGTCTACTGGGACTACTGTACATCTATAAGGACAATGCATTTTGAAAATATTCAGAAAAATGTGACCACTGCTTCTACCATTATGGCAATGAGAATCTATGAAATCAATACAGACATTAAGGAGTTGCCTAAAATGAATGAAAATCTTGAAATAGCAGTGATAAAGGAATGTGTGGTTAATCTAGTTGGAAAAAACAATGTTTAAACTGTGGGATGCACTTAGTGGGTTAATTGAGCCTTATGCTCATTGGGGGTCATTTTCAAAGGAGTTACGCATGTAAATGTGACATACTATCGTAGCAATTTTCAAAAGCTATTTACTCGAGTAAAGTGCACTTACTTGAGTAAATCCTATGGACAATTCAATGGCATATATTGTAGCAATTTTGAAAAGCCCACTTACTTGAGTAAAGTGTATTTACTCGAGCAAAAACCAGTTTTGCTCGAGTAAATGCTTTTTAAAATCTACCCCATAGTGAGGTGTAGCTAGCCTGCACTTTGAGATCTAAGAAAAGGGAAGAATTGTAGAATCAGAGTAAAAATGGCACTACAGTTTAGAGTATCTGAGGATCTTAAATCTCTAGGCAGGCTAGCTGAGAGTCACACTGTGGAATAATTTTAAGGTGCATATTGTGCTGTCTTCTACATGTTTATAAATCTTGCGATTTGATGTTACAATCAGCTTGCTGGAATCAAAGAGTAAATGTAGACTAGTATCTGGAGCATAGTAATAGTGAAACTGCAAGACTTGCTGTTTGTAGAGATGAAGAAATGTCATAAGCTTAGGATGAAAAAAAACATCACGTGTTGCCTTTCTAAAATGGAGGCTTAAGGGATATGAGGTCTTAGACTAAGATGGTGGAGAGAGAAGAGTAGGCATGTGCATTCATTTTAAATAAAATAAATAATGGCAACAAAATTGTCTATTTTGACTTCTTTCAGGAGTAACATGAACTGAAAGAAAAAATGATTAAATTTTGTACAAAATTTGTATTTCGTGATAGTGTGCACTAATGAGACTCACCAGTCACACCACCACACAAACATACAGACTCACAGCAGGGGAATTCATAGTATGCATATCCAAATTGCCAGGGCCCCTTTCCTAAATACAAAGAAATTGGTGAATTCTAAATATGCATTTGCATTACATGCTTTTGCAGACCAGAACTTAATAGTATTATTACATCACTTGTTTGTTTTCAATTGTTACTAGGCACTGGCCATGCCACCACAATACCACCTTGCAATCATGACAACACAAACAAGTAACTAAGGAGGTAGCCAATGGGAATGCAGAACCATACCTCTAGCTAACAAATTGCTTCCCAATTGACACTTTTTAACTGATTGGTAACATTTTCAGTTAGTACACAAAAACTATAGTTAGTGTGCTCTTACATCCAGTTAGTGTTGACTAAATCCTGTTAGTGCACACTAACTTCGAAATTAGGGAAATCCAAAATAAACACCCCCAAACCATTTTAAAAATGAAATCAAACAGATAACAACATGAAATGAAAACAACATGAAAAAACAATCAATGAACATCCCTAGAGAAGAGTGTGCTATAGCATTATAAGTTGATGAATCTGTATATGATTGAGCTGAAGGTTGACGGCCTGATACTTGATTGGCTATAGAAACATAGAAACATAGAAATGACGGCAGAAGAAGACCAAATGGCCCATCCAGTCTGCCCAGCAAGCTTCACACACTTTTTTCTCTCATACTTATCTGTTTCTCTTAGCTCTTGGTTCTATTTCCTTTCCACCCCCACCATTAATGTAGAAAGCAGTGATGGAGCTGCATCCAAGTGAATACCTAGCTGATAAGTTAGGGGTAGTAGGGGTAGTAACCGCCGCAATAAGCAAGCTACACCCATGCTTATTTGTTTTACTCAGACTATGTTATACAGCCCTTATTGGTTGTTTATCTTCTCCCCTGCCGTTGAAGCAGGGAGCTATGCTGGATATGCTTGAGGTATCAGTTTATTCTTCTCCCATGCTGTTGAAGCAGAGAGCCATGCTGGATATGCATCGAAAGTGAAGTATCAGGCACATTTGGTTTGGGGTAGTAACCGCCGTAACAAGCCAGCTACTCCCCGCTTTGTGAGTGTGAACCCTTTTTTCTTCTCCCCTGCCGTTGAAGCAGGGAGCTATGCTGGATATGCGTGAAGTATCAGTTTTTTCTTCTCCCCTGCCGTTGAAGCAGAGAACTATGCTGTATATGCATAGAAATAGAAGTAACAGGCTTATTTGGTTTGGGGTAGTAACCGCCGTAACAAGCCAGTTACTCCCCCCTTTGTGAGTGCAGATCCTTTATTCCACATTTCCTCTTGCTGTTGAAGCTAGAACGATGTTGGAGTCACAGTAAGCATGTGTACGTTTATTGAATAAGGGTATTGTCTCCAGGCAGTAGCCATCATTCTGGCGAGTCACCCACTCTTCATTGGCGGCCTCTTGACTTTATGGATCCACAGTGTTTATCCCACGCCCCTTTGAAGTCCTTCACAGTTCTGGTCTTCACCACATCCTCCGGAAGGGCATTCCAGGCATCCACCACCCTCTCCGTGAAGAAATACTTCCTAACATTGGTTCTGAATCTTCCTCCCTGGAGCTTCAAATCGTGACCCCTGGTTCTGCTGATTTTTTTCCTTCGGAAAAGGTTTGTCGTTGTCTTTGGATCATTAAAACCTTTCAAGTATCTGAAAGTCTGTATCATATCGCCTCTGCTCCTCCTTTCCTCCAGGGTGTACATATTTAGATTCTTCAATCTCTCCTCGTACGTCATCCGATGAAGATCCTCCACCTTCCTGGTCGCCCTTCTCTGTACATAGGACATAGCAACTGGTCTAAAGATATGATTCGGTGCCATTTTGAATACTGGCAGCCGATCACTTTTGCCCTCACTATATGCCCTCACTATGTCACAGGGGTCGACTGTCGGTCCCTGTGACATAGTGAGGGCAAAGGCGATCGGTGCCATTTTGAGTACTGGCATCTGACGGCTGGAGTGCAGGAGGTCGCTCCCGGACCCCCGCTGGACTTTTGGCAAGACTTGTGGGGGTCAGGAGCCCCCCCCCCAAGCTGGCCAAAAGTCCCTGGGGGTCCAATGGGGGTCCCAGAGTGATCTCCTGCCCTCAGGCCACTGGCTGCCAGTAATCAAAATGGCGTTGATAGCCTTTGCCCATTCTATGTCACAGGGGCTACCGGTACCATTGGTCAGCCCCTGTCACATGTTAGGAGCACAAGATGGCACCGATGGCCATGTGACAGGGGCTGACCAATGGCACCGGTAGCCCCTGTGCCATTGGTCAGCCCCTGTCACATGGCCATCGGTGCCATCTTGTGCTCCTAACATGTGACAGGGGCTGACCAATGGTACCGGTAGCCCCTGTGACATAGAATGGGCAAAGGCTATCAAAGGCTATCCCTGTGACTTAGTAGGTCAAAGGCTATTGGCGCCATGATGAAACCGGCACTGAGGGTGTGAGAGTGCAAGGGATGGCTCCCGGACCCCCTGCTGGACCACCAGGGAGTTTTGGTAAGTCTTGGGGGGGTCAGGAGGGTGAGGGGTTGTAGTTAGTTTTAATTTTAGCTGAGACACGAATAGAAATTGCCGTATTAACGCATCGGGGCGCCATACGGCCAAATGCAACGTATCTGCTCCCTGACGAATCTGAATCCTGAATGCAACATATGGCGTCCCTCTGCACATCCCTAGAGTACATCAAGCTAGATCAAAAATACATTGTACATATCTCATCTTTGTATACCTTTCATCACACCAGATCACATAAAATCTTTACCGATGTCTACAGTGCTGTTCATACCTCTGAATGTGCATGCAAAACTGCTCCCCAAAGCCTCGGCCATCACCAAAACCTTACCCCGAGTTCAGAATAGCCCTTCTTACAGTGATATAAAAAGTTAACAAATACGTGTGCCTTCCTAGAAGCTCTTGCTCTCTCTCTCACTTTCTCTTTCAGGCATAATGTCAGGTGTAGTTAAATCCCATGACAGTGTTTTTTATGCTAATGCACACAATGTTGAACACCTCCTATTTTCATAAACTCTTCTCTTTTGACTTAATTTTTTAAATTTATGATGCATAATCTATCATATGCATTATAGCGTTATCGCGGGTGTTAGGGTCATAATGCAATTTGATGAACGACCCTGTTAGTATGACTCTGGCAGAGGAAACATCCTTTGCATCCATATTGACAAATCTCTCAAGTGCCTCCTTAACCTATTTATGACTGACATATTTGCTCTTTCACACAGTTGCTCTCTGAGGTTTCAATTGAGGTTTGGTAAATAGATCAGGAGGACTAGCTTAGTAGTTAATGTTTTTGTTTTATAAAATAATTTTAAGGCATCTCTATCCCACAACTTCTTTATTAAATTACAAATAGAATTCCTAAATAAAGTTAATAAATAGTTATTAAAAATATATTAACAAAAATGCAGAAATCAATTTTAAAAATCAAGAAAATTAGTGAAATGTTTAAACCATCTATTTTCACCCAAAAAAAAATAAATAATTATTTCTCTGGATTAAAACCAACACATTAAAGAGGGCTGCTTTAATTGCAGTCCATTTTCATCTCTCCAGGTCATCTTAGTTGCTGAAAAGTACTTGCGGAGGAGAAAAAAATAATAAACTGCTTAAAGCTCGGAGCAAACTCTCCTCACTAATGAAAGGTTATTTTCTAAAGAGTCCCTGGAAGGTGGGTGTTGAGTAAATGATAAAGGAGTTTGCCTCTTTAGTATACAAAGAAACAAATAGCTCCATGTGCTTAGTAAACCACAAGATTGAAGACTATGGCAGGAGCTCATTTTAGGAACTCTAATCATAGGCAGTGTCAATTATTATTGCTACAGCACTTTGAAATCGCACAAAGCAGAATGTTCTGTACTTTCATTTGTAAAAACAATGTTATGTGTATGACTTCATTAAAATTCTGCTGTTGAGTGGCGTGTTTCAAGTCCACTCTGGATTATTGGTTTTATTATTGCATTACAGAATAAAGTATGGATTTGGGGTGTCATTAAAAGAAAAGATGTATGGTGTTTTAACATTATAGTAGAGCAATATTTATCCAAAAATCCATTAACTTAAAAACTGTATTAAATCAATTGAGGTTGCAGAGTCTTTCTCCATTTTTCAGAATAATGCTTACTATCTGGTATCTGTGTGCTGCATAGTTGTCATGAGCCAGTGCCTCCGCCTCACCTTCAGCCTCAATTCCATCTAACTCAGAAGCTGTTTGCAGATGACAGTCACAGCAGATCAGAAGTGAAGCTCTTCTCCTATTCTCAGCATTTCTGGTAGCAGTCAGCCTGGCAGAAAAAAAAAAAAAAGGCCAAAAGACAAAATTTCCTGTTAAGTGTGACGGTGAGTTAAGAAGTGTTTCAAGCCATCCATTTACAGATGCAGCCTTAGCCGATCAGCAGCATTGCTCGTCTCCTGTTCCCAGTATTTCTGGCAGCAGTGAGCCTAGCAGAAAAGGAGCCAAATGGCCTTTAAAGCAAGAAAATGAGAGAGGGGTAGTAGTAGATACCACACCATTTATAGAAAAATAAAAGTGTTTGTGTTGAACTAGAAAAAATGAAAGTGGACTAAGCAAGCCATGGGGCCAGATGAGGTACATTATAAGGGGTGAATTTTCAAAAGCTTTACACTTGTAAAAATTAGTTTAACCCACTCTTTTGTGTGTGGTGACCTTCTTGACGTCAGTGATTGAATGCTGTGCATTAAATTTTCCAGATGTCACAAGTCAGGTATCACTAGCAGGTTAACAGTAAGGGGTCAGTTAACAGGAATACTCTCCTTCCTGATACAGCATTTACCAGGATTAAAAAGGTTTGGAACCCACCTGGACAGCTCCTGGGGGCTTGAGGTGAAGTCAGAGGTTCAAAGTCATAAATCAGATAGCATCACATAGATCATGTATTACTCAATAATATTTAAAATTAAGTTTATTAAAATAAATTATTAATAAAATGTCCAATCAAAACATATATATTAAACAAGTAATCCTGTTTTCTTCTATGCATGTACAGGTAATTGTTCCCCAGAATTGGTCTGCTGCTAAATAGAAATCTATCAGAGAAGTATACTTTTTTCTTTTTGCTTTTCTACTGTAGGCTAAAATATTATTTTCTATTATCCCTTAAGTTATATTATTCTCTTAAGAATTGAATCTTTGTGTAATTTTTCATATTTCCAGGTGAGCAAAAACTTTTCTCCCTGTATTTCTCCTCAGGCAAGTATGAATTATTTTTATCTTTTTTTTCTGTTTTCCTCTTTTCTATTCTTTTCTATTGTGTCTGTCTTGTTTTATATTATCTTAATGTTCTTCTTTATTTCTATTCTTTCCCTATGTGACTGTTTGTCTTTGTCTCTATTTCCTATCTCCTTCTTTTGTTGTTCAATGTGCAGTCATTCTTTTAATGCACTCTTCTCTACTCAGTGCTATGCTGTAATGATGGTATGTTAACGGTATTTATCTGATTGTATGGTATGTTAACGGTATGTTAACGGTATTTATCTGTTCCTTGTAAGGGCTTCGCCCATAAAGTTCATGTTTTACTGTGAACCGATGCGATGTGCGAACGGACATCGGTATATAAGAGACATTAAATAAATAAATAATAAATAAAATAAATGTGCACACTTATCTTAGAAGTGTTTTTAGGCTGGATGGCACTATTTGGGGTCAAAACCGGGGAGTGCTGGCTGGAGCTCTTGATCCACCAGTGTTCTCCTCTACTTACTAAACTATGCTTTAATACATTCTAAAAGAGAGGCTAACTGTCATGGGGTGCCTGGCAGGTCTGCAGGGCTGAGCAAGGGCTGGTCTTCTTCCTAACCCTCCCCTGCAGGTTTAGCCCTTGGATTCTGGGGAACAGTAGGGTTTGGCTCCAGCAGCAGAATATCATGGATGGTCATGGCTGGATGCTGGGCTGGTCTTCTGCCTAACTATGCCCTCCCCCACAAGTTGAGGCCTTAGTTTCTGGGGATTGGTAGGTCTTAGCTAGTTACAGCTGGGCAAGGCAGGACATGCTGGACAAGGTGGGACAGACTGACAAGGCAGGGCAGGTGCAATCTGGACTTTGTGGGCAGAGACAGACTGGAAGCAAAGGTCTGGGTATAAAACAGGCAAGTAGCTGAGGAATGGGATACTGGAACAATCTAGAGAAGGCCTGATAGGATACTAAATAGGGACTAGGACTGGAGACAGACACAGGCGGACAGGATACTGAGTAGGGCCTGGGACTGGATATGGACATAGGCTTGGGCAGGATGCTGAGCAAAGATTGGAACTAGATACAGACTGGGGCAAAGCAAGGCAATAGCAAGGTAGGGAATGGATACTAGGAACTGGATTGGGTAGGGTAAAACAAGAATATCAAAAATCAAATGGTACCACAAGTATATTTTAAACACCTTACATATGTGCAAAACCAAATATATGTAGGCCCCTTACTTCAAGGATCTGTATTATGCAACAGACTCTATTATTGTATAGGGTCACCTTACTTTAATTTAAATTTTACCAATTGTCCGTTTTTTGTTGAGATTTTTTTCTATTTTTTCTATTTTAAAATCAATTGTCACACAATCTCCGCCAAATACAAGGAGGAGGACACAAATACTCATCTACTCCATGGTAGTTCACCCGACACAGCTGTGTTTCGGACGATGCCGTCCTGCTTCAGGGGGTGTCCTTCAAGATTTATTTTTGAGAGAGTCGTAAGGAAGCCTTTTGCAAATTCATTGGTATTGCTTCTTCTTTTTAATCCACCGCAGCCCCGTTGGGCTGCGTCCGCTCTTTAATCCACCACAGCCCAACGGGGCTGCGGTGGATTAAAAAGAATAAGCAATACCAATGAATTTGCAAAAGGCTTCCTTACGACGCTCTCAAAAATAAATCTTGAAGGACACCCCCTGAAGCAGGACGGCATCGTCCGAAACACAGCTGTGTCGGGTGAACTACCATGGAGTAGATGAGTATTTGTGTCCTCCTCCTTGTATTTGGCGGAGATTGTGTGACAATTGATTTTAAAATAGAAAAAATAGAAAAAAATCTCAACAAAAAACGGACAATTGGTAAAATTTAAATTAAAGTAAGGTGACCCTATACAATAATAGAGTCTGTTGCATAATACAGACCCTTGAAGTAAGGGGCCTACATATATTTGGTTTTGCACATATGTGAGGTGTTTAAAATATACTTGTGGTACCATTTGATTTTTGATATTGTTGTTAGACAGTTCGGTACACTGGAATACAGTGGTTTTGGGTGAATAGGTTGTGATTGATAGGGTAAAACAAGGCCAGACAAGGGCAGTGTTAGACATGACAGACCAGGACAGGACCGGACAAGGACTAGACAAAACAACAGAACAAAGAACACTGAGGCCCAAAGGCAGCACTACAGAAATCCCATAGGCCACTAAGCATAGGCCAAGAGGCCACTAGGTGAGCTAAGGCCAGAGTAGGCCACAGAGCAAGGTGCAAGGTAGAAGCAGGCCTGGAAGCCACAAGGTAAGGTAAGACCTGAGTAGGTCACAGAACAAAGTGCAAGGAGACAGAAGGCCTGGAGTCCACAAGTAAGGTGAGGCCTAAATGCAGTTTGCTGCAAGACAGGGGTCAAAATACAAAAGGGCCCAGAGGCCTCAATGCATGGAGTAAGGTAAGAGTGGCTATGTCAGAGAGAATTTTTTTCCTATTCCATCTAGGAAGACAACTGCCTGTGATGGTGTGCTATATATCAGTTTTATTATAGTGAGGTGCTTCCTTCACTGTAGCCTGATAAGTTCCCATACATGAACTTACAATTAGGATAAGATTCTCAGGAAGCTTTGGCTGCTTTGCTGCAGACGTTTTGTGCACAGGATTGCTCTTGTAAAATCAACAATATATCTAGGGCTGTCTCCCTTATAGGGGTACTACAAGCAAGTGATGCTCTGTCAATAACATATTTTTTCCTTTGTTTTTCTTTTTCAAATGTAGCCACTCTCATTTTGCCCAACACAGTTAAACCTTTGGTGTAACCACAGATTAGATTCACCTGGAAGCCTGTCAAAAAGCTGATGCTAATGCCTGTGAGTTAGCTGAATTTTAATCATATTACTTTCCCCTATTCTTTACCATACCTTAACTGGATATCTATTTTCAGTTTAATTCATCCTCTATTCCCATACTGTCGTTGTCAGTTTTATAGTGTTTTTATAAACATTACTAGCCTCAGATAGGAGCAACAGCAGAGAGCTCCTGCTCTGATCAAGACTCTCTGGGCCACTACCACAATGTTTGGAATTCTGGGCAGTGCTGCTTTTCCCCTTTTTTTTTTTTTAGCTATGACAACCCTGTTTACATTAGCATATATGCGTGTAAGTAGCCTCTACTCACATATTCCATATTTAATAAAAGGCAAAAATATACACATATTTTCACTTTCATGAGCACATATGTGCATAAAAAAGGGGAGATCTAGGAGAGTTCCAGGGTGGGGGTGGAGCCAAAATGTATGCACATAAGTTGCTATTTTAAAATAGACATGCACATTTGCCAACTTACCTGCATATTTTTACACCTCAATATCTGATGTAAGTGTTATTAAACAAGTTTATTGTACAGTATTGACTAGGTGGAAGGTCTGAGTGAACTGGGGGAAGATCAGTCTGAAGAACCAGGAACATCTTGATAACCTGCAGAAGGACTAGATGAGCTGATAGACTAATTGATAAACTGGTTAGTTTCATTTATGTGCACAATTTTTAAAACTGGTTGGCTTCCATGAGTAAGTCCTATTTTACTTTCGCAAATAAATATAGATGCAAATCTTTTTTAAATAAATAGGAAAAGTACACATGTACTTTTACATTATATGTGGTTTCAATGCATATATTCATGTATAAGCCTACATTCGCACATATGTTGCAGGGTAAAGATATGGGTATTTTATAAAATGTACATATATCATAAGTGTGTGTTATAAAATATTTGTGTATAGCTGTTCACGACCCCTCTGCATCTATATGTTTTTATCCCCTCCCCAAACCCCTGTTCTTTGTACTTTTCCATCCTTTTAGTTACAATGTAAACCGGTATGATGTTTGCACACTAATGTCGGTATATAAAAAGCCTTTAAATAAATAAATAAATAAATAAATAAATATATATATATATATATATATATATATATATATATACACACACATATATGCTACTGCACTCATTTGTTTGAAAGTTATTTTCTAAGGGAGCTGAGAAAGGTTCTGGTGAGTCCATTGAAGGACCTATTCAATAGATCATTGGAAATGGATTTGATGCAGCAAGATTGGAGAAGGGTATCTGTGGTCTCTCTTTTCAAGAATGGTAGCAGAGGTGAGGTTGGAAACTAGAAGCCATTCAGTTTTTCCTCAATGGTAGGACAATTAGAGACTTGAAGAAAAGCAGCATGGGTTTTACCAGAGGAAGATCATGTCATATAAACCTAATCTAATTTTTTAATTAGTTTAAAGAATCGCATATTTTGGAAGTTGTTTATTTGGATTCCAGCTCAACTTTTGATACTGTATCACATAAGATGCTGCTCATGAATAAAATGAACAGCCTGGAAGTGTGTCCCAAGATGGTGGACTGGATTAGAAATTGGTTGAATGACAGATGGTAGTGGTAAATGAAATTCACTCAGAGGAGAAAAAGATTAGTGGAGTGCTTCAGATAGTGGATCTGCGGTCAGTTTTGTTTAATATCTTTGTGAGTCATATTGATGAGGGGTTATAAGATAAAAAGTATCTTTTTTGTAGATGACACTAAATTCTGCAACAGAAAAGACAGAATGAAACATGTACTAAGAAAGCTTGAGGAGTGTTTAAATGTGCTGCATCAGAGTTGGACCCTTGGGCCTAGGTGGGGTTGACGCTACCCATAGGGGGAATCCTACAGGTTCCCACTGTCAGCAGACGGAGTGGGATGAAGGCTGAAGGCTGGCTGGCACTTCACCAATATCAGCCCTCTTTCCCCGTGGGTTGGGCCGCCTGGACTTAGGTGGGCCTCCGTATGTTGATGTCGATGGAAGGACAGATGTCAGCCCAGAGGCAGCAACAGTGGAATGGAGAAGTCTGTACTGGAAGAGGCGGAGTCCCGGAGACCCGGGCGCCAATAGAACCAAACTCAGACAAGGTACGCCCAAGCAAGAACAGGCTGAAGCCTGAATAGGCCAACTCCAGGACATAGACTGAAGAGGCATTGTAAAGCAAGCTGGAGTCAGGGCCGGTGGCAATCAAGAAGCAGTGGCAAGACAAGGCTGAGGTCTAGACGAGGAGAGTGTCAGTAGCGTAGTCAGGCAATGCAGAGGTCTGGGCTTGGAGAGAGTCAACAGTGTAGTCAGGCAATGCAGAGGTCCGGGGTTGGAGAGAGTCAATGGGATAGTCAGGAAATGCAGAGGTCGTGTCTGAGAAAGCAATCCAAAGAAAAGTTAGGAATCAGGAACGCAGGAAAGAAGGAGAACAGGGACAGGAACTTGCGGGGAACAGGAACTAGGAAAGCAGGAGAATCACCAGGAGGCAATGAGTACACGACCAGCGTGGGGGACCTGTTGCAAAGGCGATCATTGGAAGCCGAGCCCGGCCTTAAGTACTGGAGCTCTGGCGACGTCATCATCCAGGGCAGCGGCCAAGTTCCCACCGCGGGTCCTTCATAAGAGTCAGTGATGCGCGCACGCCTAGGGAGAGGTGCAGCGTTGGATGGTGGCATCTCTCTGTGGGCCACGCGGAGAGGCCCGACGCGGAGCACAGGAATCTCTAGCTGAAGCTTAGGCACCGGGGGTGGCCCGAGGATGGAGCTGGCAGCCCACTGTTGCCAGGGAAGAGGAACCAGGCACTGGATTCGCCAGAGAGAGGTGAGGGGGCCGGGCCACGGGTCTGCCACGGCCGGCACACAGAACAGAATGATTAACAGTTAATATTCAATGTCAAATGTGCAGAGTCATGCAAAAGAGCTATCTGTGATAAGGGGTGAGAGTGCATGTGCATGACTCAGGATGATAGTGTCTGATGATTTGAAGGTGACAAGGCAATGACTGGCCCAGAGGAAACTACAGGGTGGCCCATATAAAAGTAGCCTGCCTGCGTGACACTGGTATTGGAAGCGGGCTACTTTTCCATGGGCCACCCTGTAGCTGAATAGAGAAAGATATAACCTGCAGGGAAAAGGAGATGTGAATGCCACTGTACTGGTAACTGGTGAAACCTCACATGAAATACGGTGTTCAGTTCTAGATACAATATCTTCAGAAGGATAAAGGATTGAAGTAGCTCAGAGAAAGGCATCCAAAATGGTGTAGGTTCTGCACCAAAAGTCATATGAGATGATGCTTGAGGACCTAAATATGCACACCCTGGAAAAGACAAAAGATAGGTGGGATGTGATACAGACTTTTAAATACCTTAAAAGTTTTAAAAATTCACAAGAAACAAGCCTTTTGTGATGGGAAGGAAGTTTTAGAACCAGGGGACATGATAGGAAGCACCAGAGGAACAATGTCAGGAAATATTGTTTAATGGAAAGGCTTGGAATGATCTATCAGAGCATCTGGTGTTGACAAAAATGGTGAATTCAAAAAGGCATGGGATACAAACAGAGGATCCCTAGTGGCAAGAGGATAGAAATGAAGCATTGAGGAAACCTGTGATAACTTTTCTGCATAGAGGTAACCTGCATAGAGTGGCAGCTACAAACCTAAACACCTTGCTGAGCAGACTGCATGGGCCATTTTTGTCTTTATTTGCCATCATTTATTATGTTGCTATGTAATTTTGGAAATTCCAGTTCAGTATTGATTCCAGTAGTGAAAGTAAAGCAGTTAATGTACTATCCATAAAGTACGCAAAGTCTGCTTTCTTCTATGTTCTTCGGAGAATTGCCCAGCACCTCAATATCACTTTGCCTTGATCCCAGGACAACTATAATTCCTTTCCTCAACCAATGGATCAAGAAATAAAGATGGAAACCCTGCGTACCCTATCAACTCACATACTGGCTATTTTGTAATGTTGTGACATGGCTAGCATGATTTCGGGACTGAAACAAACCTGCTTCTCTGGAAAGCACAATGTTTTCTTCAGTTTCTTAGGCAATCATCTCTCCTGAAGAAAGCTTACCTCCCTTGAAGTGGCAACTTCCACCTGGTCTAACCAAATGCCATGGCTTGTAGCCCTCACTTGTGTCAAAGTCCTTAATTTCAAACAAATACAGACTTTTAAGCACTGCACATATATTGCTTCTCATATTACTTTTTGTTTTATACTCAATAAACTTTTTTCTTTGAGCACCCATTATTTCTTTTTCTTTTAACATTGTGTGGTAAACATCCATTACCTGGAAAAACCCATTCTCTGGAATGGTCTTCGTTCCAACAATTTCAATTTTACAATTATATTGGTCTTCCAACAACCCAATCTGTACTAATATGTTTGATATAGAGTCCAATTCATCTAATAATATAGTCACATTGTGCAGTAATAGATTTTTTACATATTTACTATAGATAGGCTGGGTCACAGAAACAAAAAATTAAGGATCTGTCTTGTAGTTTCAATTGTTTCATGATTTCCAGACCTAAAAGTAAGTAAAAAAGTAAAGAGACAGTTAGACAACAAGCAGCATTTTAATGTCTCTCACACACACAGACACATTATTTAACAGATTATTATACATGGGTGAGCCATGCTTGGTGAGACAGATTTTATGCATCATTGTACTAAGTACAGTTAATAATTCTTTCAATACCAGGAGTATATAAACCATTAGGATTATCCTATATGTTTGGATAGGTGAGATTTGACTATGTTCATATGGGATTCTTTCTATGTCGAATGTGTTGTGATTGAAATTGGAAATGTTTCTGGTATGGATGAATGACTTTGACAGAAATAGAATTTAGATTTGAAAGAAAGGAACATTTAAGCTTGCAAGTGAATAACAGAGATAATGCATTGGTTAGAAAAATATATCAGAGACATTCTGAAGCACGACAAGAGATTTTTTTTATTTTTTTTATAAAAGAATGCATTAATAAATTAGAATGTAAAAATTGTTCTGCCCCTTTAAATGTGTGTTGTCTATGGACAATTACTAGTCCTTGTACTGGTGAAAATGGCATGCATACTCTATTTTCCTCCCTCCTTTAGCCAGACTGGCTTCTCACTGTCTGGTTAAAAGCATGCAAACAACGGGGGGGGAGAAGAGTAATTTTCAACTAATCAATTTTATCCAGGTAAATTATCTTGAAAATTGTCCCGTGTATTAAAGAAAGTATAGAATAATTTTCCTGTTGAACAGTTAGAAGATAAGTGGTTGTAAGTATAAGACTTTCTCATTTTCATACATTAGGGAAAGCTTTTAGCAAACCTCACTCACTGAAATGAATGGGAGCCGTACGCTAACACAATTCCTCAGAGCAAAGTCACTCCTGTCTGAGGCAAATACATTTGTGTGTGGTTTCTGTGAAGTGAATACAAGCTGAGTATCTATTTGAATGAATCAGGTGCATGGGTGGAATAGAGCAAAAGAGTGGAGATTTTATGTTGGCCCCTTCATCTTCCATTATCACCCAAATAAGCCTTTTATGACAGTTGATATTCATCAATTTCTGGCTATTAGCCTTCCAGGGAATCATAAAATTTCATTCAATTAAAAAAAACTTAAAATATACAAGATCTTTTTAAAAAGTTTATTTCCACGACCGGATGGTCACCTGTCCTTTTTAGTCAAATAAGAGTTGTTATGCCACCTCAAATCTTCTGTTATAAACCCTGACCGCGAGACACACCCGGGTTCCTACCTCTCCTGCTGCCGGCTTCTGCCGAGTCGCGGCATTCCCCGGCCATTCCCGGGCCTTAGTGTGGCCTCTCCGCAGCTGCATCTCCACGAGGGAGACACCACCAAGCTCCTGCTCCTAACCCCACCCCTTAGGTGTGCACGCATGCAGGGGTTTGTGTTTTAAAGGGGCCGCAGCGGGAAACCTTGGCCAGGCCCCTGGAATGACGTCAGATGCCACTGGGTACTTAAATCCAGCTGCTGCCTTCATGTCTTGCCTTGCAACGAGGTTCTTTCTTAGAGTCTTGCTACTTGCTGTCTTCATTCCTGTTCCTTGTCCTGCTCCAGCTTTGTTCCTATCCCAGCCCTTTCCTGCCTGTTCCTGGCTCCTGACTTTGGCTCGTCTTCCTGGCTCCTGATTTCGGCTCATCTTCCTGGCTCCTGACTTTGGCTCGTCCATTGGTACCCTGCTTGCTGCCTGTCTCAACTCCTGGTTCATCCTTGGTCCTTGCTGTCTGCTGCCTGCCCTGACTCCTGGTCTGTTCCACGTCCAGCCTGACTGCCACCTGCCTTGTTCCGGGAGACCTCGCCTAAGTCCAAGCGGCTCGGATCCTCAAGGGCTCCTCCTGGGGGGATCTCGAGCTTCCAGTGGTGAAGATTTGGTTGTTCTCCTGACTTGATCTGCCTCCTGGCTACAACTTCCTCTGTGGGCCCTCCCACAAGTGCGCTTACATCATTTCTAGCCAGCCTAAGGCTCCATGAAGTCAACATCTTCTGCAAACTTGACTTAATTAAATAAAGTTGAGGCTTGTCATACACTGTAAAATTTGCTTCAAAGTTCCAGATTTTCTTGGCTATCTCTTGAAAACTGTTTTTTATTACATTTCACTTGCAAAGCAACAGTCACACCACCCTGAGCTCAGCTCCTGGCAATGAATACTTTTCTTTCAGCAGTTAGCATTTGGAAGACAAAGTTCATGCCAGTCTTGTTGGATACTGTTTTAGTATGTGAAATATTGACTTTTGGAAAGTTTGTCAGAATTCTGGGTAGATACATTATCTTCATGTCACAAAAACCAATGGCATGAGCATTCTAAGGCATCATAAGAGGTCAAAGTAGGACCAAAGGTAGCTGGAAAATCAGAAGAATTATTCCAATGTACAGTGGAAGCAAGACCACATGAAAGCATTGTGAGAGGGACAAAGCTTCATGAACAGTTAGCAGTAACCAGAGGAAAGTCTGGAGGTGGTCTGTAGCCATCCTGCCATAGATTTCCCTATAGAGTTATCACAAAAAAGACCTAAAAACCCCTTGGTTACATTTTGGATAGATTTCCTTATGGCATTAATGGGAGAAGGGGTATGAGGAGCTTGAGGGGTGTTTCCAGTATTGAGATTGTCTTTCCCTTTCCTGTTCCTTTTCTCACATGTGTAGTGGAGGACAGAGCTCTCATTCTTGCATTCCATTCTCAAATATTCAACGACCTTACTTGACTCTAGGGAAATGTTAACTGTATCAGAACAAATTTCCACAGTTACATTAACATCATTTGCTTCTATGACTGACTTGTTCTGCTGGGACGGGAAAGAAATCTGGGGTTGGGCTGGGGGAGAGTGTTGGGGTCATGTTGGAGAGGGCAGAGAGTACACGGGTAAAGAAAGTGTTGAGGAGTAGAATTGTGGTTTTGGGCTGGGGTCAGAAAGTTAGAGAAGAGTTTTGAGGAAGGACATTTTACTGTAGTGCCTCCTAGCTGCAACTGGTGGAAATGGTGACTCTTTCCCGCTATGGTGGCTTAAGATTCCAAGTGGCACTGGAGTAGGTCAATGGTACTGGAGTTGAGTTGCAACTAAATGTGTTCCACATGTTGCCTTCTTCCCTACTGTGTAATTTAAAATAAATAGGAAATCCCACCCAGCCAGTAGTGCTCTTGAAGGTTGGGAGGAGAAGCAGAGAGTAAGAAAAGATTATATGTAGGAAAGAATTGGTTGAAAACAACAAAATCTTTATTTTTGTAACAATTTAAAAAATGTAACCAGCTAGCAATGATGTTAAAATCAGGTTCAACAGTTATTGTTTACCAACAATAAATGTAATCCAATTTAAATCTTTTGCAATTGAGATATTAGAACAGTTATTAGAACAACTTTTACATACTGGGCCAGATTATTAAAGCCCTACGCGCGCACATGGACGCACACGGGAATGTCTTACAATTTACACCCTGAGTCCTAGATTCATCAAAATGCTAAAAATTTAGCTGAAATAGTGTTCACGATAGTTACCGCATCAACAAATATCGCAATGCACATTAATTATCGAAAGCTGTTATCGCATGTGAGGAGAGAGAGAGCCCTTTAATAGGTTGAATAGATGGGCACATTCAACTTAGGGTGGTTTTGGTGGGGGTGGTGTTACATAGACAGAGGAATTAACTGCAAATTTGATATCACTGAAGAATTTCTATCATTTGAATCGATGAATGGTACAACAAGAGGAGTTGATTTGTACAATGCATATACCATTCCATTGGGGACGACCTCCCCAAGACTTGCCAAAAGTCCCTGGTGGTTCAGCAGGGGTCCTGGAGCCATCTCCTGCACTCGGGCTATCAGCTGCCAGTATTCAAAATGGTGCCAATAGCCTTTTCCCTTACTATGTCACAGGGGCTACCGGTGCCATTAGTCGGCCCCTGTCACATAGTAGGAGCACAAGATGGCACCGCATATGACAGGGGCTGACCAATGACACCGGTAGCCCCCTGTGACATAGTAAGTTCAAAGGCTATTGGCGCCATTTTGAATACCGGCAGCCGATGGCATGAATGCAGTAGATGGCTCCTGGACTCCCGCTGGACCACCAGGGAGTTGTAGTTAATTAAATTTTAGCTGGGAAACGAATAAGAATGGAACGCATGAACAGATCGGGCCCCCCCCCCCCTTGCCGAATGCAATGTATCTCTCCCCCCCCCCCCCCACAAATTTAAATTCGGGGGCAGGAGGCAACTTTATTCTCAGAAGTCTAGTGGAATATTTGAGGATCCCCCTCATCAAGTTAAAAAACCCACTACGATTATCCTCCATTCATGGAGAGCCCTTACCAGGAGATGTGTCTTGCCAAACTGAATCAGTTACTTTCTGCACCGGAGCTCTTCATACGGAATCACTCTCCTTCTTCATACTGGAAAATGCTGTGCACCCTATCATCCTGGGGTTACCCTGGTTGCAAGCACACCAACCCCAATTTGACTGGGCATCTCTGGATCTCTCCCACTGGGGCCCAGAATGTTATGAAAAATGCCTTAAGGAGATATCGCCTATTATTGGCATGCCTGTGACTCCAGCAGTACCGGGACTGCCACTCCAGTACACCCCCTTCGGGGATATCTTCTCCAAGGAAGTAGTTAATATTCTTCCTCCACAGGAGCCCTATGACTGTGCTATATGACAGAAGTCTAAAACTGAGTCTCCGAAAGGACAGGTGCACTCTCTCTCAGCATTTGAGAATAAAACAACATCGAAAGACATTGAAGAAAATCTCCAGAAGGACTTTATCTGACCATCTGAGTCGCTAGCTGGTGTGGACACTTGCTTTGGGGGAAAGGAAGACAATACACTAATCAGTGAATGTTCTTCAGTATCTCCAGACAAAGATGATACTACTCCTAGTGAACTATCCTTTATATCTCAAGATTCATTTATCTTCAGTACAGAAGACGAATTAGAACTCAAAATCACAGAGATTCTGGATGTTCATGAAAGAGGCAAGTCTTTTGAATACCTTCTAAATTGGGAGGGTTTCAGCCCCGAAGTGATCTCTTGGGAGCCTCAGACCAATATTCTGGACAAAGAGATGCTTCGTCAGTTCCACCTCGCGCATCCTTCAAAACCTAAGCCTGGTACCCGAAGAGGAAATCACCCTTTAAAGGGGGGTACTGTTGTGTCTGTTGGTTCCTGACATCCTCACTCCACCCTCCTTAATTCTTTGGCACCTCCCTCTTCGTCCGCGGGAAGATTGGCTGCCACGGTGTCCTTCTGATGAGGCCCTCAGGCGTCCCTGGACCTGCTGGATGCTGCAACCGGGGGCCTAGGCCTAGGGGCGTGCACGTGGCGCGGCCCTGACTGAAGTACCGGCGATGGTGTGAACCTCAGGGGCATTCCCCGAAGATGAGGTCACCTGTGACGGATATATAAGGTCTTAGAATTTGCTAACACATCCAGTTAGCAAATTCTAAGTGTTAGATACCAACAGCTGTTTATTTACTTAGAGCAGATCAAAATGTTTCCCATTCAAGTTTGAGGCTCATTAATCAAATGAGACAAAGATTATTCATTTCATTCATGGGACATCTCCATTTGCTTCAGAGGACCATGAATGCAACAAATATGGACTTGTGTTTTATCCATTCATTTCAAATGAATGCACATCCCAGTAAGAGATTGATAAGAATTAATAGGAAATTAACTGAATGTTAATTGAAGTTCTCTCTCATGTTACTTCAGAAAAGTTATATCAAATCACAAGTCTTTTATATTCTAGAGAAAGGTATCAATCCAGCTGAAATAATACAAAGGAAAAATGAAAACAGAAGGTTTCATATCCATGAGTAGCTGTTGCAAATGCAGGATTGTGGTTGCTTGTTCGAGAGAGAGTGATCCCTTGAACCACAGCACAACCTCAGAGGACGCTCAAAGCTAGACACCATGGGAGGCAAGCATATCCAGGCACGGACTGGGCTTGGAACTTGGAACATAGCTTGGAACTTTGATTGTAGCTTGAAACTAGGAACAAGGTGCACTCAGATCTCCACTGAATCTGAGTGCACAGAGTGAGACCCAACATAATGCTGGCCTCTGGGGTAGCCCTCCAGCTACTAGATAGCCCTTTTTGACCTTCCACTTAGGAATGGCTTGTGCGTCGGGATAGACAAAGGCTGAGGACAGGACATGGCATGACATGGAACTTGGATGAAGACTTGGAAAACTCTTGGAACTTGGGACAAAGACTCTTGGAACTTGAGACTTGGGATGGAGACTCTGGAGACTTGGAAATTGGACAGATACTCTGGAGATGAGGAACATGGATGAAGGTTCATATTCAGGAAAGAGTTCAGCTTCCCAGGGTACTGCACCTCATCACACCCTACACAGCCCCCCTTGGGCTGGTCATGGACCCCGCTGTCCCACTGCATGTCCTATACAACCTGCCACAGGTTGGTCGCAGGCCACACAGGGAGTGGGACAGGCTCAGGATTGATACTCAGATGGGGACAGGAGTCAGGACTTCACTTGTAATGAAGAACATGGCTTGGAACAAGGAACATGGACATATTCTGGCTGGACAAGCTCCACAAGCCAGGAACTAGAAACATGACTAGGAACTCGAGACTTAACTTGGAACTTTAAAAACAAGGATGGCCTCCGAGGACTTAATCTAGTGAAGATAGACTTGAAAACAGGCCCTGTGCCAGGAAGTGCCTTACACAGCCCCCCATGGGCTGGTCACAGACTACGATGCTGGCAGGCCTGGAGGAAAGATGAGGAAGGATCTGGAAAGCTGACCTTGGAACAGAGATGGAACATCAGAAACTTGAAGTCTTGGATGAGGTGAAGATTCAGGAGACTTGGATGAAGCACTGAAATACCAGAAACATAGAACAGATGACATGAATGAGCTCCAATGAGGAACAAGGAGACCAGGAACATGGAACCAAACTTGGAACAGGAACAAGAGGATTAGGAATACCCACCAAAGAACATGGAAACCATCTAAACAGGAGAAGACCACGGAAGACCTTGAAGGAAGACATACCACAAACAACCATGAACACTCCTTGTGAAGGCCCTAAGGAACTGGCAGAGAGCCCTTTTATAGGGCTGAAGGAGTGATGAGGTGGTGATATCATCAGCAAGGGCCATGGGGCTTTTCCCGCCGTAGGTCCTTTAAATTTAAGGAGAGGCGTGAGTACGCCTAAGGAGAAGCCGGCATCAGGAAAGGAGTGGCAGCATCAGTGGCATCCCTGCCACGAAGATGGCTGAAGGCATCAGCAGCAAGGCTGGCAGCTCAGAGCCACAAAGATCAGAAACAGCAGCTCCCCAGCCACAAGATGCCAAAAGCAGCAGAAGTGGCTTGAGCCGTGAAGACGGAAACGCTGGCGGTACTCAGGCCGCGAAGAAGACAGGTGTCGGTGGCACCAGGCCGCGAAGAAGGTGGCAGCAGCGATGACTCCTGCCACAAATATCAAAGTGGCAACCTCGGTACTCCTGCCTCAAAGTGGATGTCAGCAGTGGCAGCTCCTGCCTTGAAGAGAGTGATGACAGTGTCCAGCCAGCAGGCTGTATCAGTGGCAACCAGGCCGCGCTGGGAGGTGAGTGAGGCTGCTCGCAGTTGTGGCCCAAGAGCAGCAAGTGCAACAGTAGCATAGTGTTATGGGTAAGGAAAATCAACTTTATAAGGTAAAAAGCTTGTACTTTAAAGACTTATACACTATTTGATTATAATTTCAGAACTGAGAATGTTCTTTTATTTTCAGAATGGCAATCATTCACTAAAGCATATATGCTGATTGAAAAACCCTCTTGAGAATGCAGATTATCCTAACATTTTTCACTTGGACTGAAAGGGGTAGCCTTTCTTATTTCATTTCATGGGAAATTACAGTAATTGGTTTCTGACCTTTTTAGTACAGAATGTTAAACATTACCCTGCTGGATCTTTCTACTGAATCAATTATTTTAATTGTGTCCACCTGACACAAAAAGTTCCAGGCATAAACATGAATAGAATGTTGAAATACTGTAAAATTGCAAGAGGTTATTTTTTAAGAAGAATACTTTGCTTTGTCAACTCAAGCCAAAATCTTATTGGCTTCTAGATTGCAAATAGCATGAAAAAAGTATAGTAACTTCTTTAAAAGCAGCTATTTAGTTGATAGCTGAAAAATGAAAGGAAAATATTCAGTAGGGCCTAAAAATAAGGATATTGAGAGAACACAGGAAGAAAAATGTTAAGAAAAAGTTCCTTTAACAGTCTCCACGCTACCCACAGTGATTCACCAAATATATTACAAACCTTGTTTTCTAAACTGACAGTGAGCAGACCTGCATATATTTATATCTGCAGGAGACTGTGTGACTCTAGGATGGCGATTTGCCACAATTGCACAATTCCCTTTAGCTCCTATTAGAGTAACTCTGAGAGTTTTACAAATGTTTTATGCATTGATAAAATGGAAAACCAGGAAATAAAAGACTCATGTATTTTTATTTAACAGATAATAGTACACAATAAAAATTAAACAACAAATTACTTTTGGTTGCAAATTTTGAAAATCCTAAAACTGGGTGAATATAGCTCCATGAAGGTGACCAATAGGGAATCTAGCAGTGAATGGTTATTTCTAAAAAGAAATTTCCATGTACTTTTAGGATCACCATGCTAGAGGGGTGATAAAGAAAGGGACATGAGCAAACAGAATAAAATAGATAAGTTTCTCTACCAGCTTATTTCATCATCAGAGTTCCTGCTGTGGAACCACAAAGTTGCAAATCACATAATCACCAGTTGGAAAATAGGCTGTGGTACTGGAGAGTATTTCAATGAGTGTTGAGGCTTCACAGCCATGCATAGTCCAACCATTAAGATGATACGTGTACCAAAAAATTCCAAATCAAATTGTCCACCTACTAAAATTTGTGACTGTGGAAGATATTCATGGGACAGAAAAGTTTAATTAACCTTTAAAATCATACTTCATTCTACATGGTAGATCTCAGAAATGATTAATGATAATCAGATATAAATAATGTGAATACATTTTATATTCATTAACTACACAGTTATTTTTAATTACATTTCATTTAATATTGAAATTAGATATCACTATAAAGCTGGCAGTGATAATCTACTACACTGTCTATCCTAAAAAGTTAACTTGGAATCAGAACATTTTTGGAATAAGGATGTGCCTAGGCTAATTTTTCCTTTGGTTCATTGGTTTGTTTTACAGTTCCCCTCCATTTGTTTGGTTCATTTCAAATGAATTAAAAAAGTGTTCTATTCATTTTTCATTTTCCATTGAAAGCAATGGGTAAAGAAAACCCTAGGCCTGGGTTTGATCTTTATGCCGAGACCTAGACCCAGAATGGGTGCCCTAGGTCCAAGCTGGCCTCAGCCCCAGCCTAGGGATTGTTAACCCCATTGACTTAAATAGAAAATGAAAAATTGGCTGGACCCAGCACTGAGACCTAACCCCAGGCTGGACCTAGCACCAAAACCAAGCCCTGGGTTGGGCCTAGCCCCGAGGCCTGCTAGGAAGGGGTTGTAACTGGCTCATTGTGAAATGCTGGGGCTGGGGATCTCCCACCTTGGCTGTCTTTTGCCCCTTTCCCAAATCCAATGGGAAAATGGGCAGGAGTGCTGCACTGGGCCTGGTTTTGGGGCTGGACCTTGGTACAAGATTTCAGTGCTGTGGTTAGGTTTCCAGAGGCCTATATTTTTTAGGTAATGAATATGAAAATAACTAAACTGAAAAAGGCCTCATTCATTGCATGTTTTTCGAATACATTGAAAACAATTACCTACCCCTTGTGCATTCATATGAAATGCTGGATAATCATGGCATGTTTGTTTTTGTTTGTTGAAAAATGAAATGACTTCTATCATGCCACAGAGAACAAGAGATAGATGTACTAGTAACAATAAAAATAAGAAAGGGTGAGAAAAAGCTGTTCCTTCTAAAAATGGACCTAGGTCAAGCACAAGCACTACTAGTAGAAGGAATGTTTATGTGAAAAAAAATTTGGTTTGGTTGATTTTCTTTCATGGGGGGGGCATGTGAATTTCATTATGTTGAGATGTTTATTTATTTATTTATTTCAGATTGTATTGAAATAGAGAAATAGCACATTCTATTTCTGAATAGTGCATGCCATTTTCAAATTGCTTTTCCTTTCCCTTTCTTATTTTTGTTACTGGTAGTCCTGGGTTAATATATTTATGGAATGCCATAAATTAGTTGAATCTGAGAGTATTTAATAGGGATGTGCAGAGCAAAAGTTTATGTCCATATGTCCATATGTCCAAAGGGGGTCCCATTTGCGGTCAATATGGACATAAACAGAATTCAATGAGTTGGGTATATGTCCATATGTGCAAATAAAACTTTAAACCCCTCACCCTCCTTAATCCCCCCCCCCCCCAGACTTACCACAACTCCCTGGTGGTCCCAGCGGGGTCAGGACGCCATTTCTGACCAACTTTGCAAGGAGCACGTGACGCCGTGTCACTCGACGTGGCGCCGACATCACGTGATTCCCCGCGGGGTCGCGCCGGAACAGCCCGTTCGGCCCAAAAGGAACTTTTGGCCAGCTTGGGGGGGCCTCCCGACCCCCCCAAGCTGGCCAAAAGTTCCTTTTGGGCCGAACGAGGATCCCGGAAGCGACCCCGCGGGGAATCACGTGACGTCGGCGCCACGTCGAGTGACGCGGCGTCACGTGATTCCCCGCGGGGTCGCGCCGGAACAGCCCGTTCGGCCCAAAAGGAACTTTTGGCCAGCTTGGGGGGGCCTCCTGACCCCCCCAAGCTGGCCAAAAGTTCCTTTTGGGCCGAATGAGGATCCCGGAAGCGACCCCGCGGGGAATCACGTGACGCCGCGTCACTCGACGTGGCGCCGACGTCACGTGCTCCTCGCAGAGGATTGCAGAAATGGCGTCCTCACTCCTCGCTAGTTCACCAGGGAGTTGGGGTAAGTCTTTGGGGGGGGATTAAGGAAGGTGAGGGGTTTAACTTTTAATTTTGGATCAACAATCGCGATTTCCAACATATCCAACATAGCTATGTTGGATATGTTGGAAATCCGATCGTTTATGTCTCATCACTTTTTTAAGTAAAAAAAAAAATATGCGTAGCGTTTTTCATATGCGGTCAATACGAATGCACACCCCTAGTATTTAACCACTAGGTATTTGACTTCATTGGTGGTCAGAAAACCTTGCTTTTTTGCCACTACATTCCAAGTAAAACTGGGAAACCATTTATCTGACACCTCCCCCATTAATACAAGTGTCCCCCAGGGTTCAGCACTATTGGCAACCCTATTCAACATCCACATGCTTTCTCTGTGTAAATTACTGACAGAATTAGGAATCACCTTCTTCTTATACGCTGATTCCAAACACAATGGGTGTAATTTTCAAAGGAGTTGCGCATGTAAATGTGACATACTATCGTAGCAATTTTCAAAAGCTATTTACTCGAGTAAAGTGCACTTACTTGAGTAAATCCTATGGACAATTCAATGGCATATATTGTAGCAATTTTGAAAAGCCCACTTACTTGAGTAAAGTGTATTTACTCGAGCAAAAACCAGTTTTGCTCGAGTAAATGCTTTTTAAAATCAGACCCAATAATTGTAGTGTGGGAACCACACTCAAATTAGTATCATACAGTCAGGAGGAGTATGGAGAAAATGAAGTTTCTTCAACACTTGGAAGAAATTTCTATTCAATTTATTAAATAGGCAGCTCCTTATGTACAAACAAACAAGGTAAGCAGTCTCCCACCAAGGTCCCCCGACACGGACTCTGTGTTTCGCCTGAAGGCTGCATCAGGAGGAACTGCACTATTAATAGTGAATACTCTTCAGCTGGATGAAGGCATTATAACATTATTACATCTGGTGATCATATTATAATGTGCTCCATGTTATAATGCCTTCATCCAGCTGAAAAGTGTTCACTATTAATAGTGCCAGCCCTCCTGACGCAGCCTTCAAGTGAAACACGGGGTCTGTGTCGGGGGACCTTGATGAGAGACTGTTAACCTTGTTTGTACATAAAGAGCTGCCTGTTTAATAAATTGAATAGAAATTTCTACCAAGTGTTGAAGAACCTTCATTTTCCACACATTGCTCCTGACTGTATGATCTTATACGCTGATGACATATAGTTCTACATTCCATTTGAACAAACATTTGAAAGTACAGCATTGACACTCTCAAAATACATGTAGGCAATACAGCAAGAACTTTCTTATCTTATACTAACATTAAACTTAAAAAAAAAAACCCTGAAAACATCTGGTTAAGGAGAAACCCCTCCATAGTTAAACCTCTGCTCCTAAATCTAGGTAACTTTCACATTCCACCCTCAGATCAAGTATGGGACTTAGGAATCCAGATAGGCAAAAACCTTACAATGAAAAGGCACATAAATAAATAAGTCACTACATGATATGCAGCTGCACATACCTCATAGATTGAAACCATTACTAACTCTTGAAGACCTCTGTAAGGTTCTACAATCTCTAATTTTATCAGACATAGACCACTGTGACTCCCTATTACTCGGACTTCCAACCTGCCTATTAAAAAAAATTACAACTACTACAAAATGCAGCTGCAAGACTTTTAATAGGAACCAGGAAATTTGATCACATCACACCCTCACTAATAGCACTGCATTGGTTACCAAAACAATACCGAACCTATTTCAAAGTATTAACCTTAATATTTAAATGTATTGACATCGATAACCCTGGACTAATAGGCGACGCTACAACCATACACACAACAATGAACCCTAAGGTCCCAAAACAAAGGAATATTAACTGTTCCGACAATCCGAAGCATACACCTGACACAAATAAGAGACCATGTGTTTTCCATAGCAGGTCTTAAACTGTGGAACTCACTACTGGAGACAATATGATTGATTCATAAAAAGGAAGATATTCAAATGTGAACTAAAAACTTACAGGCACATTTTAAATCTCTCGTGCGTGTAAAATCTGGGGGTTATGCGTGCGGCTGGGTCTTGTGCTCACCGCGTGCATTTTAAAAGGTGCCCTTCCACACACGTGACCCCTGTTATGTGCACAAGAGCCAGGCCACTTCCAAGGGGTGGGACAGGGGGCAGGCCTGAACAGCAGCAATGATCAATATCCCAGCTGCCAGCAAGGCAACTTATTTCAGGTCGGGCCCTGAAGTAAATTGTGAAATAAAAAAAAGGAAAAAAGTTAGGAAATAGGGGTTGGGGAGGAGAGGGGAAGGAAGGTTAGGGTAGTGGTAGGGAACTTCCCTCCCAGTCCGCTCCTTAATTGAAATGGACAGGGAAGGAACTGGGAAAGGCCAAAATGTGTCGCCGCACGAGGTTTGCAAAAATCCTATACCCCCTTCCACGTGTGGCTTAAAAAATCTAGCAATCACGTGAGCATGGCACATCTTCAAGCTACATACACTAAAAGAATTAAACCGCTTCTACATTCACATGACTTCCGGACAGTGTTACAAGCCACAATACTGCCGAAACTAGACTACTGTAACGCCTTACTACTAGGTCTCCCTAAAAACACAATTCAACCATTACAGATGCACCAAAACGCTGCAGCACGCTTACTCACCAATACTCGCCGACATGAACACATCACACCAGCGCTCATGTTCCTGCACTGGCTTCCTGTAGCATCCAGAATTATATTCAAAGTACTATCCCTCATTCATAAGTCGATCCATAACCAAGAGATGTAATGGTTCTCCGAACATTTTATTTTCCGTACATCGAAGAGACCAATAAGAAATATCCACCAAGCTAAACTGGCCTATTCTCCTCTTAAACACATCAGACACGTTGCCACAAGAGACCGCGCTTTCTCCATAGCCGGAATCAACATCTGGAACAAAATGCCCACGGACCTGCGTCTCGAACCCTGCCATAAGAAATTCAAACAAAACCTCAAAACCTGGTTGTTTGAACAAGCTTACACGCAATGAACACTGATTAATCTGAAATGCTGTTTACTTGTATTCTTCTTCCCTATCTCCCTACCCCTATTTCTCTCCCCAATTAATTTTGCTTGCTGCGAAATTCTCCCTTTTCCATATACTCCCGACCACCTTATGTTTATGATTTTTGACTTGGCGTCAACGAATGGAATAGGACTTTCAACAGTTTAATTGCCTTTTGTTCTTAACTAATTCGCTATTGATTTATATTATGTATTTGTTCTTAATAGTTCTTAAATGATTTATTTTATGTACACTTTAATTTCTTTTGTCTGTAAAGCCTGTTGCTAATTTATTGTTTAATGTAAACCAAGGTGATGTATTTTTTACGTATCGCGGTATATAAAAATCACTAAATAAAATAAATAAATAAAAATAAATAAATAAACATCAATTTTATAACATGAGCGCACCATTAAAATCTACCCCATAGCTATTTAAAAATGCCTATAATCTAACTTAAATCTATTAGAATGCAAAGTCAACAATATCAAGAACAAAGACAATATTAAGTAACGAGAGAACAAAGTATCTTATGAAAACTCCCCTATAATTACGTATATTACTAAACAAAATCACCATTCTATTAGTGCAATGTCCCATATCTTCAGTTAAGATGTATAAGAATATCCCTGTAGTTTCACTTGACCCCCTTTAGTGTTATACCAAATTATATGTCATACCAAAGTATGTAATATACCAATATGTGTTAAAACTAAGTATGTATTGACCTAATGTTGCGGTCTGCTCCGCGACCCTCGCGTCCCGGCCCTTACCTCAAAGTTCCAGCTGGGTCACTCGATGCCCGAACCAGCTCCATGAGCATCTCCGCGGGGGAGACGCCATTACCCTGGGCTCCTTAGGCGCGCGCGCAGTCACGGTGCTGATATAGCCCTTTTCCTGCCAGAGCGCGCTCCGTCCCCGTTCCTGACGTCAGATGCCCATTCCTACTTAAACTCCCCGTGGACCCCACTACGATGCCTTGCAACCGGGTCCCTTGCAGAGCCCTGTTGCCCAGAGCCCTGGCGTGTGACTCCCTTGCACGCCGTTCCTGCCTGCCTGCCTGCTTGGTCTACTTCATGACTTGCTCACACTACTAACCTTTGGTTCTTGCCTGCTTTAGCACCTGTCCAGGTTCCTGCCTGGTTTCGCTCTGCCTGTCTTCAGCCTGCTACAGGTCCTGCCTGGTTTCGCTCTACCTGTCTTCAGCTTGCTACAGGTCCTGCCTGGTTCCGCTCTGCCTGCCTTCAGCCTGCTACAGGTCCTGCCTGGTTCCGCTCTGCCTGCCTTCAGCCTGCTGCAGTCCTTGCCTGGTTTCTCGCTGCCTGACTTCAGCCCACTGCAGTTCCTGCCAGGTCTCCTTCATCCGCTTCAACACCAGTCTACTCAAGAACCGGACCAGAGATCGCCTAAGTCTCAGCGGCCGGGTCCTCACGGGCTCCTCCCAGGGGGACTCTGGCTTCCAGGGTGAACCTCCTGAGTCCCAAGCGGCTGGACTCCCAAGGGCTCCTCCCGGGGGAGTACCAGCTTCCGGGTGAAGTCTACTGTCTGCATCAGCCTGGTCTGCCTACCGGCCTGCTGCCTTGAGACCATAGTCCAACTACCCCAGGTCTCTCGCAGGCCGGCCTAAGGGTCCACTGTCTAGCTAGTCCCCAACACCTAAAGTATGAATGTTGCTTTTGTAAATCATTGTGACTTCACTTGGAATGATGGTTTATAAATGAACTAAATAAATAAATTAATTAAAAAAATTTATATTTTGTAAGTTCACTCAATCAGAAATGAATTGGATCTGTTTGCAAAGCCATAAAATACTCAACATGAGATTATTGATGCTTCTCTGAAACAATCTGATTTATGCATCACCACCACTGCTTCTTACTTATTGGATGGTTTAATAACCAAATCATGATCTTGAGGCAACTGTGACAAGGCTAATCATTCCTCCTTTAACAGATTATAGTAAGGCTTAGGCAACTGCTGTTTAATATCCTCCAAATCTGTAAAAACTAGATCATGAAATGTGGCTATATAGGGATCAATATTACCGAGAGGAATCGATGAGGATTTGGGCCTAACAAGTGATATATCTATGCTCTGTTGTTTCTGTTGAGAAAAAAACAATTTGATTTTTAATATTCTAATACATTCAAATTTAAAATTCTGCTTTGGAATGGATCATGTTTACCTGATTGTACAAAAGAGAAGCCATACTTGAGTACCTACTGTTGTGCTACAGTCAATAATTTTCCAGAGAGATCTGGTTACTGGTCTGCACAATCTGCTGTACTGTTTTCATGCTCCTCTACATTGGCTCATGGTACTCAGTAAGGAGTCAATAAGCGAGAAGCAGTGGTGGTAATGCATAAATCAGAGTATATATCAGAGATAACATCAATTGTCTCACGTAGAATATTATAGGGTTTTGCAAACAGATCCAACTCATTCATTGTTGAGTAAAGTTATTGATGTAATAGTTGCGACAGGAAAGCAAGTTTTTTTGACTACCAAGAAATTCAAATAGCTAGTGGTAAAATTCCTTTGGATTCCAATAATTTATGGCATTCCAAAAATACACAAGTCCACCACATCTCCACCATGTTGGTCTATAGTTCCATTCTACAGATTACGTTTAGAACTGTTGGTTGAATTCAGTGATATCTATTTGAGACCATCAGTAAGAACAGCCCATTTGTATTGAGGATACATCACATATGTTAAGAAAATGATCTGAGATCACACATTTACCATCTGTATCCTGATTAGTTTCTATGGATTTGGAATGTCTTTACACTAAATTCCACAGCAGGCAGCTCTTCAAGTTATATCTTCAGGTATATTAGATTGTCCAATGTTGCAGAGGATTCCATTTGAATATATTACTAATTGGTTCAATTTGTTTCAATGAGGAATTATTATTTATTTAATTATATATTCTACCAACAAATACATGAGGTAGCTATGGGATCACAGCTGGCTCCCAATGTTGCTGATTTCTATGTAGCTTCTTTTAAAGAACAGCATGTATATGTATCTCTTTGGTTTTTCTTGTATTATGTTGTGGAATAGATTTATAGATGATTTATTTTTCATTTGGACTTCAACTGTTGAGCAGTTACAATTATTAGCTGCTTGAATTAATACATTGGATTCCAATTTAAAATTTATGATGCAATTTCATTTTCAGCACCTTCCATTTTTGAATATTTCAATTTCCAGGCATGGATCTTCTTTCAATATGTCATCGTAAAGAAAACCCATTCAACATACTAATTTGTTGGTTTTTCAAAGTGCACATAAAAGTGCACATCCAAGACCTTCCAAACTGAGATTACCTGTCAGACAATATTTTAGGCTGCAATGCATTTGTGCTGAATTTGATATATTCATATTTGCATCATGTGACATGATGCAGAAATTTAAAGATTAAGGATATCCTGCCAAAGCAATATCTATAGTTTATTTGAATGTTAGATCAGATCGGGAGAATCTTTTGTCATATAAATCTATAATCATCAATTAATAAAAATGTATGTGTTCTTCAATTTTCTAAAAAATCACATGCAATAGTGGTCAGTATAAGAAAGCACTTTTATATTTTAGCAATGCATTTTTCTAAACACCTCAGATTTCATATTCAAGAGGAAGCAATATACAGAGCATGTCATTTGTGTGACCCTGCCTCCATAGCAATTATTGAAAAGCCCTAATTTGCATCATTTTGCATCAATTTACATTTATAATATACAATATCTATTAGAGAGTCCTTGTGATAAGTATCACACCATCACATAGCAGCTGTAAGGCTGAAAGAAACAGAAACAAGAAAAGTTAGCAAATTGAGTTCTCAAATGAATGTATTATGTGCAGGACAGTATTACTATAGACTCGTGAATTCCTTTCCAGAACTGCAAGTCCCAGCAGCCTCTCCTGCAGAACATGGGAGAAGTTTCACGAAAGTTCCAGGGTGTCTAGGGAGGGGGTCAGTAGCCCCTCAGCCGGGATATGCTTGCTCAGCAAGGCGAAGAACGCATGTGTAAAATATAAGAAATGTAGAATGTATAAAAGCCAGCTCCTGAAGGGGAGGGGCACGCAGATTTCTGAGCCATTGTTCTCAGCTGTGTTTTGCATGCAATAAAAGTCTTTCTTTTCGGACCAGTTGTCTGGGGCCTCTTTTCTGACGGTAACACTTGTCCTCTATTGTATGTTGGTCAGACAAAAAGATCAGTGTGAATTAGACTGACCGAACATAATAGCTGTGTTCATACAAGAAGATCAGTGTGTCTAATTTAATTTATTGTTTAGCATTTGATCACACTTTTCATAAGTTTAAATGGTTGGTGATAGAATATATTACTTGCTCACTTCATTTGGCATATCAAGAGAAATTACTGAATTGATGTGAACAGTATTGGATATTAGAGATGTGAATCGTGTGCCCGATCGTCTTAACGATCGGGTTTGGCTGGAGGGAGAAAAAAATCTGATCACTGGAGATGTGAATCGGATGGTGGCCGCCATCTTTAAAGATGGTGTCGGCCATCCAGTGCTCCTACCATGTGACAGGGGCCGGCCAATGGCACGGATACCCTGTCACATGGTAAGGGCAAAGGGCCATTGGCGCCATCTTTATGAGTGGCAGCCGACAGCCCGAGAACGGGAGATCACTCCCGGGACCACCACTAGAGCACCAGGTAATTTAAAAATGTTTTGGGGGGATTGGGAGGGTGAGAGAAGTTAAGGGTCATCTTTAAAGGGTCGGGTGGGTTTTTTTTAATCGGGCCATCGGCACCATTTTTGAGTGGCAGTCAAAATGGCGCCAATGGCCCGAGAGCGGGAGATCGGTCCCCGCGCCCCCACTGGACCACCAGGTACTCGTAAAAGGTTTGGGGGGCTCGGGGGGGTGGGAAGGTAAGGGGTCAATTTTAAAGGGTCGGGGTGAGTTTAGGGGTTGTTTTGGTGTGCCGGTTTTCCCACCCTCCTCCCAAATAACTCCCGTTAGTGGACACTAACGGGAGTAATGATTTTTCATGATAAATCGTGAAAATTTCTATTGTATTGCGCACTGTACCGATTTTTGACGATTTAAAAAATATCGGACGATTTTTTTAAATCGTCAAAAAACGATTCACATCCCTATTGGATATACACCATCAATTCCATTAAACCCTTTAGCTTCCATAAAGAAATTGAATGGCATGATATGTATGTGTTTAATGTCATATGCAGGAGCATGCCCATTTTAATATAGTATGCACTATCATTTTAACAATCAATGTCAGTTTACACAACAATGAAGTATGAGTATTTGTGAAGATCTTATTGGTCTATTTGAATTAAGAGATCATATTAACAGCATTGTTCTTCATTAGTGCTTAGATTTGTGAACTTGGCCCATACAATGATTCCCTGATGCAGAGTTTGCTCAAAGCATGGTACCATGTCGGGATTTAATGTTTGTTGACCGTTGGATTGGAGGAGCTATTCTAAGAAGATTCATTTTTGTGAATATAACGTTATTATGGTAATTTTCATAGAGGGGTTTGAATAAGATGTGTTATCAAGGCTGTATCAGAAATTGAAAAAGCAGTGACTATATGATTAGATCAGAGGATGGTTTTGCTGTGACACTATTCTGTATAGCAATTACATGTCCTATTTGGATGGTCTACTAAAACTGTTATAGAATAATGCAGTTTCAGGTCACAGCTGAGTGTGTTGAGTGGAATTTGAACACACATAATAATATCATTTGTTATTTCCAAAGCCTCAAGAAATAAAAAAATACAAAACCTTAACATGATTTTCATAATCTAGGTTCAACAGATTGACAGAATCAAATAAAGGATAAGGGTAAATAGCAATTATTTTTTAACAAATTCATCTCACTAGTTCAATGAATATTGATTGTGAAGAGCTTGGTGATGACTTTTTGTCTTTAATATATTTCTCCAATACTGCATATCATCATTTTATTTTACTATATTTCCATCACAGGTATTAAATCAAATGAGCACACAAGCTCTTCAACAGCTATAGGTGTATACTGGTGCTTAGAGAAGTGATGTGCAAATGTGGAAAATTCCAATACTGCAAGTTCAAATTATCTTAACCCCTGACTCTCTACATGTGGTCTAACAAGCATATTATGTCCTAGTGCCTCAATTTTCCTAAAAAATTCATTGTAATAAAAGTATAATTGTTCTATGTCTTCTTGCCATTTAGGAATTCTGTTTGCAGTCTGTACATCAGAAACAAGCTATCAACTTCTTTACTGTACAAGTGACAGTATTCATGTTTTTTAAATACTGAATTGTAAACCACATAGGAATGCAGTTTTGACTACAAACAACATGCAAGTTTAACTTATTATTACTGCTATTACTATCATGGAATTAGAAGAAACCCATTGCTGTGCAATCAATTCTGAATTGGAAAATTCCTCTTCCTCCTCCACCCCATCTCCCCTCACCCCATCTCCCCCCTTCACATCACCCTCTTTCCCTTACCTGTTTCTCCCCTTCCAACTTTTCCCACCTGCTTCCATCACCTTCTCACCCATCTGTCTCCTTACTCCTTTCCCAATACCGCTATTTCCTCTGCCCCTCTCCTCGGCACCCCTTCACCTTTCTCAGTCTTACCCATTAGCCAAACCTCCTCTCTTATTGAGAAACTTCATCTGACACACAATTTTCTGTCTCACACACACACACACTCACACTCATTCACACATACACACACACTCACACTCATTCACACATACTCTCTCTCACACTGTCTCTCTCCTTTACCCATTTTATCACCATTCCCCAACTCTACAATTCCTTTACTCTACCTTCCATTCACAGCTGGCCCCAGCAATATATCCCCTTCTCTCTCTCCATCCAAACCTCCATCCCAGCTTTAATTCTTCCCTTCCCCATCCAAATCACACCTTTCTTCTACCCCTTCCCCCCCCCCCCCGACTCCAGCACTCCTCCATCCTAGCATTCTTCTACTGAGCATTTAGTCTCTTATATGACCTTTATCCTGTTGGAATCTATACCCCTCCGAACATAAAGTGCCACACCCCCACCAAGTTGATCCTCTCTATAATTGCGATATAATTTGTACCCTGATATAGCACTGTCCCATTGGTTATCCTCCTTTCACCAGGTCTCTGTGATGCCAATTATGTCTATCTCATCATTTACTGCTATACACTCTAACTCTCCCATCTTACTTCTTAGACTTTTGGCATTGGCATACAGACATTTCAAAGTGTGTTACTTTAAATTTACAGGTGAATTTACTAATTAATCAGCTAGTGTCCTACAAGGGGATGATTAAAATTTCAATAGGGGCTGGTAAATTAATACGATTTAGATAAGAGCCAGATTGATTTTAGTGAGAAAGTGTCTCTTGCCTAAAAATCAAGGGTTGAATGGGTGGGATAGATAGATACTAGAATTAACTATCTCTGGCTTATTACCTCAGACACACACAAACTCTAAAGAATATATCCCGCTATTTCACCTTTCTCCAAACTTTTATAAGTGCAAAGATTTCCCAAAGCTATACATACCAATCCTCTTTAACCACCATTAAATTGATCTTCACTCAAATAATTAAAGGGTTTGAGATTCACGTGCCATTAGGCGTGCACTTCCGGTCCCCTTCTACTGCAAAGGGTGCAGGGCCTCTGGAAGCTGGGCTGTGGAATTCAATCCCTAGATCACTTGCAGTGACCTCCATACTCCTCTCCCGGAAGATACTATTGAAACTAAGTTAAAAAAGAAAAGGGGGTAAAATAAAGAGACCTCTGAGCATTAGAAAAGTAAATAAAGGGACAGAAACTTTCAAACTGGTGCATGGTCACACTTTGCACATTTGCATCGGTGTGCGCCTAGATATGCGTCCATGTTATAACTTATGCACATATATGCGCACATGTTATAAAATAGCCTGTCCCCATGCATGTGTGCCTAATTATAAGTGGGCATGCACATAGGCATGTAAAATCATGCTTCTACCATATAAGTCAGGGGATTTTAAAAGAGGTGTGCGCCCATGCCATTGCCAGTTTCACCAGTTCATCTACCAGTTCGTCCAGTTAACAGCCAGGTCCTCCAAATGCCCCTAGTTTAATAGTTTTCACTCGCCCCAGTTACCCCAGACCCTTAAATCACCTCAGTTATGGCTATTTTGTATTTTATTTTACTGTCACTTCCTCCACAGCAGTCACCAGCCAGCCACCACTGCACCAGTGCGTGTGCCCAGGCGTATAATTATTTAGGATCACATTTCTTGGCCATGCTCCAAAACACCCAGACCTAACCTATGCCCTACCCCTGTTTGAAAACTTTTGAAATGTGAATGCAGCGAGAGATATGTGTATATCTGGGCAGCTTTTAAAATTCAGTTGGGTGCACCAATTCGAATTGGGTACACATCCCCCAATTGAAGTGCACACCAGGCTTTTAAAAGTCACCTCTAATAGTGTTTTATATTTAACTACCTCCAAATAGGTAGTCATGGGCTTCCATAATTTCTGGGTAAATCTGAGAAAACCCCACTTTTCAGCTTCAATCATTTCATATTTACAAATGTTGACGCCAAATTCCACCCAGATGTCAAAGCAATTTGAGTATTCTCTTTCCAGTTATTTAAAATAGCCTTTAGTACTAAAGCCATTAGCAATTATAATAATCATTTTTGCAAGAATGATAAGTCCTGCTGAAAAGCTGCAAAACATCCAATTACTAATTGGAAGGAAACGGGACAAACTATTCCTAGCACACATGAGATCTTTTCCTACTCCACTTTCCAATACCATTGAATTATAGGACAATGGATAGGATCCCTGAATCTGCATTACAGAACTGTTACGCGCCCCACCCACAGTCGTCCCGCGCATGGGACTGCTCACCTTCGGGGTTCCACAGCGAGTCCTGGTCCTGTCTCCCTCACAGCCCTTGCAAGTCCAGCTAGGCCCTAGCATCCCAAGGCGACGGTCGCCAGGCCTTCATCTGCATGCCAGGCCTCATGCTGGGCTTCGGCATCACAGCAGCTAGCCACGCCCCTTCGCAAGCGCGGACCAGCCGTCCTGATGTAGGTTCCAGGGTGGGGCCTAGTTCCGCGGTGCACCCTGATTGAACTCATGTTAAAAGGAAGTTCCTGGCCTCACTTCCTTGCCTTGGCAATTGGGTCGGTTTGTTCCTGAGATTGCCCTTGCTTGTGTTCCTGCTTGCTTGTTCCTAGTCTTCTTCCAGGATCCTTCTGTTCCAGTTCCATTCCTGCTTGTTCCTGCTTCCTAGCCCTGCTTGTTTCAGTGTTCGTTGTTCGTCTCCCCGGTCCTACCTCAGACTGTCCTTCTGGTAAAGACCTCAGCTTGTTCCTGACCTACCTGCCTGCCTAAGACCTCAGCTTGTTCCTGACCTGCCTGCCTGCCTACCACCTGCCCAAGTCCTCAGCTTGTTCCTGACCTGTCTGCCTGTCTGCTGCCTGCCCAAGACCTCAGCTTGTTCCTGACCTGCCTGCCTGCCTGCCGCCTACCTAAGACCTCAGCTTGCTAGTCGACCTTGCCTGACCTCTGGATCTTGACCCTTGCTTCGTTGACCATTCCTCAGACTGACTTCTGGCCTTGCTTGATTCTGGCACTGCCCTAGCCTTGTGATCACCATCTCTATTCTGGTTTGCTCTCCTCCAACCTGTTTCCAGCCTCGAACCCGATAGCGCTCCTCTAGCATCTGTGGGCATGCCGGACTTACACTCTCCCAGGAGACCCTGCGAGGCCCACCTAAGTTCAAGCGGCCTGGGTCCCTACGGGCTTCTCCCAGGGGGACCTTGTGCTTCCAGTGATGAAGCTCTACACTGCCTCTGTCTCCTTCCGTGCTCCGCCCCCTGTGGACAGTCCCTGTACACCCCCTAGCGCAACAGGAACTAACACTTAATAATTTTTTGACTTTTAATTTTAGCAACTTTTATTAGAATCCATATAGCCCTATGAGTTACAAAAGAGGGATTGTCTCAGCAATATTGATAAAGATACCCTCATAGATTTGTCCCAAATTAAGGACCACATCTAGCCTTGTAATGTTGATATCATATCTATTCCATTCACCCTTTGAAGCCTTTGCATTCCGGTCACAAGTGCTTTATTGAGACATTTATAAAAACTCAATACTATTTTTTGAGAACTGAAAATAACCTTGCTGGTTCTTAAAAAGTTTGGTTTACCTGTTAATTTTTTTAAAAACAATACCAACTATGAACTTCAGTGATTGCCCAGGACCTCACCTTGGCAATCGGGTCGACACCTTCGGTGTAACTAGTTTGCTGTCCTATGTTCCTGTGTTCTCCTGCTTCCTTGATAAAGACTCTGTTCCAGTGTTCCTTCATTCCTGTGTTCCTGTCTTGTTCCAGTGCTCCTGCGTTCCTGTGTTCCCATGGTTCTCCTGTGTTCCAGCATCTGTCCAGATTCCTGTTCCACGTTCCTCCTTGTCGTACCTTCTCGGACTGATTCACGGTACAGACCCTTGCTTGCTTGACTATGTTTGACTGCTGCCTGGAACTGACCACTGCCTGCCTTCTGACTACATTTTACCGCTGCCTGGAACTGACCACTGCCTGCCTTCTGACTATGTTTCACCGCCGCCTGGAACTGACCTCTGCTTGCCTGACCATGTTGACCGCCACCTGGAACTGACCTTTGCTTGACTTGACTACGCACGGATTGATCTTGGAACTGACCCTTGCTTTGGCTGACCATCCTTGGATGGATACCCTGACTTTGATCCTTGCACTACACTTGAATAATCTGTTCACTCCTGTGACCACCAGACCAGCCTGCTTAGATGCTGCCCGCAGCCTACATCAGACTAGACCAAAAGGCGCTGCCTATCTCGCCTGGAGGACTTTAATTTCCTGTTTTCTTCCTGAGGTCTCCGGTGATCCTGGTTCAGGTCTAGCTTCTCCTTTCTTCACCAACCACGCACCCTTGCTCATGGTGAGCACACCTCTCTGCTACCTCTCCGGGAGACCCGCTGAGGCCCACCTAAGTCCAGGCAGTCTGGGTACCCAAGGGCTCAACCTGCGGAAACCCCGGATTGCTATTGGTGAAGCTCCAGCTAGCCTCTGTCTCCTTGTATGCTCCGCCTCCTGGTGGCAGGTGCTCTCTGGGTCCAACCAGAGGGCCATACCAATTCTGCAACAGGCCAAGGGTCCACCTCCAGCGCAAAAAATTGCAACTGGAATGCGGATAAAAGAAGCTGCATCTGCTGGTGGAAGAGCAGGGCATGTGTGTATTGGTTTACTTAGGAAGTTGTGCATTAAAAGCTTGCAAAAGAAATTGAGGGTCAAGCGAATTATCTTCACATGCCAGAATTAATATTCTTGAGATGCATTTGCATGCACCACCTTCATTTCATGCAAATACATCTCATATGTATTTAGGGGTTGATTTTCAAAACCGAATGCGGGCGTCCATGTGCGCGCAGTTCCTAGCATGTGCACATGGCAGGGGCTATTTTATAACATGCGCACTTCATCACGCACATGTTATAAAATATGATTCTTGTGCACACATGCGTGCCAGATTTTAATGTCCATACGTGCATGTGTGGGCAGGTGGTCTCTCCCATGCGCAATGGGGAGGATTTAAAAAAAATATGAGCAGCGATGAGAGTAAGGTTTTCCCAGTTCCCACCCAGTCTGCTCCAATTAAGGAGCGGACTGGAAGGGAACTTTCCTATTCTCCTAACTACCCTTCCTCCCTTTTTCTCTTTCCTCTTCTCCCTGACCACTAACCCCTGCTTAGCTAGTCTAAAGTTTTTTGTTTTATTACTTACTGCTCCTTCCGAGCAGAAGTAACTTCGGCACGTGGGCCAGCTGCCGGCTTGCGCTTCCCCAAGACCGAACCTAATGGCTGCTGTCCGGGTTGGTTCCCGCCCTACCAGCTCACTCCTTTTTGATGGCCCAGCACTTCTGCATGTACCAGGAGATACGCATGGCTGGGACGTTTCTTAAATGTGCTCGGTGTGCGCAGGGTTCAGTCATGCTCTTATCCCCTGGATTTTATGCACGTGGGCTTTTTTTTTTAATTTGGGCTTTATTGAGCATATCCTGAAAACCCAACTGGCATGAGGCAAAGTTGCCTACCTCTGGATTTCTTAAGGAAAATATTTTTTGGAGTTGAATGAATCTGTAAAAGCTTGCAAAACTAAATTGTTTGCTGTAGTAAGGTATGAACTGCTTGCTGGAAAAATAATTGGTGGTAACTGGTGTTGATTTTCCCACCCACCTTAGTCACAGTTTTCATATGTAAGCTGTTACCCACATTAGAAGTTTAGGAGGAAAGATTTTCACAGTAAAAGTCAATTAGGTATTTATATCAATAAATGAATAATTCACCCTGACCCTAACAGTTAGATGTTTTTTTTTTGTTTTTTTTTTTTTAAATCACACTTTACGTTATTGAGAAACAGATTTAATAGGTCCTTACATTTTAGATGTGTATCAAATTAGATTTAAAATCCCACTCCTTATAAAACAGATTAACAGCCCAGCATTAAAGTGCAGACAGCAGTCCAGCAGCAGGATTGTGGAGGGCATACAGATTTTTACACTGAAATGCCACATGTACTGAGGTTGTACGCTTGCACCTGCTGCAGCATTCATGGATCTCCAAGAATGAAACAGATCTCTGGAGGCTAAAGTGACAGGTTTGGAGGAGCTAAGGCAGAAGTATATTGAGGAGATTTTGGGGGACATAGTGGTCCCAACTCAGGTTTGGCAGAACATGTGCTGCTTTGGAGGAGTAAGATTACCTGGAAGGGGGAGCATGGCTTAGTGTGGCTGGGAGTTATCATGTAGTTAGGACTTGCCCTCTGGGTAATGATTATCATTTCATACCAAGGAAGCCATATGCCTAGAACTGCCATTGTAGTTGATGATTCAGTCATTAGGAATGTAGGTGGTTGGGCATGAGGATCGTTTAGTAACTTGCCTGCCTGGTGTGAAGATAACAAACCTTATGTCACCTAGATAAGATTTTAATGAATTCTGGGGTGGGGGGGGGGGCTATTGTGGTACATATGGGTACCAACAAAATAGAAAGGTGCAAGAGGGAGGTTTTGAAAGCCAAAATCTCCATGGTAGCATTCTCAGAAATGCTCCCAGTTAAACACACAAAACCCGCAGAAGCATGCAGAAATCTGCTCTTTCAATGCACGGATGAGAGAATGATGCATCCGAGAGGGTTTTAGATTTGTTAGGAACTGGGGAACATTTTGAGAGAGGGAGCCTGTTCTGATGAGATGGGATCCATTTTCACCAAGGTGGAACATAGCTATTGGTGCTAACATTCAAAAAGGAGAGGGCAATTTTAAGCTAGATCGTGAAGGAAAGCTGACATCTGTTCAGAAGCACATGGTTTGGATGGAGGTATCTTCTGGATTTAAAAATGTTTTGGACAAATTCCAGGAGAAGAAGTCAGTAAACAGTTATTAAGAAAATAGAAGAAATAACCACTACTTAACATTGTGCGATTCCAGTATGGCATCTGTTTACTGTTTTGAATCTTGCCAGCTACTTGTGAATGGTTTGGCCACTGTTGGAAATAGGATATTGGGCTGACCTAGTATGGCAAATTCTTAAGTTCTTATATAATCTAGGTGTCATTGTTGAAAATACATTAAATGTTTTGCTCAGTGTGCAGAAGCAGCCAAGAAAGAAATAGAATGCTATGGATTATTAGGAAAGGAATGAAGAATAAAACAAAGAATATCATAATGCCTCTATATTGATCCATGGTGTGACCTCATCTTCTGTATTGTATGAAGTTCTGGTCATCACATCTCAAGAAAGATATAGCAGAATTAGAAAAGGTACACAGAAGGGTGACCAAAATGATAAAGGGGATGGAACAATTCTACTATGAAGAAAGGCTAAATAAATTAGGACTCTTCAGCTTGGAGAAGAGACGGCTGAGGGGAGATATAATAGAGGTCTATAAAATAATGAGTGGAATGGAATGAGAAAATGTTAATCTGTTGTTTGCTCTTTCAAAAATTACAAAGACCAGGGGACACACAATGAAGTTACCAGGTGATACATTTAAAACTAATAAAGAGAAAATATTATTTTCCTCAGTGCATAATTAAGCTGGAATTCGTTGCCAGAGGATGTGGTGAAAGATGTTAGTGTAACTGTGCTTAAAAAATGTTTGGACAAGTTTCTGGAGGAAAAGTCCATTAACCGTTATTAAGATTGAGTTGCATAAATCTATTGCATATTCTTGGGATAAGTAGGCTGGAATCTTTCTACTCCTTGGGCTGCTGCCAGGTACTTGTGACCTGGCTTGGCCACTGTTGAAAACAGGTAACTGGGCTTGATCGAACCTTTGCTGTAACCTAGTTCCACTTTCCTCCTTGGCAAGTCCTATGTTTTTATATTCTTATCTTGCAATCTACATTTAGTATGGCGATAGGTTTATAATTTGAGGATATTTAAGGTCTTTCCAAAGCTTCAAGATAATAATTATGCTTTCAACAAATGTACCCTCAAAGTTTTCAACTTATAAAAATTCCTGAAAAACTTGAAATAAAGGAGATGTCAATAATCCCTTAAATATTTGGAAAAATTAATTCCAAAACCCTGGAGACTTTCTGGGATTTAATGTTTGTATAGTAGATATAACTTCATCTAATGTGGTATCTTTCTCCAACCTACTCTTGTGTTCTTGAGACAACCCTGTGAAATCAAACTTCTCAAAAAACACCATTTAATACTATAAAATTAAGCCTATCTCAGAGCTATACAGTTCTGCATAAAAATCTTTGAATTGCTTTCAAATATCATTATTATTGTAATAACAATTATTCTGATTGTCTTTGATCAAATTTACTCTCTCTTTATTCTTTTTACCCTTCAAATGTTGTATTAACAAAGTCCTTCTCTTATTGTTATCTGCATAATAGCATACCTTTTGCACAAAAAAATGATTTGGCTTCATGACTGATAATTGTTTTATATTCATGCTTCAACTTCTGTAATCTCAATAACAAAGCATTCTCTCATCTACATATATGCTCCTTTTCTGACTAATTTCCATTTCTAGCCTAGCACATTCCTTATTTTATTCCTCCTTGCTGAATAACTGATAATTTTTCCTCTCATTGCTACTTTCAGTGTATCACATCAGACTGCCATAAAAGTGTCCAAATCCTTACTATGATCAAAATATTCCTTAATGGCTCCAGATTGTTCTTTCTTAGGTTCAGGAGCTCCCCAAATTAGGGACAATTCAGTGGTTGCATGATCTAAAACAATAATGATATGAATTTTACCTGAAGATGTTTTGTGAAAAAGAAAAATTGAAGTAAAAAAAAAATTGTCAATTCATTAGTATGTTTTGTAAGGTGGTGAAGAAAATGTATACTGTCATTCAGTAGGGATTATCAATCCCCAGAGTTCTAACAATCATATTTCAATCTTTATAGAAATAATAATCCAACCAGGTTTTGTAGGTTTGCCTTTAATCCATGAAATCCTGTTCTTAAAAATGTCAAGAGTTTGATTAAAATTCCTGCCAATAATAGTTGGCATGTCAACAACCAAGATCCCTATATCTTTTTAAAACATTCATGAAAGTTTAGGGATTAGATTATTTTTGGTGAGATAGGGAGCATCCATATGCCAAGAGAAAGAGAGCGAAGCTATATGCAATATGTTTACAGAATCATATTTATCAATTAGCATCTGATTGGCTGAAAGTTTCCTTTCAACTTATTTAGAATACGACAATACTGAGCTATGATTTTGTTATCTATACATGACTCTACTATGCCAATCTTAAAACTGGATGGGATTCTCCTGGTCAGGTTCAATAACTCCTGTTTCAAATAGGCTAGAGGATTTACAGCAACATAGCATATAATTTAATACTCTACTTATGATCATACAAGCGTATTACACTACTTAGGGGATAACTTTAAAACCTGTATACATGCACCCCTATACAACTGTTTAGGGGTGCACATACACACATATCTAAAGATGTGCAGCATGTATTTCAACATAGCTGGATAGGTTGTATTTTAACACTTAGGGTCCCATTTTGGTATCGCACACAATAAGGGACGTGCGAAACGTCCCTTATCACGTGCGATACAAAAATGGTGGCGGAGTCGGCCCCAGAAGAGGAGGAGTCGGGGCGTCACTGGGGCCGACTCCGCGAAGACACAGTGGACGACGAAAAGGTAAGGTCCTTTTCACGTCCGAGTTCACGCCCAATAGCTACACCTTCTATGGTGGCACTATTGGGTGCGAAACCGGCAGCGATCGCACCGTGACGGTGTGATCATTGCCGGCTAGTGCAGACCCGCCCCCCATTTCGGCCCCCGCCCCTCATTCCCTAAAGTATTGCAGGCCTGCGATACTTTAGAAAATGAGGCCCTTATCTTGCTATATCATTTAGGCCTGGATTTATCAAAATGCACTAAATATTGCATGAGATAGGAAAAGGAGTGCATTTTATTTTATTTGGCAGTTTATCGCAATTTGCGCTAATACCTATGTGAAGGGCTATCTTAGCACAAATTGCGATAACTTTTTGCACTTTGCGAGAAGTGCCAGAATTGATGTATTTCCTGCATACAACCACTGGGGGGACTATGTTTAGTAGGTTTAAGCTCCTGGAGAGCCAGCCAAGCTATCAGGGCCCTCTGAGAGAGAGAGAGAGAGAGAGAGACTAGCTAAAAGGCCCTTCTAGTACTTAGGTGACTAGGTGGGCCTCCCATAGAGATATTGAGATATAAATACCAATCTTGTGTGAGGGCATTAAGAACGTAAGAACATGCCATGCTAGGTCAGACCAAGGGTCCATCAAGCCCAGCATCCTGTTTCCAACAGTGGTCAATCCAGGCCATAAGAACCTGGCAAGTACCCAAAAACTAAGGGGCAGATTTTAAATACTTGCGCGATCGCGAACTTTTGTTTGCGCACCAGGTGCGAACAAAAGTACGCTGGATTTTATAAGATACGCGCGTAGCAGCGCGTATCTTATAAAATCCGGGGTCGGCGTGCTCAAGGGGTGCACATTTGTGCAACCTGCGCGTGCCGAGCCCAGCGCGGCCTGTCTGTTCCCTCCGAGGCTGCTCCGATTTCGGAGCGGCCTCAGAGGGAACTTTTCTTCGCCCTCCCCCCACCTTCCCCTCCCTTCCCCTACCTAACCCACCCCCTGGCCCTATCTAAACCCCCCCTACCTTTGTCGGCCGGCAGCCCCGATCCATCCTCCGGTCCTGGGGGCTGGTCCAGAAGCCTCAACCACGCCCCTGGGCTGGTGCCATGCCCCCGGGCCCGCCCCGAAAACGCTGCAGCACGCCCCCGAAATGCCGCATCATTTCGGGAACGCCCCCGGACACGCCCTCCCTCCCCTTTTCGAAGGCCCCGGGACTTACGTGCGTCCCGGGGCTTTACGCGCGCCGGCGGCCTATGTAAAATAGGACCCGGCTTGCGCGGGCCTTTTAAAATCCGCCCCTAAGTCTATTCCATGCTACTGTTGCTAGTAATAGCAGTGGCTATTTTCTAAGTCAACTTAATTAATAGCAGGTAATGGACTTCTCCTCCAAAGAACTTATCCACTCCTTTTTTAAACACAGCTATACTAACTGCACTAACCACATCCTCTGGCAACAAATTCCAGAGTTTAATTGTGCGTTGAGTGAAAAAGAACTTTCTCCAATTAGTTTTAAATGTGCCACATACTAACTTCATGGAGTACCCCCTAGTCTTTCTATTATCTGACAGAGTAAATGACCGATTCACATCTACCTGTTCTAGACCTCTCATGATTTTAAACACCTCTATCATATCCCCCCTCAGCTGTCTCTTCTCCAAGCTGAAAATTCCTAACCTCTTTAGTCTTTCCTCATAGGGGAGCTGTTCCATTCCCCTTATCATTTTGGTCGCCCTTCTCTGTACCTTCTCCATCTCAATTTTATATTTTTTGAGATGCGGCGACCAGATTTGTACATAGTATTCAAGGTGTGGTCTCACCATAGATTGATACAGAGGCATTATGACATTTTCTGTTTTATTCACCATTCCCTTTCTAATAATTCCCAACATTCTTTTTTCTTTTTTGACTGCTGCAGCACACTAAGCAGTCGATTTCAATGTGTTATCCACTATGATGCCTAGATCTCTTTCTTGGGTGGTAGCACCTAATATGGAACTAACACTGTGTAACTATAGCATGGGTTATTTTTCCCTATATGCATCACCTTGCACTTATCCACATTAAATTTCTTCTGCCATATCAATGCCCAATTTTCCAGTCTCACAATGTCTTCCTGAAATTTATCACAATCTGCTTGTGATTTAACTAGTCTGAACAATTTTGAATCATCTGAAAATTTGATTACCTTACTCGTCATATTTCTTTCCAGATCATTTATAAATATATTGAAAAGTAAGGGTCCCAAAACAGATCCCTGAGGCACTCCACTGCCCCTTCCACTGAGAAAATTATCCATTTAATCCAATGTTCTGTTTTCTTTTAGCCAGTTTGTAATCCACGAAAGGACATCGCCACCTATCCCATGACTTTTTACTTTTCCTAGAAGCCTCTCATGAGGAACTTTGTCAAATGCCTTCTGAAAATCCAAGTACACTACATCTATCAGTTCACCTTTATCCACATGTTTATTAACTCCTTAAAAAAAGTGAAGCAGATTTGTGAGGCAAGACTTGCCTTGGATAAAGCCATGCTGACTTTGTTCCATTAAACTATGTCTTTCTATATGTTCTGTGATTTTGATATTTAGAACACTTTCCACTATTTTTCCTGGCACTGAAGTCAGGCTAACTGGTCTGTAGTTTCCCAGATCACCCCTGGATCCCTTTTTAAATATTGTGGTTACATTAGCTGTTCTCCAGTTTTCAGGTACAATGGATGATTTTAATGATAGGTTACAAATTTTTACTAATATGTCTGAAAATTCATTTTTTTAGTTCCTTTAGAACTCTGGGGTGTATACCATCCGGTCCAGGTGATTTATTATTCTTCAGTTTGTCAATCAAGCCTACCACATCTTCTAGGTTCACCGTGATTTGGTTCAGTCCATCTGAATCATTACCCATGAAAACCTTCTCCAGTACGGGTACCTCCCCAACATCCTCTTCAGTAAACACCGAAGCAAAGAAATAATTTAATCTTTCCGTGATGGCCTTATCTTCTCTAAGTGCCCCTTTAACCCCTCAATCATCTAACGGTCCAATTGACTCCCTCAAAGGCTTTCTTCTTCGGATATATTTTAAAAGGTTTTTACTGTGAGTTTTTGTCTCTACAGCCAACTTCTTTTCAAATTCTCTCTTAGCCTGTCTTATCAATGTCTTACATTTAACTTGCCAACTTGTTCTTTCTCTCTCTCTCTCTCTCTCTCATAGCTTGGCTGGCTCTCCAGGGGCTTAAAACGGCATGTGCGAAAAACACCACAATAAAGCCCTATCGCACGGCTTTACGCAAATGAAAAAGGTATAGTTAAAATTTGCGTTAAAGCCGTGCGATATGGCTTCACAAAACTGTGAGCCCAGCCCACTTGGCCAAAATTTCTACGTTATGGTGCTTTTGCATGCGTTAATGGCATTTTCGCATGCGTTAAGGCGAAAACGCCATATAGGACTTTGAAAAATGTCCCCCATAGTTTCCTTAGCAATTTCAGGCTTATATGCATCATAAAATTTTGTAACATCCGTAATGAAGGAAAAAATTATTAGTTTTACCAATTAGTCCACCAGTTTACTAAGTCTATCTTTAGGTCATCAAGACCTTTCTGGTTCTTCAACCTGAACTTCCCCCAGTTTTCCCTGACCCCTCTCTCTGTCAGTATTGATTTATAATGAATGTTATTGTCACACAAGATAATTAACAGCTGTAAATATGCACAGGTAACTAGGGATGTGAATCGTTTTAGGACGATTAAAATTATCGTACGATAATTTTAATATTGTCTTAAACCGTTATGGAACACAATACAATAGAGATTCTAACGATTTATCGTTATAAATCGTTAGAATCGTGAGCCGGCACACTAAAACCCCCTAAAACCCACCCCCGACCCTTTAAATTAAATCCCCCACCCTCCCGAACCCCCCCCCAAATGAGTTAAATAACCTGCGGGTCCAGCGGCAGTCCGGAACGGCAGCGGTCCGGAACGGGCTCCTGCTCCTGAATCTTGTTGTCTTCAGCCGGCGCCATTTTCCAAAATGGCGCCGAAAAATGGCGGCGGCCATAGACGAACACGATTGGATGGCAGGAGGTCCTTCCGGACCCCCGCTGGACTTTTGGCAAGTCTCGTGGGGGTCAGGAGGCCCCCCACAAGCTGGCCAAAAGTTCCTGGAGGTCCAGCGGGGGTCAGGGAGCGATTTCCCGCCGCAAATCGTTTTCGTACGGAAAATGGCGCCGGCAGGAGATCGACTGCAGGAGGTCGTTCAGCGAGGCGCCGGAACCCTCGCTGAACGACCTCCTGCAGTCGATCTCCTGCCGGCGCCATTTTCCGTACGGAAAATGGCGCCGGCCATACGCGTATGGCCGGCGCCATTTTCCGTACAAAAACGATTTGCGGCGGGAAATCGCTCCCTGACCCCCGCTGGACCTCCAGGAACTTTTGGCCAGCTTGTGGGGGGCCTCCTGACCCCCACGAGACTTGCCAAAAGTCCAGCGGGGGTCCGGAAGGACCTCCTGCCGTCCAATCGTGTTCGTCTATGGCCGCCGCCATTTTTCGGCGCCATTTTGGAAAATGGCGCCGGCTGAAGACAACAAGATTCAGGAGCAGGAGCCCGTTCCGGACCGCTGCCGTTCCGGACCGCCGCTGGACCCGCAGGTTATTTAACTCATTTGGGGGGGGGTTCGGGAGGGTGGGGATTTAATTTAAAGGGTCGGGGGTGGGTTTTAGGGGGTTTTAATGTGCCGGTTTTGCGATTTTTAGATTTTTAGATTTTTCACGATTTTTCACGATTTTTCACGATATTTTACCCCCCCAAACGGCAACAATACGATTCCCTCCCCCTCCCAGCCGAAATCGATCGTTAAGACGATCGAGGACACGATTCACATCCCTACAGGTAACATATGTATGTGTGTTGCTTTGGTGGGTTATAAAATAGCAACTTCTACATGTAAATGTTGGCCCTGCCCCAGAATGTCCCTAGCCTGTCCCTAGGTCTTCATGCACCATTATTTGCACTTGCATGTTTGAGGTTTATAAAACTGATGGGCCCAGAGCTATGGGATGCTCTGGGCCCCTGCTGAATACCAATGATTTGTTTTTTAGGTATGGGGGGCAGGTTTGGGAGCTGTGGGTGGGGTTCTAGCTGCCTCACAGATCACCAGGCTACTTTTTTTTGAGTTGGGGGATGGGAACCACTAGATCTCAGGGATATTTTATTTAGACAAGGGGTGGATGAGGCAGGGGGTTGTATGGACAAGGGGCTATTTTTCAAATTCAGGGGAGGGGGCTGTTGCTGTACAGTTTACATCAATTTTTGGGGGGCTGCTCAATACTGTCTTGGAAGGTGACATGGGTAGTCAGGGGTCTCCAAAGACCACTAGGCTGATTTTGACAAGATTTGGGGGAGTTGAAAATTTTTGGCCTTGGGGTCTTTATGCGATGGTGCACTCAGCTGATCTGAGCCACCATCAAATGGGAAGGTCCCATACAATTGTGTAATTTTTGTCGCCTCCACGATATTTGGCTCCTCCCAATACTAACTATTGAAGCTTAGTAAATCTCCCTCTATATTTCTTAACCCAAGCAGTAGATTCTAAAAACATATTAGAAAATTAAATTGATATAAATATGCATTTTAGTGACATGTTTATATAATAAGAATCAACATTCTTATAGTGGCTAAAATTTGATGGTAACTGCTTTTCCAGTTGTGTCCATATTTGTGCAAGCTGCATCTATTTTCTCTTGGCATCTAATCTGCTAGCAAGCGCTGATCAGAATCCACATTAAGTCGTGGCTCTGCCTCCAGTCAGAAGGGGTGTTTTAACCCATGTGGTGACTATTCCTACATAGAAACTAGGGATGTGCATTGATTTGAAATGACACAAACATAATCAATAACATTGTCTATATTGTTTCATTTTGGTTTTTAAACTAAATGATAGAAAAAACCAAACAAATTTGTATTTTTTATTTTCTATCGTTTAATGTGCTATTTACAAATAGTACCCCCAACTAACATCCCAATTAGGGGGGTCTCCAGAGACCCCTGTCCCACCCCTACACTGGCCCATAAAATACAATATTTTGTTAAAAATATATAGGCCCCACACCAACCCCTCCCCTTTGTTAAAACATATCCCCTCCTCCCCCCCCCCCCAGGAGCTAGGACCCTCACCATCCAACCTAGCCCACCATCCTAACCCCCCTGCCCTGGACTCACTGAATGATCCCTGGTGGTCTAATGGCATCCCAGAGCATCCTCACCACTACTGGACCTAGCCGGTAGAGATGTGCAGACCAAAAGTTTATGTTCATAAGTCCATAAGTCGAAAAGGGGGGGTCAATTTCGGTCAATATGGACATATGGAGAATTCCATAAGTTGAGTCTATGTCCATATGTGCAAATAAAAATTTAAACCCCTCACCCTCCTTAATCCCCCCCCCCCAAGACTTACCAAAACTCCCTGGTGGTACAGCAGGGAGTCAGGACGCCATTTCTGAACTCCTTTGACTCCCTGCTGTACCACCAGGGAGTTTTGGTAAGTCTTGGGGGGGGGGGGGATTAAGGAGGGTGAGGGGTTTAAATTTTTATTTAGGATCAACAATCGCGATTTCCAACTTATTCAACATAGCTATGTTGAATAAGTTGGAAATCCGATCATTTTCGCCTCATCACTTTTTTAAGTTAAAAAAAAATAATAAGTTGCGTTTTACATTTAAGTTCAAAACGAATGCACACCCCTACTAGCCGGCATCATTTTCCAATGGCATCGGTAGCCCCTGTTATCTAACAGGACAAAGGCGCCAGCTGGGTCTGGGAGGGTCATTCTGGGCTCCCACTAGACCATCAGTGATCATTTAGTGAATCCAGGGGTGGCAGCCAGGGTGGGCAATGGGGGTCCAGCTCCTGGGTGGAGCTATATTTTAACAAAGGGGAGGGGTTGGGGTTTGGGGCAGAGCCTGTGACCAGGGTTTTTTATTTTTTCAAGAAATATAACATTTTTAGGGGAAACAGCTGCCTTTGGGATGGAGGGGGGGGGGGGTGAGACAGTGGGTCTCCAGTATCTTACTTGCATTTTCCTTCTTTTCATTGGGGAATTTTAAGCTTTTTTTTGTTTCTTTTCCTTGTCCATTTTTTTTTAGGTATTGGAAAATAACACACACTAGTTCCGGAAACTAAAAAACAAACAAACAATAAAAAGAAACTAAACTAAAAATAATGAGCAATTTTCCAAATGAAATGACAGAAACAAATGAAATAAAATTTTTGCTCTGCACACCACTAATAGAAACCAAATATACTCTAGTGTGCTGCACATTCACAGAAACCTTGCTATTCCACTTCCCCATTTAAACCTGAAGCATGATGGTGGTCCATTCATAAATCCATCATTGTTCCTGCTGTAAAGGGGTTTAAAGATATTTAATATTCCACTAAGGGGGGATTCCCTGCCGGAATTATGTATCCGTAGTGCTTGCATATTTGAGTCTTTACCTTCCTTTTAGTATATACAGTACATTAAAGAACAGGAGCACACTCATATAGTGTCACACATTGTGTTACTCCTTAAATAATGCCTCATGTGAAGGGTAGCATGCTCCACCACAGTGAATTTCTTGTGTCATAACATCTCATTCAACTCCATATCAGGACCCGTATTCAAAACTGAGGCAACCAATGTATCCCTCAGATTTCTGCCCCAACGAAAAGCAAACCACGGTTTTGTTTAAAGCACCAGATGTTCTTCCCAAAAGTGTCAATGTTTCAACACACTCTGCTTAATGAGAGGGGACTTAGCAGAATAGGGTAAAACATCTTGCATCTTAGCAAGATCAAAAAAAGCCTCTCTCATTGGACAAACAATGCGATTTTTATAGGCTTTTTAAATGACTGTTATTTGGTAGACACTTTCAGCAAATTAAGAACATAAGAACATGCCATACTGGGTCAGACCAAGGGTCCATCAAGCCCAGCATCCTGTTTCCAACAGTGGCCAATCCAGGCCATAAGAACCTGGCAAGTAACCAAAAACTAAGTCTATTCCATGTTACTGTTGCTAGTAATAGCAGTGGCTATTTTCTAAGTCAGCTTAATTAATAGCAGGTAATGGACTTCTCTTCCAAGAACTTATCCAATCCTTTTTTAAACACAGTTATACTAACTGCACTAACCTCATCCTCTGGCAACAAATTCCAGAGTTTAATTGTGCGTTGAGTAAAAAAGAACTTTCTCCGATTAGTTTTAAATGTGCCCCATGCTAACTTCATGGAGTGCCCCCTAGTCTTTCTATTATCCGAAAGAGTAAATAACCGATTCACATCTACCCGTTCTAGACCTCTCATGATTTTAAACATCTCTATTATATCCCCCCTCAGTTGTCTCTTCTCCAAGCTGAAAAGTCCTAACCTCTTTAGTCTTTCCACATAGGGGAGCTGTTCCATTCCCCTTATCATTTTGGTAGCCCTTCTCTGTACCTTCTCCATCGCAATTATATCTTTTTTGAGATGCAGCGACCAGAATTGTACACAGTATTCAAGGTGCGGTCTCACCATGGAGAGATACAGAGGCATTATGACATTTTCCGTTTTATTCACCATTCCCTTTCTAATAATTCCCAACATTCTGTTTGCTTTTTTGACAGCCGTAGCACACTGAACCGACAATTTCAATGTGTTATCCACTATGACACCTAGATCTCTTTCTTGGGTTGTAGCACCTAATATGGAACCCAACATTGTGTAATTATAGCATGGGTTATTTTTCCCTATATGCATCACCTTCAGTTAGCCTGAGTGACTCACTGCTCTCTTGATTAACAAATGTTGGTCCCTATTCAAACCCAATCATACTACCTCAACACCTTTCCAAGGTGAGTAACTGAGCTGAACTATTCAATTTTTTTACTTAGGTATACACTGCTCCTAGCTTATTTCTAACTTCTGGCTACTTTTTGGGTTTTTTTTGTTTTTGTGGGGTTTTTTTTTTCAATATAAACACACAGTTAGTATTAAATACAAACACTCAGTTCTTTAAAAGTCTGGAGAACACTCAGTTCTGCAGACTTTTAAAAATAAACACACTACCTACTGCTACCTTATTGACTGACTATTTAAAAATACAAACAGTCTAACTTGTTTATTCACTGCCTTTCTGACTATTAAAGGCACAAACACACTAAATTATATTCCCAAATAGTTAACTTTGCCCCAATACTTTTAAAAAAGACAATGTCCCAACCACATTACCTGTGCTGAGAACATGCTCCACGTAAGAGCATAATCCTTAGGATGGACCTAAGCAAGGCATATTTTTGAGCTTGATCTGCTCCTACGTCTTTCATTCACAAACTGCAGTGCATTTGGGAATGATTTCTGGCAATGCTGTTTCTTCTTCATCTCCCTCCCCCTCTTTCCTATGAGAAAGGGCTAGAAGCTTTGAGGGAGATGATTTTTGCACTGTCCTGGCGCTGGGCAGGAACATATTTGTCACTATCACACTCTATGCACTACAGTTTTTAGAGAGGTAATTTGAGAAAGAACAGCATCTGAAGCTGATTCCCTAGTTCTTTGAGCAAGTTTTTATATTCACTCCACAGATTTTCTGTGAAGCCACGACACTTCTATAGAAGGTGAGGTAACTGCCTGGATCTTGTTTGTGTGGCATAAAAAAGGGTGGAAGGTCTAGATGCCATGGGTGAAGTTTTTGTTTTATGCACAGCTACAAGTATTTTTTTGTTACCATATCTTTTAGTTGGTCATTTATCCCAGGAGTGGCTTGGACTGGTCACATGTGATGAATCAAGCAAAAAAACCTTGTATCATTTCTCATCACTGCTAAATCCAAGGTGAACCTGGAAAAAACTGTGAAAGGTAGAAAAGCAACATTTTTGTTCATTTTACATCTCGAACCTTGGGAAAACCATTTTTCCTGCAGGCTGTATGGTAGTTTATTCGTGATTGGCATTAGTCCATAGGCTTCGTCTTGATAGTCGAGGCCTGGAAGTTATTGGTCAGTTTTGGCTGCCTCAGGTTTCAGTGGTAGATCTCCATGCTCTTGCAGCTTGTGGTAATCTTTGAGATTTTTTTAAAGTTCTCATCCTCTTAAACATAATAGTCTCAATTGCTTCTGGGCTATAATAGTATTGTTAAAGTCTTTGCTACTTTATAGTCCAGGCCCATTGAGGGCTTATGTATGTGCACTGACCTTAATATCTTTACACATTCTAAAGAATATTTCCCCAACCATTTTACCAGCAGGTTAAACTTCTCATTTGCAGAAATTGTCAGATCTGAGATGATGCTTTTGAATACAGATTTCCATGCTCTGTAGTTTAGTGGGCAGTTATTAAACCTGGTGAGTCCAGTATTGACAAGCTCACAATGAATCATGTTTTTGACAAAATCTGACATGCCCATGGCCTTAGTCTGTGTATGGAGAAATACTTGTGGGATACTCTTGGAAGTTATATGTCTTTGTTCTTCACCTGGCATGTCAGTTTTGAATATTGAGATTAGGATGACTTTGGTCAGATACATTCTGGCTGCGTGAAAGGCATGTATCAGGTATCCTTGGTGCCAGCAAAGTTGCAGCCATGTCATGACCCCAATTCTATTGGGATAGTTGAATGTGGGAATGAAATTGTGTAGATCTCTGTTTAGACTTATCTGGATCTGGAGCCAGAGGTAGTGGGAGTACATTGAACTGGTCTCTGACAGGAACAATATTTACTTCATGAGAAGATTGAATTGCCTCAACAACTAACTCCTCCTCATTGTATGGGAGGGCAAGCTGGAACACTAGCAGAATAGCTTAGTACATAGTCTCTGGTATGCTGGGCTGGATCCTCTCAAGCAATTTGGCTAATCCAGTTCTCCCTGCAATCTTGTCCCACAGCTATTTCAAGGATCTCAGCCTGGGCCTTAGCTGCAGCTGCTTCATTTTATTGCTGTTTTACTTCTAGGTTAGCTTCTAATTTGGCTTTCTTGCATTCAGCAGTGATGGCAGCATTCTGCTCCTGCTCTTCCAAATTGGCTTTTTTGCATGCAGCAGCAACAGCAGTGGCAGTGGAGGTGGCAGCACTCAGCTCCTGCTCTTCCAACTCAGCTTTCTTGTGGGCAGCAGCAGCATTCTGCTGCTCCTCCTCCACTCTAGCTTGTTCTGATTTTAAGGTTCTCACTTTCCTGCTATAAGATGCATGTACCTGTGCGACTTCTATTTCAGAGCACACTCTGGCGGCAACGGCATTTGTCAATTTGAGTGCACTTATTTTGAAGATTTGTTGTGTGTCTAGAGTACTTAGAACACTAATATGCGGTTTCTTTTGAACATTTCATTTGAGATTCTACTTGAGCAAAGGACATCTGCCAAGGGGAGCAACTGGGCCACTTGAGCAATGCTGGAATGGAGCATCATCTGAAGAAGCAGCATCCCCTTCAATATGCACCTGGGGATGGTAGTAGTAGTATTCAGGGGTCTCCTTCTGCAAGTCAGAGGACACTTGTCTTGGAAAAGGGAATGAGTGGTCCTTAAGCTCCTTCCAAGACTTTGGCCCCTTCTACCAGTCAGGGGGTAGGACGGCAGCAGCAGTCAGCAAGTATAGCTAAGAAGCAACAGCACACAGTGGAGGAAATAGGGTGGTGTTTGGTGGCAAAATGGAGGAAATAGGGTTGTGTTTGTGTTCAGTGGCACTGTCATAGGGAAGGAGGCAGGCAGCATCAAAAGTAGTGACAAGGACTATCGGTGAGATGATCGGCCCCTGTAGATCGCCAAGAACGTGGGTCTCAGGCATTTATTGCAGCTTCTAGCACAAACTATAAAGTGCCCTTCAGGACTACTTTCAGCAGAAAGGTCATCCCCTATTTGTTCAAACATTGTCATAGCAGGTGCTGCTGGTGAAGGCACAGGGGAGCTGTGTGCATTTCCCAAGTGACATATGGACATCCACAAATGCCTCACAAGCCTTCCTCTCTGATGGCACACTGGTGGGACCTGGCTGAGGTATGGGCAGACAGCAGCTCCACAGGAGCCAAAGCAACAGGACACAGATGGGCTTTACTGCACACTCACCTGGCAGACAGTCCCCATACCTCTGCCAATATTTTAGCAGCAATTCAAGAAACAATGGAAGGCTGGCATCTGGATTAGAGAGCCAAAAGCTTCAACGTAAGTTTATCACTGGCAATGGCTCTAATATAGACAAGGCAGTATCCAACAGTGGATATCAGGGTGAACAATGCTTCGCTCACACCCTGCACCTGGCAGTGAAGGAGACCCTGGGGCTGTGGTCCAGGGATCCATAGCATGCATACCTGCATGGCTTACTAGAGAATTGTAGAAGAATAGCTGGATACTTCCACAGAAGAGTGAAGGCAGGTGACCTCCTCTGTGAAAAGCAGGAGGAATTAGAGATGCCTCACAAGCGTATCATCATAGATGTGGGTACCCACTGGAATTCAACCTACATAATGCTGCAGAGGCTAGTGGAACAGCAGTCACCCCTGCATGAACTATCTCGAGAAATAGCGACAGGTGTGCAGGCTTCCCTAGGACATCATGACTGGTCACTCATGAGACAGCTTGGGAAATCCTGAAGCACTTTAAGGATGCCATGGAGGAGCTGGGTGCTACAAGTGCCACCTTGGGAAATGTCATCCCAATAGTAAACATCCTGTTAGAAAAGTTGGAGGGCTTTCAACAGGAAGAGGGAATGAGAGGTGAGGTGCAGTTAGTGTAGCTGGGTTCAAAAAAGGTTTGGATAAGTTCTTGGAGGAGAAGTCCATTAATGGTTATTAATCAATTTTACTTAGGGAATAGCCACTGCTATTAATTGCATCAGTAACATGGGATCCTCTTAGTGTTTGGGTAATTGCCCGGTTCTTGTGGCCTGGTTTTGGCCTCTGTTGGAAACAGGATGCTGGGCTTGATGGACCCTTGGTCTGACCCAGCATGGCAATTTCTTATGTTCTTATGTTCTTAGGTGTTGCACTGTTTGGTGTCCTTGGAAAAGCAGGTGACAGAGAGACTGGGACTTCTGACCAGAAACCCCACCAACATGCTCACTACATTATGTGATCCACGTGTGAAAGGGAGACTTGAACTGGAAATGAACAATCTGACACATGTGAAAAGCATGCTGACAGAGGAGGACTGCAAGCTACAGCACCAAAGGTTGAGACAAGGAGGGATGTAGCACAGAAAGAAACAGTCTTACAGTCCAGATCAGACAGCAGTCAAGTCAGACCAGCACCCCGTCATCGTCACCTAGCACACCCTCCACAGGAAAATCGAAACAATCCTCACTTCTGTCCCAGGTGATAGCTAAAGCAGCTGGGAAGAAATATTCATGTCCAGTACCACTAAAGGAGATGGAAGCTCAAATCTCAGTGACATGCTATCTCACTGAAACCATAGAGGACATGGAGACAGATGCGCTGGCATATTTGTCTCACAAGTCTAACATTTGGCCAGACCTAGCGAGAATGGCTCAGCGCTATCTCTCTTGTCCACCACCAAGTGTCCCCAACAAAATAGTGTTTTCTATTACAGGAGTCATCGTAAGCCCTCATTGCTCCAGGCTGTCACCATACTTGATGAAGAAGCTAGTGTTCCTTAAAATGTATCTGCCTTTGCTTGGCTATCCAGATTTGCCATGCAAGTGGCAAGACGAATGAATAGAATGTGTAGGTCCTGTAGCTGCTGGCCGCTCTGCCGTTCTGCATGTCATGCTTCAATAACAGCAATGGGGCCTACATCCATCATCCAGCAAAATACACTAAATGCATCTGCTTGCTCTGTCCACAACACCATCAATTGGACTACACTCTATCAACCACGTTGATGCTGTTTTCCATGCCCAAGGTGCCAGATCAATGCCTGGAAAGGTTTGCAATGCTGAGTCCTGCTGTGTCCCCAACACCACCAGTTGGGCCACATTTCTACCACCACACTGCTGCTCCTGTCCATGCCTGAGATTAAAGATCGAGAGCTGGAAGAGATGCAATGTAGTTGTTGTAGTGTGCCCCAACACCACCAGTTGGGGCACACTACAACAACTACACTTCTGCACCTGTCCTGGCCTGAGATGCAAGATTGAGGGCTGGAAGAGAAACTTTTCTGTGTCCAGCTGTGTCCCCAGTACTGTCAGTTGGGGCACATTACAACCATCCAACTGCTGCTGCCTCCACAGTCCAAAATGCCAATCCAAGGGCCACAAAACATTAATGCTGAGTCCTACTGTGTCCCCAACACCGCCACTTGGGCCATAATTCAATCGCCACACTGCTGTCCTGTCCAGGCCTGAGATGAAAAATCAAGGACTGGAAGAGATGCAGTGCTGTGTCCTGCTGTGTCCACAACACCACCAGTGGGGACACGTTTCAACAACCATACTGCTGCTACCTCTGCCTCCTTTTCTCCAACATCAACCTCCAAGTCAAGACTCCGCTAGGTTCCTCTGCCTCCATTTCCCCAGCATCCACCTCTGAGGCATGACTCCACTGTGTTCCTCTGCCTCCTGTTAACACACACTACCTACGAGGCATGACTCTGCTGTGTTCCTCTGCCTCCTGTTAACACACACTACTGTGTTCCTCTGCCTCCTGTTAACACACACTACCTACGAGGCATGACTCCGCTGTGTTCCTCTGCCTCCTGTTAACACACACTACCTACGAGGCATGACTCCGCTGTGTTCCTCTGCCTCCTGTTAACACACACTACCTACGAGGCATGACTCCGCTGTGTTCCTCTGCCTCCTGTTAACACACACTACTTACGAGGCATGACTCCGCTGTGTTCCTCTGCCTCCTGTTAACACACACTACCTACGAGGCATGACTCCGCTGTGTTCCTCTGCCTCCTGTTAACACACACTACCTATGAGGCATGACTCCGCTGTGTTCCTCTGCCTCCTGTTAACACACACTACTTACGAGGCATGACTCCGCTGTGTTCCTCTGCCTCCTGTTAACACACACTACCTACGAGGCATAACTCCGCTGTGTTCCTCTGCCTCCTGTTAACACACACTACCTACGAGGCATGACTCCGCTGTGTTCCTCTGCCTCCTGTTAACACACACTACCTACAAGGCATGACTCCACTGTGCTCCTCTGCCTCCTGTTAAGAAATGCTACCTCAGAGAAGATATTTGACAAACACCACCCCTGAGGCTGGATTCCATTGACTTCCCCTGGCTGCCTCATCTCCAAACATTTGTAGAGATCAGTAGAATCCGACCTCAGGGGTAGTGTTTACATCCCCACTGATGAATGACTTCCCTGTCTTCCCTTGCCTGTTTCTCCTCAACAAATGTTTGTGGTGAAGCAGGCAGGGAAAATCAGTGGAGTAATACCTCAGTGATGGTATTTGGAAAACCCCACCACTGCGGCCTGATTCCATTGACCTTCCCTGTCTGCCTTCTTCATCTCAAAACAGTTGTCGAAGCAAGGCCGGCAGATGAGGTCAGTGGAATCAGGCCTCAGGGGAGGTGTTTGCCAAAAACCACTAAGGCATGACTCCCCTGAGATCCTCTGATCCCTTTTAACAAATGCTACCTCAGAGGCATGACTCTGCTGAGCTCCTCTGCCTCCGCTCCTCAGATGCCACCACTGAAGCTTGACTCCACTGACTTCCCATGCCTGCTTCACTCCAAACAATTGTTGAAGTGAAACAGGCAAGGGAGGTCAGAGGAATCACGCTTCAGTGTATTGTTTGACAAACATCACAGGGGCATGAATCCACTGAGATCCTGTGACTATTGTACTAAAAACCAACACATAAGAATAACTTATCCTTTATCATCCTGGCTTTTAACTACTCTAACCAATGAGGCCTGTCACTTAAAGCTATGGCATGTCATGTTTCAACCATTACTAATTAGGCTGTCACTTACAGCAGCTAAGGTGTGCCATGTTCCAATCCTTGTCAGTGAAACCTGTCATTTACAGCTACAGCATGCCATGTTCAAACCATTAACACTGAGGCTTATCCATTACAGATATAGCATGTATGTTCCAACCATTACCAAGGAGGCTTCTCACTTACAGCTACAGTATGCTCTGTTCTAACCATTACCAATGAGGCCTGTCGTTTACAGCAGCTAAGGCATGCCATGTTGCAACCATTAACACTGAGGCCTGTCTATTACAGATATGGCATGCCATGTACCAACCATTAACACCGAGGCCTGTCAGTTACAGCTATAGCATGCCATGATCCAAACATTAACACTAAGGTTTATCACTTACAGCTGCAGCATGCCATATGTCAAACATTACCAATGAGGCCTGTCACAGCAATTAAGGCATGCCATGTTCCAACCATTAGCACTGAAGCCTATCACTTACAATTATGGCATACCATGTTCAAACTAACCACTGAAGCCTGTCATTTACAGCTATGACATGCCATGTTCCAAACAATATCAATGAGGCCTGTCACTTACACCTATCACATGATATTTTCTAACCCTAACCACTAAGGCCTGTCACTTACAGCTATGCATGCCATGTTCAAATCATTACCACTGAGGTCGTAGCCATAGCTTACATTACAAACTTACTGAAACACTCTTCAGGGCTTTAAAACCATTCTTCATCTATGGTATTCACCTTCTATGCTATTTCCTACTCTTGCTATATCTATCAATTCTTTTGCACACTTGTGGCACCGCTTCACGAACCATAACTGATTTCATGGACCACTAGCAGTACATCTGTACTATACATTTGGGTACCTACCTACTACCTTGCTATGACGTGTGCGGCTTACTCTGTGGCACAAACATATCCTATTGGACTGGTGGATCATCCTGGTGCAGTCATACTTTGACAGGAAGAGTCATCCGCCTTCTGTATAGTTGTCTGCGTCCTCCAACGGAATGACTGGTATCTCCCATGCCACTCTGCCTTACTATATACCCCTCATTCTACACCTTCAGATACTTGTGCTGCTCAGCCTTGCTGTCATGTGCAGATTTTACACCTTTATAGTCTTAACTATTTATACTTCCTGGCATATTCCAGCTCTTACACTTTGAGGACTTCTTGCCGATCTGGGGTGCTGCTGTGCATCTCTCCCATGCTTTACAATTCTTTATCTTAATTATTTCTAATTCTTGCTCCCTTGTTTTCTACCTTGTGATTTTTTCTGCCATATTTTCTGATTCATTCCCTCTATATATTGCCTTAGGGTTCTGATGCCATTTTTTGGTGCCACTTTGCCTCTCGTGCTGCCATCAACTGTTCATGAAACTATTGTTGGTCAGCCATCCTCTTTCTAAACCTTGAGGTGCTCTTCCTCCTCTTATTGCTTCTTTGCCTCACTTCCATTGCACTCGAGAACTCCTGCCACTCCTGTAAGCCTCGTACCCCTTTGCAGAGACTTAGGCTACTGTTACGCTTGGGCTCCGGTCAGGAGGCGTGAACACCACCCAGCAGGGTGGCTCCAGGTGGAGAGAGACAGGAAGCTTAGAAACAGTGTCTGGTTCCAGGCTGGGTCAGGGCAGGCAGCAATAAGCAGTGTCTAGTTCAGGCTGGGTCAGGGCAGGCGGCAAGGAGCAGAGTCTAAGTTCAGGCTGGGTCAGGGCAGGCGGCAATAAGCAGTGTCTTGGTCCAGGCTGGGTCAGGGCACAGTAAGCAGGGCAAGGCAGGTCAGAAGGCCCGTAGGCCACACACACACAGAAGGCCCGTAGGCCACACACCATAAGCGGGGCAAGGCAGGTCAGAAGGCCCGTAGGCCACACACACACAGACAGAAGGCCCGTAGGCCACACACCATAAGCGGGGCAAGGCAGGTCAGAAGGCCCGTAGGCCACACACACACAGAAGGCCCGTAGGCCACACACCATAAGCGGGGCAAGGCAGGTCAGAAGGCCCGTAGGCCACACACATACAGAAGGCCCGTAGGCCACACACCATAAGCGGGGCAAGGCAGGTCAGAAGGCCCGTAGGCCACACACATACAGAAGGCCCGTAGGCCACACACCATAAGCGGGGCAAGGCAGGTCAGAAGGCCCGTAGGCCACACACACACAGACAGAAGGCCCGTAGGCCACACACCATAAGCAGAGCAGGGCAGATCAGAAGGCCCGTAGGCCACACACACACAGAAGGCCCGTAGGCCACACACCATAAGTAGAGCAGGCAGGTCAGAAGGCCCGTAGGCCACACATACACAGAAGGCCCGTAGGCCACACACCGTAGTCAGGGCAAGCAGGTCAGAAGGCCCATAGGCCACACATACACAGAAGGCCCGTAGGCCACACACCGTAAGCAGAGCAGGCAGGTCAGAAGGCCCGTAGGCCAGGTGAGAACAGCGAGGAAGGAGGCCCGAAGGCCGCGCAAGGCAAGGCAAGGAAAGGCCCGAAGGCCGCGCAGGGCAAGGCAAGGAAAGGCCCGAAGGCCGCGCAAGGCTAGAGCAGGGAGCCCAGGTGAGCTCGATGCCGAAGCACCGAGGCAACTGTCAGGCAGGGTTATAAGGGCACACCCAGAACATAGAGTGGACAGAGGAGATGGACTGGACCTGTCCGGAAAGCCAGCACTAGAGGGACCCCTGGTGGTGAGGCGGTTGCACTGCAGCCAAAACTGTAACAGCTACTTTATGCCACATTTTTAATGCCAATTTGCCATTTTCTAAAATACCGTGTGACCCCTTTCCCTTTTGATATTTTCTTCTCCCATGTTTCATTACAATTGATATAAAATCCACTATTCTCGAGACTATTATAGACTGCAATACTTCTCCCATATGTTTTAATGGAAAACGAATGAAATGAATAAAACCAAAAAAAATGAAAATAAATTTTCATTTTGAAACTAATGAAATGAATATGGGTCCCAACAAAACAAATGTATGAACCAAAACAGTATTTTGGTCTGCACATCCCTACATAAACAAAAATATTTTATGCAGAATTAAAACATGAATATAGCATTAGCAAACAGAAACAGACAAAATGAGCGGCGAGCTCCCCATTCTTACATGGCCCGTGGTGGCACTGCCTGAAACAGGAAGACCAGTGTACTTCCCCCCCAAGGCAGTGCTCCATCTGGCCATGGCTGCTTCCGCCCCCTTCCATACATCAGCCGAGCTGCCCGGCTCCTCACCAGCAGTGGGGAAAAATTGGGGAGGTGGGTCCCCATGCTTATCTCTTGGCTTCAGGCTGCTGCCTTTGGCTTGGGGATGGTGGCATTCATTGGGGTCAACACAGCGGTGTCTTTTCCCCCTCACCGTATGGCGGCTACCTTGCATTGAGTGGGGCATGCTGGGTGATCTACTGCAGCCTGCATGGCCACATGATGACACCGGCACTGCTAGCGAGGGAGCAGATTGGAGGGCCTGACTGCATTAGGGGTGGGACATCAGGAGGGATTTAAACCTAGGCAGTGATGGCAATCAGCCCTTTTATCATAGAGAAAAAGTTACAAATATGTAATAGCATGACCTATATAAGAAGCTACTGTGGTTTAGCTGCTGGAGGTAATCAGCAGTTCAAATCTATCCCTGAACTATCCAACATCAAAAGTAAAGAGAAGGGGGTTTAGTGGCACTATTTGTAATAATAATAATTCCAACATCGCCTGTTTGGCCTTCTTTTTCAAATCTAAATTACAAACTGAAAAAATAATAGATTTTCACTTCACTCTTGAAGCTGTGATCCACCTCAGCAAGCAAGAAGATGCTCTGCGCTAGCAACCTGCCTTCTTTTACAGTGAGTGCCTTCCACTCCTCCCTGCACTCTTTCACTCACTCATATACCCCACAAGTCAGTGACCACAGATATGCCTATAGGGTCCTCACAAAGAGCTCAGCTCTATTAGAAGGGGCAGCCCCCACTGGGAGAGTTGGTTCTGAGTGGGAGTGCCTGACCCCTGTCCCTGTGGAGCATGTGGGTGCTTCAGACCAGCAGGAGGCCAGATTAGTGTGGCACCATGTTAGGGTTAGGATGAGTCTCCAGGAACCCGGTGGGGTTGGGTCATTGGGAGGAGGGGAGGCACCATCACTCAGAGACAGAATTCATTTCCCCACTCATGCCCCCACTGAGGGTGCTTGGGGTGGACATAAAAGAGGTCTCTCATGAAAGAAGGCTGACCCTGTACTGCTGGGTCCCCATGAGAACCAGGATAATGACCACCCCCCACCCCCAGTTGTTGGCAGTGCCTCACTAACTGGTGGCAATGATCCACCCTCTGAGGGCAAGGGCACAAATAGAGCTGGCTTCATGCAGAATGGAGATGATTTTTTTGGCTATATCCATCTCACCCATATTCCCATCTCTTGGGCAGAGCCCCTTTCCCCTCAGACTTGGAGTTGAGGCTCCTGTCCCAGGCTGGGAACAATGCCATTCAAAACTCAGGCAGGAGATTTTCTGATGGGCATCGGTGGAGGTGCTAACCCCGCTCAATTCCAAGCCTGAGCATGATGGGCTAGCGGTTCTAGTCCTGGCAGACATTCTCCTGATTATCCAATGCACTGTACAGGAGTGCACAATCACCGCGGAAATAACTATATAGGTGGTATGATTTTGAATGATCCCATGCCCAGTCACCCTGAAAGGATTTTCATGACTGGGAGCCTCGATAGGATTCATCAAGGTGAATTGGACCTCAGCAGAGGTTTTTTGATACCCTCTGCTGGGCCTGTTTGCCTTGCTGTCATAGAAGTTTTCATGGCCCCCCTGACTGTTGGCAGGTGCCAATACATCTCAGCATAAGGAGTATGCTGAGATGTACTGGCACCTAATCTACTGTTTCCCCTCCTTTCTCTATTCCAGGTCACTGCAAGAGATGGGATCCACTGGCACCTAATCAGAGTCTGCACAGGTGGTCTTCAGGGGCCTCTCCTCAAGGGTCTATTCAGCTTAATGCCAACACGGAGGCAGCACATCCACAGTTGCCCAGGAAATCACCTGTAGAGGTATCAGGTTTGGTTCAAGATGTTCTACTTCATTGGTAAGCAGTTGGGAATTGACACTTCTCCTCAGACTCACAAATTGGTCTTGTGTCGAAGGTCCAACATTGACGGGTGCCTGAGTCTCAAAAGGGGGAGAAGATCATTTGGTCATACCAGTGTTGAGTTTATTTAGACCGCCTTTCTAGGAGCATGAAGACAAACTAGGGCTTGGCAATCCACTGGCAAAGCCTTGCAAGTCTCAACAGGCCTTGGAAGTTCTGCCTAGGAGCAAGTTCAGCCTTATTGCTAGGCATGGGGCAGAGGATAGTGCAAATAGTGATTCAAGTCTTGTGGCCCTGGTGGTGGCTCCAAGAGATGGGGCAAGAGATTCTAGCCTATCTGGCACAGTCCGGGGGCAGGAGGGGGATATTCAGTAGGGGTGGGGTTAAAAAGGGGGCATTTGTTAAGGCTCAGCATCTGGTTTACAGTTTTCTGTCAGATAATAAATTAATAAATCTATGGCCAAACATTTCCAAAGTGAATCCTGTGTCTGCCCCCGTCTTCATGTTTCCTTGTCTCTTAGGGCTGCATGGGGGCTGAGTCCAGTGTGTGAGGGAGAATCAGGGTACCCCAGTTATCTCATGTAGTGGCAAAACACTATGAAAGCAAGCCAATAGGAAACAAGCTGGAAAACACCTGTGGAGATAGGTAAGACTCCTTCAAGTTGCCTGACTTAAATTGTGCTCTCAGCCTATGCAAAAGACTGAGCATTCATTTTAACTCAAATTTGCACAATTTTTAACTCCAAATATATTATAGTACCATATGTTACTACATCAGAAGTTACATTATTTTACTATTTGTGATATAAAACTGTTTGCAGAATTTCAGCACAGGGCTTTATCACACTCCTTCTTACATCAAGCCAAGAGGCAGTAAGAGAAGAAGAGAGAGAACCTGGCATTAGGACCCATTTCGGAGAAGGGGAGATAAGAGATGGAGGAAAACAGTTGAGATTTGGGTAATGGGTAATAAAGGATTAAGGCAATCATCTGAGATCATGTAACAGGAGAAGGAGGAAGGGGATACCCAGCAGAAGTGGGGGATTGAAGTAGGATAGGATATAGGATTGAAGGGAGGTGGGTCAGCAAAGCAGGAAGATGTAGAATTCAGGAGAACAGAGAAGAAGGCATAAGACCTGGAATCAGGAGAGTGACTAGAACAGGGGTGGCCAACTCCAGTCCTCATGAGCCACAAATATTCCCGGCTTTTATGATATCCACAATGAATACCTATGAGATAGATTTGCATGCACCACTTCTACTATAAACAAATATATCTTATGCATTTTGATTATAGGTATCCTGAAAACTAGGCCTAGTATTGGCTCTTGAGAACTGGAGTTGGCCACCCTTGGGATAGGAGGGTCCATATTAAGCTGTTCAGAAGAACACAGAAAAGACCTAAGATCAAGGATATAGAAGAAGAAGAGAGGAGACATGAAATCAGGGAATAAATCTTCCATAAGGGGAGGAAAGAAAGAATCTATGTTTGTATGGAGGGATAGAAATGAAATGGAATTGGGGGAGATACCAGAGAAGGAAGACCAAAATCAGGGGAATTGGGGAAGGAGCAGACCCAGGATCCAATGAAGAAAGTAAAGCTGAAGCTTACTAGGTACAAAAATCTCTGTTAGTAGCCATGTATATTGGACCCTTGATCAATCTGCCAAAGCAGAAAGCACATCAACTAACCCACACTAAAAAATGTTTTTCTATTTTTTTATATAACTTATTTTAGTTTTCAATTTTTTTATATATGCAATTAACTGGATTCATCACACTTGTATATCCCACTAAAGTGTTTAAAAATCTTTGAAAAAATGTTTAAAAGGTGTAAAGTCATGCTTCATAGAACTTCAGGAGCACTATCCAGTGTACCTTACTTGGTTTTTTATTTAATCATCAGAACCACCATCCACCCTATAGTCCTTTAATTATTTTTTCAAAAAACTATATTCAAAAAACTTTTTTTATGTTCAAAAACTTTTTTATAAATACAAGTGTGACCAAGCAGTTTAAAACAGAGGAACTCAGGTCGCCAACCCGTCATTCAAAAAATGGAGTCAGTCTCAAATGTCACTTATCTCCAATTCAAATCCTCAGGCTTCGGTGTAATCCTTAGCGGCATGTGCCCCAACAAGGCCAGGTTTCGAATTGCTTCTTCATCAAGGGAAGCCACTTGATCGCTACACATCCCAGCTCAACCTCTTCCGTTGTTTCAATCCATTAGAAAGCTCACAAAATGCTGCTCAATCAATGCTCCTCTTGAAAAAATGGCGAACAGAGGAGCATTGATTGAAAAAAGAATTAAAGGACTATAGGGTGGATGGTGGTGCTGATGATTAAATGAAAAACCAAGTAAGGTACACTGGATAGTGCTCCTGAAGTTCTATGAAGCATCACTTTACACCTTTTAAACATTTATTTCAAAGATGTTTTCAAAGATTTTTAAACACTTTAGTGGGATATACAAGTGTGATGAATCCAGTTAATTACATATAAAAAAAATTGAAAACTAAAATAAGTTATATAAAAAAGATAGAAAAATAGAAAAACATGTTTTAGTGTGGGTTAGTTGATGTGATTGATATTAGGATTGCCCCCACTATTGGTGGATTGGTAGTAATTGAAAGTACTAGCAGCAGCAGGAGGGTTGATGGTACTTCCAAATTTTCCAGCTGAGTTGATGGGGTTCAGCAGGTAGGTTAGGGAATGTCCACAAGTGAAGCAAAAAAAAAAAAAAAAAGAAGAAGAAGCAGAATTATATTGCATTTTCTTTGATTTTCTTTTTGTTGGGATAATTTTTCATATCTTATATATAATAATAATAAGGAATTTTTAGCTCACCTTTCCAAATAGTGCTCATCAGCTTACAGCATTATTAGTAATTCAGGTACAATAAGTGCCTGCTACAAAGACCTCACAGTCTGAATGAGTACCTGAACAGCAGCAGGGGATAAATTGACTTGCCCAATATCAAAAGGAGCATTAGTGGAAGCAGTGGGATTTGAATTCTTATTTCCATAATGCTCAATCCATTTTTCTAATCACTAGGATATTCCTTCTTTAGTACCTATTACATAAACATGGAAGATTATTGACACATGTTGGTCACTATCTACAGGAATTTCACCAACTTTATCATGGTTTCGAACATAGGGCCTCATTTTCCAATATCGCAGTGGTAACACATGAGGGGGCGTGTCCTATGCAAATAAGGCATTTTTCGTGCAGTGGGGAAACATCACGCGATGTTTTTGCCATTCGCGGAACTGGAGTCGCAAATTGCGAAAACATCGTGCACCGCGATAAAACAACCAATGAATCATCGCAGTACTCAGACAGCCTGGGGGGGGGGGAAGAGAGAGAGAGAGAGAGAGAGAGAGAGAGAGAGAGAGAGAGAGAGAGAGAGAGAGAGAGAGAGAGAGAGAGAGAGAGACTTCCTATAATGCCTATGCCCTAGTCAGGTATTTGTAGCCCTATGGGAGGGCCACCTAGTAACTCGAGGTGGGGATTAGGTATGAGCGTAGGGGGTTGTGGGCCACTTTCACATTCAACATGAGACCTACGGAAAGAACAGTGGTCTCTAGTGAAGATTTGCTGGCCGTCGGAGTGAGGACACTCACTCCAAGAAGAGATTTGGGCAACGTTCTCTCAACCTAGCTTGTTGTTGCTCAGGTAGAGTGTCCATCAAGCTAGGTTGAGAGAACGTTGCCCAAATCTCTTCTTGGAGTGAGTGTCCTCACTCCGACGGCCAGCAAATCTTCACTAGAGACCACTGTTCTTTACGTAGGTCTCATGTTGAATGTGAAAGTGGCCCACAACCCCCTACGCTCATACCTAATCCCCACCTCGAGTTACTGCGGCCGTTTCACCGCACACGATAACTTTACATAAACTCCGCCCCAACTCCACCCCCTGAATACTAAATTAAGAATTTGCATTCGCAAATCGCGTTAACGGCTGTTAGCACGATTTGCAAATTTATCTCCTGCGGTAACTCCTTAGAAAATGACCCCCATAGGCTCCTAAATGTCATATTCATGGAAGATAATTACTTAAGTAGTAGAGATAGGCTAAGGCAGAAAGTATTTTATACAGTGCCACAAATTAAATCAGTAAAAAAAAATTAAAATTAAGATCAGCATATTTGCTACAACTAAGCTGTTACATAAAACTCTCCCTTAAGGAAAAATGGAAACCAGTAGTAATACTAATTACAAAATCACTGAAAATCAATACAGTGCTTTGTTTTGGCTAACTTACAATGGAAGAATCATATAACATCGTAATGAGTAGAAATTAAAATAATCTCTGAACCCATAGCAGAGAAATGCACATCTCTAAATTATCATGCAAAGAAAGATGACTTGGACTCATGTTTTCAAGATAGTTTCCTCTGAGAAAGCAATCCAAAAAATGACATGGTGATGCTATCATTAGGAAAGCCTCACAAAACCAAAATTGATACATTACAAGACAGTTCTGACCCTAGTAACAAATGTACAGTAGATTATTTCATATACTTTACTAACTTCATAAAAGGTTGTGCATAATTTATTAGGAACTAATTTAGTCATGAATATAAATTTTCTAGCAGTAAGAGAAAACTCATTATTATGCATTGCGTATGGATTAAATTTTCTTCCTCTCCCCGTTAAAATGTGCTGCTATGGCACTTTTATGCATTTAACTTTTGACTGTATAAATTATAAACCAGCAGGGACCATTAAGGTCTCACTAGTCATATGATCATGGGAGCAACAGGTAAGGACACTTTATTTATAACCCAATAAGAGTTTATATAACATTTTTTAAAGTTTACTTTCAAAATTTTTCCTACCAAACTATTTTATTCACTCAAAATGTAATCTAAAAACAAGAAAAAGCTTCAAGACAACATTTTGTACTGAATAGTGTTAGCATTTCACAGCATTAGTGAATAGTAAAAAGCAAGAAGGATATGATTAAATCTGATTGGTCTGCATCAAAAGGGATGGGAAGGGTTCAGATTTATGAGGTATAACAAATCCCTTTCTAGTTTTGTTCCAGGCCCAATCAAAAGCTCTTTGACTTAATTACATTCCAGAAAATTAACCCAAGAGCAAAATGCAAAGTAACCAAATTATAGAAAAAATTTCTTTGAATAATATAAACACCAACATAAATTATGAACTGGAATACTGAAAAGAACAAATTTAAATTACATTTTCAATGACCATCATAATAATGCCACAGGGACTGCATTAATTCTTTAAATGACTAATGTCCAAGATGGCATGAACAATGTAATCATCAGTCATTCAAACAAACAATGGCTTCTATGTGTGGAAAATCCCTTGAATGGGATATACCAGAGAGACCCCATGACCTGGTTTGGGCACATCTGTTTGTACCAATTTAAAAGCTTTAGAGAAACATATGTAATCACTAAGAAACAGAAAGCAATTAGCTTACTTTCTTATTTTATTATTCGGTAATGTGCACACAAACAGTACAGGCCATGCCTGTGCAGTAATATTTCACACCTTATAAATGATCTTAAGAAAGTGATAATAAGCACTGGATAAATCAATGGTCCTTATATCACACTCTACATGAACATGCATTAATATTTATTAATTAACAAAAATCTTTACCCAATTCCAGGTAGCTAATACCTATTAGAGATGTGAATCGTTTTCCATATCGTCTTAACGATAGAAATCGTGTGGCAGGGCAAGAAAATCGTGTTAGGCACGATTTTTTAGTTAAAAAATCGTTAAAAATCGTTTTTTCCGATTAGTGCGCACTAACTGGGAGTTAGTGCGCACTAACTGAAAATGATACAATTTGACACTTTTCAGGTCAGTTAAGGTCAGTTTAGGAATGAATATGTATTCCTATTGGCTGCCCTCTTATTTATTCATGTTACCAAGCTTCCCACTGACAGTATATGGGGGATGGGAAATGGAAACAGTTGGTAGCTTGACAAAACAAGTAATGTGATCAGTCAATGTGACTAGAACTTGTGCCCTAACCCTGATACCAGGGGTATTGTGATCTTCCTGCACACAGTGCCCTATCCCTATTAATACCAGGAGTGTTGTGATCTTCCTGCACACAGTGCCCTAACCCTGGCACCAGGGGTGTTGTGATCTTCCTGCACACAGTGCCCTATCCCTATTAATACCAGGAGTGTTGTGATCTTCCTGCACACAGTGCCATATCCCTATTAATACCAGGAGTGTTGTGATCTTCCTGCACACAGTGCCCTATCCCTATTAATACCAGGAGTGTTGTGATCTTCCTGCACACAGTACCCTAACCCTGGCACCAGGGGTGTTGTGATCTTCCTGCACACAGTACCCTATCCCTATTAATACCAGGAGTGTTGTGATCTTCCTGCACACAGTGCCCTAACCCTGGCACCAGGGGTGTTGTGATCTTCCTGCACACAGTGCCCTATCCCTATTAATACCAGGAGTGTTGTGATCTTCCTGCACACAGTGCCCTAACCCTGACACCAGGGGTGTTGTGATCTTCCTGCACACAGTGCCTTATCCCTGGCACCAGGGGTGTTGTGATCTTCATGTACACAGTGCCCTATCCCTATTAATACTAGGAGTGTTGTGATCTTCCTGCACACAGTGCCCTATCCCTATTAGTACCAGGAGTATTGTGATCTTCCTGCACACAGTGCCCTAACCCTGGCACCAGGGTTGTTGTGATCTTCCTGCACACAGTGCCCTATCCCTATTAATACCAGGAGTGTTGTGATCTTCCTGCACACAGTGCCCTAACCCTGGCACCAGGGGTGTTGTGATCTTCCTGCACCCAGTGCCCTATCCCTATTAATACCAGGAGTGTTGTGATCTTCCTGCACACAGTGCCCTAACCCTGGCACCAGGGGTGTTGTGATCTTCCTGCACACAGTGCCCTAACCCTGGCACCAGGGGTGTTGTGATCTTCCTGCACACAGTGCCCTATCCCTATTAATACCAGAAGTGTTGTGATCTTCCTGCACACAGTGCCCTAACCCTGGCACCAGGGGTGTTGTGATCTTCATGTACACAGTGCCCTATCCCTATTAATACCAGGAGTGTTGTGATCTTCCTGCACACAGTGCCCTATCCCTAATACCAGGGGTGTTGTGATCTTCCTGCACACAGTGCCCTATTCCTGATACCGGGGGTGTTGGGATCTTCTTGCACACATCCCGGTATCAGGGATAGGGCACTGCATGCAGGAAGATCACAACACTCCTGGTATCAGGAATAGGGCACTGTGTGCAGGAAGATCACAACACCCCTGGTATTAGGGATAGGGCACTGCGTGCAGGAAGATCACAACACTCCTGGTATTAATAGGGATAGGGCACTGCATGCAGGAAGATCACAACACCCCTGGTATCAGGGATAGGGCACTGTGTGCAGGAAGATCACAATACCCCGGAGGAGTGAGGGTCAGGCAGCTCCCCCCTGTCTGTGAAGCCAGCCTCTCACTAGTAATGCAGGGAGGGAGCTGTCTCAGACTTCACCATCCTCCCCCCCCCCCCCCCCCTCACCCACACACCATTCACTAGCTGGGACATGGGGGAAGTCAGGAGTGAGGGTCAGGCAGCTCCCCCCTGTCTGTGAAGCCAGCCTCTCACTAGTAATGCAGGGAGGAAGCTGTCTCAGACTTCACCATCCTCCTCCCCCCCCCCCCCTCACCTACACACCATTCACTAGCTGGGACATGGGGGAAGTCAGGAGTGAGGGTCAGGCAGCTCCCCCCTGTCTGTGAAGCCAGCCTCTCACTAGTAATGCAGGGAGGGAGCTGTCTCAGACTTCACCATCCTCCCCCCCCCCCTCACCCACACACCATTCACTAGCTGGGACATGGGGGAAGTCAGGAGTGAGGGTCAGGCAGCTCCCCCCTGTCTGTGAAGCCAGCCTCTCACTAGTAATGCAGGGAGGGAGCTGTCTCAGACTGGTATCAGGGTTAGGGCACTGTGTGCAGGAAGATCACAACACCCCTGGTGCCAGGGTTAGGGCACTGTGTGCAGGAAAATCACAACACCCCTGGTGCCAGGGTTAGGGCACTGTGTGTGCAGGAAGATCACAACACTCCTGGTATTAATAGGGATAGGGCACTGTGTGCAGGAAGATCACAACACCCCTGGTGCCAGGGTTAGGGCACTGTGTGCAGGAAAATCACAACACCCCTGGTGCCAGGGTTAGGGCACTGTGTGTGCAGGAAGATCACAACACTCCTGGTATTAATAGGGATAGGGCACTGTGTGCAGGAAGATCACAACACCCCTGGTGCCAGGGTTAGGGCACTGTGTGCAGGAAGATCACAACAGTCCTGGTATTAATAGGGTTAGGGCACTGTGTGCAGGAAGATCACAACACCCCTGGTGCCAGGGTTAGGGCACTGTGTGCAGGAAAATCACAACACCCCTGGTGCCAGGGTTAGGGCACTGTGTGTGCAGGAAGATCACAACACTCCTGGTATTAATAGGGATAGGGCACTGTGTGCAGGAAGATCACAACACCCCTGGTATTAATAGGGATAGGGCACTGTGTGCAGGAAAATCACAACACCCCTGGTGCCAGGGTTAGGGCACTGTGTGCAGGAAGATCACAACAGTCCTGGTATTAATAGGGTTAGGGCACTGTGTGCAGGAAGATCACAACACCCCTGGTGCCAGGGTTAGGGCACTGTGTGCAGGAAAATCACAACACCCCTGGTGCCAGGGTTAGGGCACTGTGTGCAGGAAGATCACAACACCCCTGGTGCCAGGGTTAGGGCACTGTGTGCAGGAAGATCACAACACTCCTGGTATTAATAGGGTTAGGGCACTGTGTGCAGGAAGATCACAACACCCCTGGTGCCAGGGTTAGGGCACTGTGTGCAGGAAAATCACAACACCCCTGGTGCCAGGGTTAGGGCACTGTGTGTGCAGGAAGATCACAACACTCCTGGTATTAATAGGGATAGGGCACTGTGTGCAGGAAGATCACAACACCCCTGGTGCCAGGGTTAGGGCACTGTGTGCAGGAAAATCACAACACCCCTGGTGCCAGGGTTAGGGCACTGTGTGTGCAGGAAGATCACAACACTCCTGGTATTAATAGGGATAGGGCACTGTGTGCAGGAAGATCACAACACCCCTGGTATTAATAGGGATAGGGCACTGTGTGCAGGAAGATCACAAAACCCTGGTGCCAGGGTTAGGGCACTGTGTGCAGGAAGATCACAACAGTCCTGGTATTAATAGGGTTAGGGCACTGTGTGCAGGAAGATCACAACACCCCTGGTGCCAGGGTTAGGGCACTGTGTGCAGGAAAATCACAACACCCCTGGTGCCAGGGTTAGGGCACTGTGTGTGCAGGAAGATCACAACACCCCTGGTGCCAGGGTTAGGGCACTGTGTGTGCAGGAAGATCACAACACCCCTGGTGCCAGGGTTAGGGCACTGTGTGCAGGAAAATCACAACACCCCTGGTGCCAGGGTTAGGGCACTGTGTGTGCAGGAAGATCACAACACTCCTGGTATTAATAGGGATAGGGCACTGTAAGAGATGACTGTAGTAGATTGAATAAAGATCTGATGTTTCTGCTCTCCTCACACCAAACAAAAGCAACACACAAGCAGAGAAGCCCTTCTTACAAAGCTGAGCTAGTGAGTTAAGTAGGAGGAAAAGTAAACATACTGGTGCCAGCGTGGCTACTTAAAAAATACACTTACCAACAATCAATTACATATATTTGAACTGTGTACAGTTCCAGCCAGGACCACCTTTCTAAAATGCACAGTGATTGGCAAATTCAACATGCACTAGCATTTCAGGTGCCTGCTAACAAAAATAATAAACAAACAAGTTCTAGTCACGTGAGTGCTGATCATCACATTACTTTTTTTGTCAAGCTTCCAACTGTTTCCATTTCACATCCCCCCAACCATTACCTCAGTGTTAACCTTGGTAACATCAATAGATAAGAGCACAGCCAGCCAATAGGAATACATATTCATTCCTAAGTGACCTTTACTGACCTGGGAAGTGTGAACACTTTGTTTCATTTTCTGTTGGTGTTCGTGAGTTTCCAGTTCCATTTCCCATCCCCCCAACCATCACCTCAGTGGTAACCTTGGTAACATCAATAGATAAGAGGGCAGCCAGCCAATAGGAACACATATTCATTCCTAACTGACCTTCAGTGACCTGGAAAGTGTTTATTTGTATCATTTTCAGTTAGTGCGCACTAACACGATTTAACGATTTTTAACGATAAATCGTTAGAATTTCTATTGTATCGTGTTCTATAACGATTTAAGACGATATTAACATTATCGGACGATAATTTTAATCGTTGATAAACGATTCACATCCCTAATACCTATACACAAGCTTACATTTTTTTTTCTAAGAAAATAGTTACTTTGGAGTAAACAAATTTAACTGCCTCCATATATGGTTAGGCTTTTGCTTCTAAAAATTATATAAATATTTAATTCCTAGCATGCTACAGCTATGTCATTTACAGTACTTCTGCATTAAGCTGTTTCTAACTAGGCCTAAAAGCAGACTCAGTCCTTATGATGGCACTTAGCATAACATAAGAACAAAAGACTTGCCATATTGGGTCAGACCAAAGGTCCATCAAGCCCAGAATCCTGTTTCTAACAGTGGCCAATCCAGGTCACCACTACCTGGCAGATCCCAAGGGGTAAATAGATTCCAATCTGCTTATCCCAAAAATAAGCAGTGGATTTCTGCAACTGTACCTTAATAATGGTTAATGGACTTTTCCTCCTGGAACTTGTCCAAACCTTTTTTAAATGCAGCTATACTAATAGCTTTTTCCACATCCTCTGGAAAAGAATTCCTAACTAAGGATTTCAAGCCTGAAATCGAGAAATTCACCACATATACAATGACAATAGATCTTGCAAATCTTATTTATATGCTAGAGTGTTTTAAGTCCTTCTTTTTATATATACAAATAAAAGGTGGCTCCAGCACTTAATGGATGGAGAGTGCTTCAGATGACAACTACACATTGATAAAGAGTCTTGGAAGACAATTCTTGTAGTGGACAATGAAAGCTTTAGTTCATTTGTTTGCAGGCTGTTGGCAATCTAAACTCCAACACTGCAGCATTTTGAGAGCATAGAGCTCTCTGCTTCAGGAAATATGCAGATGACTATAGGTGTCCTCCATTACAAATGATAATTAATTGCAGCCACAATTCAAGTCTAAATCCAAAAAATAAAATTATCTTTACCATACACTGCACTGTCAATACATTAAACATTCAAAACCACCACTGATCAATGGAAATGTGTACAGATTGTTTGCGAACTATAGGAAAATGAATAAAAGTGAAAGCATCACAGCAAATTAGGGATGTGAATCATTTTTTGACGATTTAAAATATCGTCCGATATATTTTAAATCGTCAAAAAAATCGTTAGGGCCACGATACAATACCAATTCCCCCGATTTATCGTTAAAAAATCGTAAATCGGGGGAAGGGGGAGGGCAGGAAAACCGGCACACTAAAACCCCCTAAAACCCACCCCCGACCCTTTAAATTAAATCTCCCACCCTCCCAAACCCCCCCCCCCCCCCAATGCTTTAAATTACCTGGGGATCCGGCGGTGGTCCAGAACGGCAGCGGTCCGGAACGGCCCCCTCAATAGAATCGTGTTGTCTTCAGCCGGCGCCATTTTTCAAAATGGCCGCCGCAAAATGGCGGCGGCCATAGACAAAAACGATTCGACGGAGGAGGTCGTTCCGGACCCCCGCTGGACTTTTGGCAAGTCTTGTGGGGGTCAGGAGGCCCCCCCAAGCTGGCCAAAAGTTTCCTGGGAGTCCAGCGGGGTTCCGGGAGCGATTTCTTGCCGCGAATCGTTTTCGTACGGAAAATGGCGCCGGCAGGAGATCGAGTGCAGGAGGTCGTTCAGCGGCGGTCCGGAACCCCCGCTGAACGACCTCCTGCAGTCGATCTCCTGCCAGCGCCATTTTCCGTATGAAAACGATTTGCGGCAAGAAATCGCTCCCGGAACCCCGCTGGACTCCCAGGAAACTTTTGGCCAGCTTGGGGGGGCCTCCTGACCCCCACAAGACTTGCCAAAAGTCCAGCGGGGGTCCGGAACGACCTCCTCCGTCGAATCGTTTTTGTCTATGGCCGCCGCCATTTTGCGGCGGCCATTTTGAAAAATGGCGCCGGCTGAAGACAACACGATTCTATTGAGGGGGCCGTTCCAGACCGCCGCCGTTCTGGACCACCGCCGGATCCCCAGGTAATTTAAAGCATTTGGGGGGGGGTTCGGGAGGGTGGGGGATTTAATTTAAAGGGTCGGGGTGGGTTTTAGGGGCGTTTAGTGTGCCGGCTCACGATTTTAACGATTTTTCACGATAGTTTACACACCCAAACGGCAACAATACGATTCCCTCCCCCTCCCAGCCAAAATTGATCGTTAAGACGATCGAGGACACGATTCACATCTCTACAGCAAATAAAAATTACTTTAAAACTTACTTACTGCTGCTTCATAACTTATCTTAGAGGCCAAGGTGGGTGGAGGTCCAGCTCCTTTTTTGGGGAGTGGGGTGTTTGAAGTTGGACTTCAGAGGGGGCAGGGAATGGGTGCCTAGAGGTTGTGATTTTAGGGGTATTGGTATCAGGCATCAGGGATACATTTTACTTCTGTACTTGGGGGGAAGGAGAGCCGGGGCCTTCGCTGTGCAGTTCCTTTTTTTTACTTTTTAAAATTTTGGGGGTATCGGGGCCACCTTGACTTGCGGGCCCAAGTTGAAACAGGAGTTAGCACTGACCTCCGCTCAACCTCTCCATTTGCAGCAAATTTTTTTTGTGGGGGCAGCAACTCTTTAAAGGTAATGGCGGTCCCTTAAGGTTAGGGTTGCAATTGTGTTCATTTGTGCTGTGGTGCTTGGCTGTGACACAAGCAAATGCACCATACAGCTGCAATGCTTTTTTGGGGAAGGGCCCCACTATCAAGGTGACACCCCCAGATGATAGTGGGACCCCTCCTGCAATAAACATAAGAACATAAGAAAATGCCATACTGGGTCAGACCAAGGGTCCATCAAGCCCAGCATCCTGTTTCCAACAGTGGCGAATCCAGGCCATAAGAACCTGGCAAGTACCCAAAAACTAAGTCTATTCCATGTTACCATTGCTAATGGCAGTGGCTATTCTCTAAGAGGTAGATCTTCAAAAAATACGCGCCACCGGCGTGAACAAAAGTACACCAGATTTTATAAGATACGCACGTATCTTATAAAATCCGGGGTCGGCGCACGCAAGGCTGTGCAAAATCGGCAGCCTGCACGCGCCGAGCCGCGCAGCCTACCTCCGTTCCCTCTGACGCAGCTGCAAAATCGGAGCGGCCTCGGAGGGAACTTTCCTTCCGCGTCCCCCCACCTTCCCCTCCCTTCCCCTATCTACCCCACCCCCCAGCCCTACCTAAATCCCCCCCGTACCTTTGTTGGGCAAATTACGCCTACTTGAAGGAGGCGTAACTTGCGTGCGCCGCCCCGGCATTCCCGGCATAGGCCGCAGTGCCGGGGGACTTGCGACCGCCCTCCCGGCCCGCCCCCGAACCGTCACCACGCCCACGGACCCGCCCCGGACCGCCCCCTGCCCCTGGCCATGCCCCCCAGACACGCCCCTCCCACCCCTTTTAGGAAGCCCCGGGACTTACGTGCATCCCGGGGCTTTGCGCATGCCGGCTGCCTATGCAAAATAGGCATGCGTGTGCCCTGCGCCCATAAATCTGGGAGGATTTACGCGCGCAGGGATTTTAAAATCTACCCCTAAGTGAACTTAATAGCAGGTAATGGACTTCTCCTCCAAGAACCTATCCAATCCTTTTTTAAACATAGCTATACTAACTGTACTAACCACATCCTCTGGCAACAAATTCCAGAGTTTAATTGTGCGTTGAGTGAAAAAGAACTTTCTCCAATTAGTTTTAAATGTGCCCCATGCTAACTTCATGGAGTGCCCCCTAGTTTTCTATTATCCGAAAGAGTAAATAACCGATTCACATCTACCCGTTCTAGACCTCTCATGATTTAAAACATCAAGGCTTAGTACATTTAGGGGTAAGTGACGTGTGCGGTTATGTGGCATCCGCTGAACATAGGTACATATTCAGCAGCCACTACTTTACTGCATAAACTACACTTATGTGGCTAAATAGCACTGAACACTCTTTGAATATTGACCTCAGGGTGACTACCTACCTCCATTTGTGTAAGGACAAATTGAGTCAATCCTGCTTTAATCTCATTTGCATACATGCTCTTCTAATCCTGCTTTACTCAGGAAAATAGCCACAAGGTGTGTGCATTTAAAGGGACAAAACCAGAACTGGATCTGCTTGTCCTGAAAAAAGGAAGCATGGTGGATAAATGTAATTCCTGAAATAAAGACAAAGAGGTCATGATTCTAAGGCATATATTTGGAGGACCTCTGAAGTATCTGCATAACAGCTGTTGTTTGAAAATCACTATGACTTACCCTGCTAAGTATTATCCATACAAGTCATAATCAAGAAAAAATTAGCCATACAACTGAGAGACAATGTGGAGGCATTCTGGAGTTGAGTTGAATTATTCAGAGAATGTATTTACTTATTTGTTTGTTTATTTATTTTAATACATTTATAGCCTGCATAATCTGAAGTACTTAACGGGTTACAACAAAACATACATAATAAAAACACTATACTAAATAAAAAAAATAAATTAAATTAAATAAATGTTAAGGAATAAACCTTATTAAAATACGCTTAAAACCAAACATGCAGGTCTTAGTAACACTACCTTAATTAGAAAAAATTACAAGAGTCTAAAATTCAAGCTCTTATAGAAACAAAACTTGCGAGAAATAAAATCCTTTTACCTGTTTCCTGAAGGTAGAGTAACAAGGAATATGCCAAATATCATCTGGTAAGCTATTTCATAGAGTTGGTCCTGCCACATAAAATGTTCTTTCCCATATTTTGTCCAAATGCATAAAGCAAGTTTATGGTACATCCAATAAATTATGTTCTGCAGATCGCAATGCTCTTTGCAGTTTATATATTTTAAGTAAAGAGCTGAGACATAGAGGGATCTAATGACTGAATGCATGATGGATCAAAGTTCCTATGTTGATTGTTGAACTCTATTCATCTTTTTATAGAGAGCCAATGTAATGTATGTATTATAGGAGTTATATGATCAAAGACCCATTGCACCTGTAATAAATCTGTTTCATTTTGCCCTGCCTGGAGGAATTTCAGCATGTATGATGGGAGCCCTACATACCACGAATTACAAAAATCCAGTTTGAATATGACTAGAGAAAGATTTACAATTCTGAAATCATTCATAGTTAAAAAATGGTTTTAGAGATCTTAATACACGCGACTTGTTAAAAGCATTCATTGCTACACTTTTTATTTGATCTTTTAATGATAGATTAGATCCTTGCTTCACTCCAATGTTCCATATTGAGGTAGATATTTTTAGTGTGCAGTCATCAAATTTGAAAAAGTTGGGTGATCCACTAAGGATTATTATATTGGTCTTGTTAATATTAAGAGCTAATTTATTGTATATCCATTTCTGGTTGGATCTCAAACAATGATGAACATAGTTCAATGCATCTGCTATAGATATAGTAATTAGAGATGTGAATCAGAACCGGAATCTGATCGGTTCCGGTTCCGATCCAAATCTTAAAATTTTTATCGCCCGGCCCGATTGGATTTTTGATTATCGGCTGCGCCCAATCCGATAATCAAAAAAGATGGCCGGATGGCCGGCGCCATCTTTAAACATGGCGCCGGCCATCCAGTGCTCCTACCATGTGACAGAGGTCGGCCAATGGCATGGATACCCTGTCACATGGTAAGGGCAAAGGGCCATCGGCGCCATTTTTATTAGTGGCAGCCGATGGCCCGAGAGTGGGAGATCACTCCCCGCACCCCCACTGGACCACCAGGTAATTTTAAAAGGTTTTTGGGGGGGGGCGGGAGGGTGGGGGAGGCTAAGGGGGGTCAGTTTAAAGGGTCAGGTGGGGGTTTTTTTATTGGGCCATCTGCACCATTTTTATTAGTGGCAGCCAAAATGGCGCCGATGGCCCGAGAGCGGGAGATCGCGCCGGGACCCCCCCACTGGACCACCAGGTAATTTAAAACATTTTGGGAGAGTTCGGGAGGGTGGGGGAGGGTAAGGGATTTGTTTTAAAGTGTCAGGGTGGGTTTAGGGGTTGTTTTGGTGTGCCGGTTTTCCCGCCCTCCCCCTCCCCCGATTTACGATTTTTCACGATAAATAGGGGGAATTTCTATTGTATCGCGACTCTAACGATTTTTGAAGATTTAAAATATATTTGACGATTTTTTTAAATTGTCAAAAAACGATTCACATCCCTAATAGTAATAGGGACAAAACACTTTATGTCATCTGCTTAAAGTCTGTAGCCCACTCTTAGATTACCAAGTGGCTACAGACTAGATGAAGCTAAACATTAAACATTAAGGAGGTAACTTGCAAAAGCATTTACATTCTTAAAACTGGGTTTTATACATGTAAATGCACTTTATGCATGTAAATGGTCTTTTGAAAACTGCTCTAATACTTGCCATTAAATAGTCCATAGGACATTCAATGTGAAAGTATACTTTACTTGCATAAATAGCTTTTGAAAATTGCTACAATACTATGTTATATTTACACGCATAGGCCTTTGAAAATAACCTCCAAAGTTGGATAGTGCTGATCCCTGAGGGGCTCCTATCTCAACTGAGTACCAGTCTGAGTTTCAGGTACTTATTTTTACTTGGAAGAATGTTTGCAAGAAAAGATTCATACTAATTTGACACACATCCAGAGATACCAATTTCCCTCAGCTGAAAAAGCAGTAACTGATGTTTTATCAAATCAAATGTAGCTGAGATGTCCAGTAAGTCAAGAATGTACTTAATGGACATCTCAGAATTGTGTGCCTAAATGTGTCCAAGGTTCTCAATAACAAAGTCTCTGTACTGTGATTTGGACAGAATTCAAATTGATATAGATCAAATATCTCATGTTCCTAGAGGAAACTCTGTAGCTGCTTAAGAACTGATTTTTCGATTAGTTTAGTAAGAAAGGGTAGAGAGGAAGTAGGTCAAAAGTTTAATGAATCTGTCTGATCTAGTTTATGGATTTGTAATATTGGGGTTACTATAGCTCTTTTCAAAGGATCCTGAAGAAGACTTTCATGCAGGAAAACATTTACCAATGTAGATATAAAATTGATGGAATCTTTAATTATTTTTTCAAGATGCATGTGTGGTATGGATTTAATGCACAGGATGAATTATTCAAAGAATCAATTATGTCACGTAGTTCTGACTGAGAGACATACTCAAATTCTTTCCAGTGGGTAGATATTGGGGGGTATGCATTTGTTTCTAATGTATTGGTAATCCGCAACATATAGGGCCATATTCGTTGTATTCGTGGGGAAGCGAAACGTATCGTGATTCCTCACGAATACAACAAATCTTCGCCGAATTATTCAGCCATCTAAAGGAGCAAATTTAAACAAACCCCCCACCCTCCTGACCCCCCCAAGACTTACCAAAACTCCCTGGTGGTCCAGCAGGGGGTCCAGGGGCCATCTCGTGCACTCACGCCCTCGGCTGTCAGTATTCAAAATGGCACCGATAGCCTTTGATCTTACTATGTCACAGGGCTACTGGTGCCATTGGTTGGCCCCTGTCACATGGTAGGAGCAATGGATGGCCGGCACCATCTTGTGCTACCGGTGCCATTGGTGCCATTGGTCAGCCCCTGTGACATAGTGAGGGCAAAGGCTATCGGCGCCATTTTGAATACTGGCAGCTGATGGCCCGAGTGCAGGAGATCACTCTCAGACCCTCGCTGGACCACCAGGGACTTTTGGCAAGTCTTGGGGGACCCTCCTGACCCACACAAGACTTGCTAAATGTCCCTGGTGATCCAGCGGGTCCAGGAGAGACCTCCTGCACTCAGGCCATCGGCTGCCAGTATTCAAAATGTGATACATTTCAGGAAGACCTTGTGAGACTGGAAAATTGGGCATCAATATGGCAGAAGAAATTTAATGTGGATAAGTGCAAGGTGATGCATATTGGGAAAAATAACCCATGCTATAGTTACACAATGTTAGGTTCCATATTAGGTGCTACCACCCAAGAAAGTGATCTAGGTGTCATAGTGGATAACATATTGAAATTGTCGGTTCAGTGTGCTGCGGCAGTCAAAAAAGCAAACACAATGTTGGGCGTTATTAGAAAGGGAATGGTGAATAAAACAGAAAATTTCATAATGTCTCTATATCGCTCCATGGTGTGACTGCAGCTTGAATACTGTGTACAATTCTGGTCGCCGCATCTGAAAAAATATATAGTTGTGATGGAGAAGGTATAGAGAAGGGCAACCAAAATGATAAGGGGACTGGAATGGCTCCCCTATGAGGAAAGGCTGAAGAGGTTAGGACTTTTCAGCTTGGAGAAGAGATGGCTGAGGGGGGATATGATAGAAGTGTTTAAAATCATGAGAGTTCTAGAACACGTAGATGTGAATCGGTTATTTACTTTTTCAGATAATATAAAGACTAGGGGACTCTCCATGAAGTTTGCATGTGGCACATTTAAAACTAATCGGAGAAAGTTATTTTTCACTCAACACACAATTAAACTGAGGAAGTTGTTGTCAGAGGATGTGGTTAGTGCAGTTAGTGTAGCTGGGTTCAAAAAAGGTTTGGATAAGTTCATGGAGGAGAAGTCCATTAACTGCTATTAATCAAGTTTACTTAGGGTATAGCCACTGCTATTAATTGCACCAGTAGCATGGGATCTTCTAAGTGTTTGGGTAATTGCCAAGTTCTTGTGGCCTGGTTTTGCCTCTGTTGGAAACAGGATGCTGGGCTTGATGGACCCTTGGTCTGACCCAGCATGGCAGTTTCTTATGTTCTTATGTTCTCCACTGTGCCTGCCTGTCTTGCCCCTATCAACTTTCTGCATCTCTGCCTTGCTACCATACACCAGATATCAGACGACTCTACTCCTTATGGTGTTCATGCCACTATCATGGTTCCTCAGTGTGTTGGTGCTAGTCTTTCTGCTGCTTTGTTCCTTTATTGGTGCCTTGGGCTTTTTTCTGACACCTTTTCTGCTTACTATTTTCCCCCTTCATTGTGCTGTAGGATATTGATGCCACTTGTGCCACTTTGCCTCTCATGCTGCCTTCGAGGGTTCATGCAGCTGTTATTGGTGCTCTCTTTTGAAGCTGTGCTGTGTTTTTCACACTCTCGCTGCTGCTTTGCACCTCTGTTAAAGCACTCTTGCCACTCCTGGTACCCCTTTGCTCCTTTAAAGTGCCTTAGGCTATTCATGGCACTTTGGTGCCACTTTGCCACAGTCTAAGTACCTTGGAGCTCTTTTGCCCTTCTGATGATTGCTTCCCAGAAGTTTTGTCCAAATTGATAAGAAAACCACAATTCTGCAGCCAAAAATAGGCTGAAATACTTCCCCCATTGACTTTAATGGCAAACAAAAAACAAATCAAACTAATAAACACATTTTTTTTTTTGTTTGAAACTAATAAAACAAATTGGGGTCCCAAAAAAATGAATAAATGAACTGAAACAATTTTTTTTCTTCTGCACATCCCTAATATTCCCAGTCTCATGTATGATTGGTTCATTAATTTTTGTCAGATCATTGTCAATAGGGATGTGAATCGTTTTTTGACGATTTAAAATATCGTCCGATATATTTTAAATCGTCAAAAATCTTTAGGGCCACGATACAATACCAATTCCCCCAATTTATCGTCAAAAAATCGTATATCGGGGGAAGGGGGAGGGCAGGAAAACCGGCACACTAAAACCCCCTAAAACCCACCCCCGACCCTTTAAATTAAATCCCCCACCCTCCCGAACCCCCCCCCCAAATGCCTTAAATTACCTGGGGGTCCAGCGGCGGTCCGGAACGGCAGCGGTCCGGAACGGCCTCCTGCAATTGAATTGTGTTGTCTTCAGCCGGCGCCATTTTTCAAAATGGCGGCGCAAAATGGCGGCGGCCATAGACCAACACGATTCGACTGCAGGAGGTCATTCCGGACCCCCGCTGGACTTTTGGCAAGTCTTGTGGGGGTCAGGAGGCCCCCCCAAGCTAGCCAAAAGTCCCTGGGGGTCCAGTGGGGGTCCGGAAAACGATCTCCTGCCGCAAATCGTTTTCCATACGGAAAATGGCGCCGGCAGGAGATCGACTGCAGGAGGTCGTTCAGCGGTGGTCCGGAACCCCCGCTGAACGACCTCCTGCAGTTGATCTCCTGCCGGCGCCATTTTCCGTACGGAAAACGATTTGCAGCAGGAGATATTTTTCCAGAACCCCGCTGGACCCCCAGGGACTTTTGGCCAGCTTGGGGGGGCCTCCTGACCCCCACAAGACTTGCCAAAAGTCCAGCGGGGGTCCGGAACGACCTCCTGCAGTCGAATCGAGTTGGTCTATGGCCGCCGCCATTTTGCGCCGCCATTTTGAAAAATGGCGCCGGCTGAAGACAACACAATTCAATTGCAGGAGGCCGTTCCGGACCGCTGCCGTTCCGGACCGCCGCTGGACCCCCAGGTAATTTAAGGCATTTGGGGGGGGGGGTTCGGGAGGGTGGGGGATTTAATTTAAAGGGTCGGGGGTGGGTTTTAGGGGGTTTTAGTGTGCCGGCTCACGATTTTCACGATTTTCACGATACTTCAAACACCCAAACGGCAACAATACGATTCCCTCCCCCTCCCAGCCGAAATCGATCGTTAAGACGATCGAGGACACGATTCACATCTCTAATTGTCAACAAATTATTATTCAGGATTCAAAATTAATTCCTTTTAGACTAGATATGGGAGTTCTACAGGGATCTGTGTAATCGGCCTTTTTATTTAATTTATATATGCTTCCATTGTGCCAGCTTTTATGTATGTTGATGTCATACAGTTTTTATTTGTTACTACTATCACTCATGTGTTGGAAAACATTTCTCATTGCTTAGCCACCATTAAAGCATGGTTCTTTGATAATAGGCTATTGTTAAATGTGAAGAAAACTAAAATATTATTTCATTCTAGATATGATTTCTGTTTTAAAGTTTAGTGGAGTTAACATTACAATTTCCAACAAGTTCATTATTTAGATGTAATAATGGATTCAATATTGTCTTTTAAACCTCAAATAATTAATGTTGTTTGGTCTTGCTTTTTTAAACTTTGTTTGTTGAGATCCCTTAAACTTTTATTTCTGTGACTCTGACTTACACACTTTAATACATCCTCTGGTAATTTCTACTATTGATGATTTCAATTCTTTATATGTTGGACTACCACAATCAACCATGCAAGCTCTTCTGCAAATGCAGCATGCAGCAGCATGGATAGTGACAGGTGCAAGCATTTATGAACATATAACTCAGGTTCTACAGTGTCTACAATTGCTACCTACAATGGGCTAGATTTTAAAAAAGCCTATGCACGTAAATCGCCTTATGCGTGCCGGGCCTATTTTCAAATGCCCAGCCACACGTGTAATGCCCCGGGACGCGTATACGTCCTGGGGCTTTGGGAAAGGGGCAGGGATAGGGTGGGGCAGGGCAAGGCTCGAGGACCCCAAGGCAGGCACAAAAGGTAGGATAACCATTTGGGGGAGGGGGGGTTAGGATAGAGCTAGGGGGCGGGAAGGTTAGGGAAAGAGGTAGGAAGGTTAGATTATGGGGTAGGGAAGTTTCCTCCCAGGCCGCTCCTAAATTGGAATGGGCTGGGAGGGAAATGGGGAAGGCCGTGAGTGTCAGCACGTGCAGGTTACACAAATGTGCACCCCCTTGCACGTGCTGACCCTCGATTTTATAACATGAGCACACCTGCACGCACATGTTATAAAAGCGGGTGTCCATGTGTGCACGCCAGATAGCACGCGCACATTTTGAAAATCTACCCCAATATGTATAGTCACGTTCAATGTTTTTGCAAAATAGAAGATTTCAGAAGAATATTTGTCAGAATAATGTCAATGGTGTCAATCCAATGGTTCAGCGATAGCACTGTACGCTGTCATACAGGAAATCAGGATTCAATTCCTGAGCCCATCTTAACATAGGCCATATGGTCATTTTCTGCCATCATGTTTCTACCAAGTCCGCCCATCCACACAACTGCTCAGCTCCACAATCTCTATCATTCTCTTAGAGATTTCCTGTGCTTGTCTCATGCTTTGTTAAATTCAAATACTGTCCTTCCCTCTGCTACTTTCTCTGGGAGGCTGGTTCTAGTTGACATGAAAGCCCAAAGGAGAAGGAGGAAACTGCTCAGTCACAATAAATAATGATGAAATAGAATAGGCACATAGGAATTGTTCTTGTATTCTTTTTAATAGTGCAGACAAAACCAGAATAGCATAATAAAATGAAATTAAAATAGAAATATACGCTATGCATTAATAATGAAAAGCAGTAGCATTAAAAAAAATTCAATGATAGCATATAACTTCACAATTTTTTCTTAACTGTTATCTATACTCTAATCATGACTTTTTCATTCACTTAATAGGAGCTACATTAATTTACTGGGAACCATTTTTTAGCATATCTTTCATTTACTAGAAACCACATATTTATGTGCAATTGCATTTTCTACTTTTACATCTAGTGTAACAATCCTTTACTTCTAAAAGTTTTTTCCCCTATTAAAGCAGGAGATTTTCCAGCACCTGAAAGCAGAAAATAATTATTCAGGATTTGAAATAAGAATAATTAGCTTGCCAAAGCCTTTCACATAGCTAATGACTGAATTAATTCATTGAAAGTCACATTCTGCAAGTACAGACTGCATTTTGATGGCTTGGAAGTTTCCATTCTGCTTTTGCATTTAGATAATTAAGGCAGCTCGATTCCTTTTCTTATGCACTCATCTTAGAGAACAATTTGAATTTTTGTTTGCTTTACATGGAATAATATATCATAAATCAACTCTACAAGTTAACTGTTTATACAAAAAAGTAAGTTGTCAAGCATTAGCAAGAAAGTTATGGTGAAATGGTTGGATTACACAGGGCCTGCTCTATTAAGCTTTGTTCCCACAGACAAAGAATGGGGGAAAGGCCTTCGTAAATCAGGTCCTAAATTTGTCACATACATTTCAGACTGTGTCTATGTGCTAGAGCATATGTGAATCTTTGTCTATGAGAACATTTCTGTATGAATATCTGTGGGAACATGCTGTGAGAGAAACCAACAAGGGCCCTGACTTGATGTTCTGGGAAACTGATAAGTTCGAGGGTGACCTGTAATGGCATGGCAAATGCTTCCATAAGTATGCTGGGCAGACTAGATGGACCATTTGGTCCCTTTCTGCCATCACTTCTGTTTCTATTTCTCTGTGTATGATCTGTGAGAGCATGTCAGTGTTTGTGTGTGCATGTCTGTGAGTGTGAGAGAGCATGCCTGTGTGTGTGTGTGTGTGTGTGTGTGTGTGTGTGTGTGTTAGCATATTCTATGATTGTGCATGTGTATAAGTATGAGAGAGGAGAGATTTTGAGCAAGAACTCCTCTCCTATCCGCAGCAAATCTGTGCCATTTTCAGGGCATCTAGAAATCAAAAGAACCCAGGTATGGACAGCAAAAGATTGTTTATCCTTTTACATTTTAAGTACTGGGTGGTATTTGGGTCTCATTCTGGAAAACTTCAACTTGAATAGTGTTTTAGAGCTTCAAGCTTGCATACAGGCTTCCATCACTGGGAAAAAAAAAAAAAAAAACCTTCCATGACATATTAGATGTTGGATAAGTAATAATGAGGCTGCTTCATTTGACTATTGGTATCCATCCCAAAGTGCTGAAAGAACTGAGAAATGAAATTGTGGTCCTGCTATTGGAAATTTGTAAATTATCAATAACATCATCTATGGTGCCTGAAGACTGGAAGGTTGCCAATGTTCTGCCAATTTTTAAAAAGGAATCAAAGGGTGATCCAGGAAACTACAGTCCAGTGAGTGTGAAGTCAGTGTTAGGCAAAATGATAGAAATTATCATAAAGAAGAAAATTGCTGAACATATAGATAAGCATAGTTTAATGGAACAAAGCTAACATGGATTTAGCCAAGGGAAGTCTTGCCTCACAAATGTGCAACATTTTCGGGCGGATTTTAAAAGCCCTGCTCGCGTAAATCTGCCCGGATTTACGCGAGCAGGGACCTCGCGCGCCGGCGCACCTATTTTGCATAGGCCGCCGGTGCTCGCAGAGACCTGGGACGTGCGTAAGTCCCGGGGGGTGTGTCGGGGGCGGGGCCGAATGACGCGGCATTTTGGGGGCGGGACGCGGCATTTCGGGGGCTGGCCCGGGGGCGTGGTTTCGGGGGCTGGCCCGGGGGCGTGGTTTCGGCCCGGGGCATTCTGGGGGCGTGGCTGCGCCCTCCGGAACCGCCCCCAGGTCGGGTCTCGGCGCGCCAGCAGCCCGCTGGCATGCGAGGATTTATGTCTCCCTCCGGGAGGCGTAAATCTACGGACAAAGGTAAGGGGGTGGGGTTTAGATAGGGCCGGGGGGGGGGTGGGTTAGGTAGAGGAAGGGAGGGGAAGGTGAGGGGAGGGCGAAAGAGAGTTCCCTCCGAGGCCGCTCCGATTTCGGCGCTGGCTGCCCAAAATCAGCAGCCTTGCGCTCGCTGATCCAGGATTTTAGAGGATACGTGCGGCTATGCGCGTATCTTATAAAATCCAGCGTACTTTTGTTTGCGCCTGCTGCGCAAACAAAAGTACGCGATCGCGCTGTTTTTAAAAATCTACCTCTTTTTTTGTAGGCATAAATAAACATGTGGATAAAGGTGAGCCAGTTGATACAGTGTATCTGAATTTTTGGAAAGCATTTGACAAAGAGACTTCTTAGGAAATTAGATTGCCAACTGTTTAAAAGATAGAAAACAGAGAGTAGGGGTAAAAAGTAAAGATGTGAATCGGAACCGGAATCAGTTTATCGGCTGCGCCCGAACCGATAAACAAAAAACCCACCCCGACCCTTTAAAACCAATCCCTTAGCTTCCCCCACCCTCCCAACCCCCCAAAAACTTTTTACAGGTACCTGGTGGTCCAGTGGGGGTCCCGGGAGCGATCTCCTGCTCTCGGGCCGTCAGCTGCCACTAATAAAAATGGCACCGATGGCCTTTGCCCTTACCATGTGACAGGGTATCCGTGCCTTTGGCTAACCCCTGTCACATGGTAGGAGCACTGGATGGCCCATGCCATTTTTAAAGATGGGATAGCAGGTGATGTCCTTTCATTGATTACAAACTGGTTAAAAGACAGGAAACAGAGAGTAGGATTAAATGGTCAATTTTCTCAGTTGAAAAGAGTAAACAGTGGAGTACCTCAGGGATCTGTACTTGGACCGGTGCTTTTCAATATATAGAAACATAGAAACATAGAAATGACGGCAGAAGAAGACCAACCGGTCCATCCAGTCTGCCCAGCAAGCTTCACACATTTGTTCTCATACTTAACTGTTTCTCTTGGCTCTTAGTAACCTTATGTTCTAATTCCCTTTTCACCCCCACCATTAATGTAGAGAGCAGTGCTGGAGCTGCTTCCAAGTGAAATATTAAGTTTGATTAGTTGGGTAAGCGGCAGCATAGCTCTCTGCCATGAAGCAGAGGGCAATGCTGGAAATGTGTGAAGTATCAGTTTTTCTTTTCCCCTGTCATTGAAGCAAGGAGTCATGCCGGACATGCACCGAAAGTGAAGAATGCCTTGAAAGTCACATTAACTATCATCAAATATTGAAAAGCCTAATAATTGGTAATACCTATAAGCCCATGAACCCATCCCTGTTTTTTTTTCTTTTTTTTTTTTTTTTTTTTAATTGGGAGATGGATGCCCTTCATCCTTCTACTCTGTGAAGGTGGACACCTACCACCGGCCACTGGCATCCCCGCTCCGTTAATGCCTCTGTGGCTACTGCCGCTCCATGCAGTGTTTTTACTACCTGCTCTTTATATGCGTCCTCTAGAACTGATGGATCCCATCCCTGGGTTTTTTATTATTTATTTAATTGGGAGATGACAGCCCTCCATCCTTCCGCTCCGTGAAGGTGGACACCTACCACTGGCCACTGGCATCCCGCTCCGTGAATGCCTCTGTGGCTACTGCCGCTCTGTGCAGTATTTTACTACCTGCTCTTTATATGGACACCTACCACTGGCCACTGGCATCCCGCTCCGTGAATGCCTCTGTGGCTACTGCCGCTCCGTGCAGTATTTTACTACCTGCTCTTTATATGTGTCCTCTAGACCTGATGGATCCCATCCCTGTTTTGTTTTTTGTTTTTGTTTTTATTTAATTGGGAGATGACAGCCCTACATCCTTCCGCTCCATGAAGGTGGACACCTACCACTGGCCACTGGCATCCCGCTCCGTGAATGCCTCTGTGGCTACTGCCGCTCCGTGCAGTATTTTACTACCTGCTCTTTATATGCGTCCTCTGGACCTGATGGATCCACAATATTTATCCCATGCCCCTTTGAAGTGCTTCACAGTTTTGGACTTCACCACTTCCTCCGGAAGGGCATTCCAGGCATCCACCACTCTCTTCCGTGAAGAAATTCTTCCTGACATTGGTTCTTAGTCTTCCTCCTTGGAGCCTCAGCTCGTGACCTCTGGTTCTGCTGATTTTTTTCTGTTGGAAAAGGTTTGTCATTGTCTTTGGATCGTTAAAGTTTTTCAAGTATCTGAAAGTTTGAATCATATCACCCCTGCTCCTCCTTTCCTCCAGGGTGTACATATTTAGATTCTTCAATCTCTCCTCGTATGTCAACCGATGAAGACCCTCCACCTTCCTGGTCGCCCTTCTCTGTACCGCCTCCAACTTGTCCTTGTCTCTTTGTAGATACGGTCTCCAGAACTGAACACAGTACTCCAGGTGAGGCCTCACCAAGGACCTGTACAAGGGGATTATCACTTCCCTTTTCTTACTCGATATTCCTCTCTCTATGCATCCCAGCATTCTTCTGGCTTTTGCAATCGCCTTGTCGCATTGTTTCGCCGACTTCATATCATTAGACACTATCACCCCAAGGTCTCTCTCCTGCTCCGTGCACATCAGCCTTTCCCCCCCCATCGAATACAGTTCATTCGGATTTCCACTCCCCAAATGCATGACTTTGCACTTCTGGCATTGAATTCAGCTGCCATATCTTCGACCACTCTTCCAGCTTCCTTAAATCCTGTCTCATTCTCTCCACTCCTTCCGGCGTGTCCACTCTGTTGCAGATCTTAGTGTCGTCCGCAAAAAGACAAACCTTACCTTCTATCCCGTCCGCAATGTCGCTCACAAAGATATTGAACAGGACCGGTCCCAACACCGATCCTTGCGGTACACCACTTAAAACCGCTCTCTCTTCAGAGAAAGTTCCATTTACCATTTACCATATATATATATATATATATATATATATATATATAGAAGAACAAACATCCAGCCTTGTCTTACAGCAATATTGTAATGTTCATATTGCGTCAGTTATATGTTTCAAGTTGTTTTCTAAGTTGATCTTAGTGGTTTCATAATAGATTGTACTTTGATTATTATCCGTTCATTATATTCGATATGTTCCATGTAAACCGCCTCCCCGGCGATAGTTATCTTTGTTAAATGTGAACCGGAGTGATATGTATTGTATACAGGAACTTCCGGTATATAAAAACCAAAAATAAATAAATAAATAAATAAATATAAATGATCTGGAAAGGAATGTGACGAGTGAGGTTATCAAATTTGCGGATGATACAACATTATTTAGAGTAAATACAAGTGGATTATGATACATTACAGGAGGACCTTGCAAGACTGGAAGATTGGGCTTCTGCAGCTTCTTTAGAAAAAACATCTTGGAACGATGCATATTGAGGCAGCAACCCCAGCATCACTGGGGTAGTTGGCATACAGGGTATAGGAGCGACCTCCATCAGGCATTTACCGTGACAGTCTGGACCCCATCGGGACAACTCCAGAGTATCCCAATTGAACTGAGGCATATACTGCTGCAGCCATGGTAACCCCAGCACTATAGGCGGAACTTTTCCAACAAAGGTAGGGGGGGTTTACATAGGGCTGGGGGGTGGGTTAGGTAGGGGAAGGGAGGGGAAGGTGTGGAGGGTAGAAGGAAAGCTCCCTCTGAGGCCGCTCCGATTTCAGAGCGGCCTCGGAGGGAAACAGAGCTGTAGCTATGGGCAGAAACAATATCTGCCCTTAGCTACAGCTCTGGGCTTACCTAATTATTCCCTACCATTTTCATTAGTTTGTCATGAACATTGTGGCTTTGCCTCAGGAGTATTGGCATAGCCACATGGAGGGAGACAGAGACCAAACAGTCTGGTCTCTGTCTCTCTCTCATGCCTTAGACTTAGTTGTTCAGGCTCTTCCTGGATGTTTAAAAGCAGTTGCTGCAACCACAAATCTTGTGCACTTGTCTCAACATTTCATTTTAGGTCATACATTGCATGTATATGTACCACATGCTTTAGCAACATTGTTAAATCATTCTAAAACACAATTATTGTCAAATGCTTGACTTACTCGTTATAGACTTTTATTGACTGGACAGCAAAATATAACCATTTTTAGATCACCTTCTCTGAATCCTGCTTCTCTCCTAGCTTTGCCTGAAGATGGGCTCCTCACATTTGAGAAGAAGTAGTAGATTAGGATACCCAGTTCCGTCCTGATGTACTAGACATCCCAATTCCTAACTCTGATGTTATTTATTTTGTAGATGGATTTTGCAGCCGAGACCTCTTCAGGAAATTGATTGCCAGTTATGCAGTTTGTTCAGCATTTGAAGTTATTGAAAGTGCAGCACTAATTCCAGGGGAAAACAACTCAGCTCAAATTACTGAATTAGTAGCATTAACTAGAGCATGTATGATGGCGAAAGATCTTGTGGCCATGATTTTTACTGATTCTCAATATGCTTTTGGGGTTATTCATGATTTTGTGGCTATTTGGAAAAGTAGGGGATTTTTAAATTCTTCAGGAAGCCCTATTAAAAATGGCACTTATATTAAATCTTTGTTAGTGGCTTTATTTCTTCCCAAACTGTTAGCTGTAGTAAAGGGTGTTGGACATTCCAAGGAAGACTCATTTGAAGCAAAAGGAAATGTAATGGCTGATGCGGCAGCTCGCCAAGTGCTGTTAACAGGAGGCTCTTCTTTACCTCCTTCCAAAATAAAATATCTGCTTCCTTTACAGATACCAGAGCAGATTACTGAATAGGATCCTATTAGATTACAAAAAGAAGTTACTGAAGAACATCTTTCCTGGCAACGCCATGGACATACTTGCACTCCCACTGGACTTTGGCTTGGATCAAATCAACTTCCTGTTGCCCCTGCTTCCATCGTCCCTTACCTTGCCAGACTGATTCATTCCATTTCACACCCTGGGAAAGATTGGTGAAATAAATTTAGATCATTGGTGGGCACCAAGATAGGAAAAATAGTTCAAGCAATAATACAGAGATGTTATACTTGTGCTCTTTATAATATGGGGAAAGGATTGTGGGTTGCACCCTCATATTTGACTGTCCCTTGGGGCCCATTTGTGTGACTGCAAATGGATTTCATAACCATGCCACAGGTATTGAATTTAAGGTACATGTTAACAGTAGTGTGTCTTTTAGTGGGGTAGTAGGGATGTGCAGCAGGGACGGATTCGTCCCATTCGGGATTCAGATTTGTAGGGGCCCAAATCATTGCATCCATTCCGGGGACCCCCGATCTGTTCATATCTATTTATTTATTAATTTTATATACTGGTGTTTGATTTTGCATATCACATCGGTGCAGAAGATCGCTCCAGGACCTTCAATAAAAGGTTTTTGAAATATAAACTTAAGTAAAGTCTTTGTCCGTGGCTGTTTCAAACAATAGAAATGAAAATGAGGATGTTTTCCCTGCTTATGCTGGCTCTCCTATCCAGGATAGTAGCTAGCCCAAAGATAATTCCAGAAGATAATAGCTATGTGTGTCTCTCTAAGGCCTATCAAGAAGTTTATAATCTAATAGATTGTTGGATCTGCTCTTATATACCAACTTCTGCTTCTCTTTTCATGGCAACTTCTGTTTCAGGCAGTGCCAATAAAACTCACGGAAGGGTAGAAACAAGAAATATAAGAACCAAATGCAGTATTTCCACCTGCATCTATGACATTGATCAATTTTGTGCTCAGGCCAACTTCAGCTGAATGGTGTTTTCAAGCCCTCCCTGTAGGTCAAGGACCCGATTATGTTTATGAAAAAGACTATCCTATGTGTTAAAATACTTTTCTACTCTTTGCAAATGGAATCTATAAACTTCCAAAGGGGTGGGAATTTGAAGACTCGTTATATGTTCAGTAAGGAATGTTCAGAATATTGGCCAGCAGATGTATATTATAATGATGTAAGTGATAATGTTTTTGCATACTTATCTGGGAATGTGAAAAATAATGAAAGTATGGGGAATTTCATAGCTTTATCACAATTGTTCTTACAAACAAAACAACTACCTAAACCCACTGTCACAGTGGTTGAGTTTTATAATCAGAATGGGGTACCCAAATATAGTAACACATAATCAGAAAGCAAAGCCTTCTTATGTTCTTTACCCAGATAATAGAAAACAGAGAAAAAAATGCTGCAATTTATGCTGAACCAGGACATTTTTATCTGGCATCCACACAAGCTATTAAAGCATATAAATATACAGAATATTTTTGCATAACTTTCTGTAACACCATTCCACATTCTTCTGTTTTTAAACTCTAAAATCTTACTTAACCTCATGACTCAACACCACAGACATCATTAATCAACTGTCACCCATATCATAGAATAGAAAGATCAATTTGGGGAGCTATTTTAGGATTCTTCATGCCTTACTTGGGGTTGTCACTGTTAATGTAGCATTAAATGACATTAGAGGAAATATAAGAGCCCTATCTGCCATTGTGGAAAATATTTCCACTGAAATAAGTGCTGCCCTTACAGGGTTACAAGAAGAATTTAAAGCCCTGGCTAGGATAGCGTTGAACAATAGAATGGCTTTAGATATTTTACAGGCAGAAAAAGGAGGTATATGTAAGGTGATTAATATTTCCTGTTGTGCTTATGTAGATAATTCTGAGCAAATTGCCCATTCCATTAATGCCCTTAATAATCTGTCCCATAAGGCCCATGAAATACATGAAAACTTAAAAATAAATGAATGGGACAGAGTGGTTTGGAGGGATGGGAAAAAAGATTGTTGGATGGATATTAATTATTGTTGTGAGATTAGTTAGATTCCTATTATTTTGCATAAATTGTCAATGTTTTTAGCAATGTATACAAAGACTGTGACCTCTGTATCTCCCATCATGGCAATGAAAAAATATGACAGTAATTCTGTTTGGTCCAAAAATAATGAAGACATTGACATGAGGGAGATCAGGGCACTTGGGGATAAAAGAAAGGAAGAAGAACAGTGTTCAGATAGTGGCATGCCTATATCTGGGTTAATGGAGCTTTAAGTAACCCTAAATTATAGAGACCTAAGAAAAAGGGAGGAACTGTGGAATTTGAGTAAAAATGACCTTTTTCTGTGTTCTTAAAGATCTCTATATTTGAAGGATTGACTATATGAAGGAGCACAATGGATATATATATAGTAGAGCTTAGTGAGCATGTTCTGTTGTTAGTTGCTGTTATCTCAAGAAATGAAGGTACTGTTAGATGTTGTTTGGGGCACATTGTAGTCAAAACATGTAAGTGGTCTACATGCTGACTTGAAGGGTGGATTCTGCATGGTTGCATCAGACTTTTACAACTGACACCCAGCATGATAGAATTGATAACACCCAGTCTGTATGAAAAATAGGTGTTGTTTCAGTATTCGGACTTGGATGCAATGGGTTAAGAATGATGGCAGCAGACCCTAAATTAGGTCTGTGATCGGCTGAATATGTGACAATAAGAATAATTATGTGATGTAGGAATGCTTGTCATCAGGGAAAAAAGCATTGATTGGTTAAATGCCGTATTAATGAAAACTATTAGGGATGAGCCCCAGGGGGGGGGGGGGGGGGGCTAGGGGCAGATTGGATGAATAGAGAAACTGTACCATAGCCATGTAGAAGTTCACCCCTAACAAATGGAACTAAAGATGATAAAGATGAAGTGTTGCATATCATTTTGTCAACTCTGTAAAATGGAAACTATAGTTGCTCAAAGGAGATGTTTAACAGCCAGGCCTTCCCAGAACTGTGATTAGGCTGGGAGGTTAATTTTTTTGGTTTGTATCGTAAACTTCAACAGCACCAAGGAGAACACAGGAGAGGAGTGGAAGCAGAGTAGAGCACTAAATGACAGCTACCAGAGTGTAGAGGAAATCTTTGAGATATTCACTAAGAAAACCTGACATCAGAGAACTTAACATGACCCTGAATGCATGTGCAATGTCGAGCAAACCTCTGGGGATGGGGAGAAACATGGGTGGATGCAAGTCTTCTCATAACTGGGATGCTACTGCTGCTGCTGCTCATAGCTGGAAAAGGAGGGTTTCCTGGGAGAAAATGCCTTATAAAGCACTCCCAGGCGTCCAATGGCAATCTGATACCTATCTCTTAACCCCTCCCCCTCCCTCCCAGTTCCCATCTTTAGCTTTATGTCACCTATCTGTCCTGCCTTGAATCTCTTCCTCTCCTTCTCTTTTTCCCTCCCTGAGACCTGGCTGATCCCTAAAGCTTAGGACTCTCCTGTAGTCGGCTGTCCTGCACATATTGTGCCCTGCCCCAGACAATGGTCCATTTTGCAGGGAACTTTATTTCCTAAGAAGTGTACTTGTGGTGGGGATTATAATAATAAAGGAAGTCATGTCTTATAGATACATGTGTGTGTGTGTGTCTAAGTACTGTATGTGTGCGTATATATATCTATACTTAGATTTATTCTAATTAAGAATATTTAGGAATATCCGATATTATTTTAGACATTGAATAATACACTAATCAAGCTTGATACTTGATGACATCATTTAAACAAGTTTTTTTTTAACAATTACTATTGTTAATTACAAATTGTACAATCATACTACATAAGTAGCTTTGCTTATGATACTGTTTTCGGATCTTTAAGGGTAAAGTATGTAATGTGGAGTAATTCTAAATTCCTATCTTATATATGCAATTACACTCACTATGAAATATTCTCTGAAGGGTCAGACGAGATACGTCAGAAATGTAAGTGGGGAGACAAACTGGATACTGCAGAAATGTATTCTTTCTCGTCATTCTTTTTTGACAATCAAGCTGTTAACAATGCATTTTATACCCTTTCTGATGCATTGAGCATGCAGTTAAGAACATTTGTTGCTTGCTGATTAGTTGTTGTATATTCAAATCCCTGTAAAAGGACTTCATTTACACTGTCCATACAGACAGCCAAGGTATGTAGAAATAATTGGCAACAGATGGCTACAGATGGGTGTCTGCATTTTTGCTAAGATCAGCAACTCTAAGGTCAGCAGCTCCTAGCATGTTCAAATTCTTATTGATTCTTATCAGTCTTTATTGCTAGTCCAGATGTCTTGTGTTTGAATAGATGCAGCTGTAAATTAAAGTCGTCAACCTTTTTCGTTATGAAACTTTCATCTGCAGTGTCAAAGTAATAAATAAATACAAGAATCAAACAATTACCCCTAAATCACTTCACTTAACTTGCCAGATTGTATACTTGAAGAAGCTGAATTCCATCTATGGTTTTATTTAGTTAAAACACTACCTCCAGTGTGACAAGTGATTTATTAGAGTGATTGCAAGTCCAATACCCAAAGATCTGTGAGGAAAATGAAGTGAAATCTTCTGGGCTGGAGCAGAAAACCACACTAACTCCAGCCTTTCTAATGCAATCTCAACTTTTATTAACATAATCAGAAAATCACTCTAACAATAACTGTGTATCTTTCCAGTGTACTTCCAACAGAACTTCAAAGAGGATCAGGAGCTCCTTCCTCCTGCAGATGCGGGGGCCTCCTGATCCCAGCTGGGCTCACATTCTTATCCCCTACCAGCAGGTTTCCATCCACAAAGCTCTGTCCCTCTGTAGGATTTAAATTGTACCAGGCTAAATGCCTAGTCCCATACAGGTTAAAGGGGAAAATAAGGTCAATCCATCACATACCCTTGTGGGAGAGTGTTGAATGAGCAGTGCATGGTTTGAAGGATGGTTCAAAGGATACTAATGATGCATTAGAATTAGAGCATCCCAACAGTGAAGTTCCAATAATAAGAAAAGTAGTCCAAGTGCCTGTAACTAAAAACTCACCTGAGCTAAAAAATTCTAACTTATCCCTATCAATTAAAAATCAGAAAGAAAAAAACAAACTTTGAAATGTTTGTATGTTAATGCCAGAAGTCTAAGAAGTAAGATGGGAGAATTAGAATGTATTGCAGTGAATGATGACATAGACAATTGGCATCTCAGAGACATGTGGAAGAAGGATAACCAATGGGGCAGTGATATACCGGGGTATAAATTATATCACAATGACAGAGAGGAGCACCCAGGAGGCGGTGTAGTGCTTTATGTCCGGGATGGCATAGAGTCCAACAGAATAAACATCCTGCATGAGACTAAATGCACAATCAAATCTTTATGGGTAGAAATCCCTGGTGTGTTGGGGAAGACTATATTGATAGGAGTATACTACCATCCACCTGGCCAAGATGGTGAGATGGACAGTGAAATGCTTAGAGAAATTAGGGAAGCTAACCAAATTGGTAGTGTGGTAATGGGAGATTTCAATTACCACACACTATAAACAGTTATAATAAAGCACAACGAGTGCAAGTCTCACTATCAAGACGTTGTGTAATGGTATTCTTAAGATTTTTTCTTAAAGGTGCTATTATTATTATCTAAAGAGCCATCATAACACCTGCAGGCATACCAGCATATTTTGCTTGAAGGTTTTGCCACCTCAGGTCATTTTTAATCATTGGCCCCAGTCCTTTATTTTTCCACCAATTTTTTTGGATTTTTTGTTTTTGTAAAATTCAATATCGGGGTAAATACGCTCGTTGAAGTAACTCGGAAATTTTATTTAAAGCCCAGTCCGACGCGCATTTCGCTCCGCTTCATCAGGGACTGAAACAAGTATCCTCCGCTTTTATTTTTGGAGATAAATTGCCCCGTTACTCAGTTGTTGGCTTACTTCTAGCCTTCTGTGAAGGACAAACAACTATTATTTGATAAACTGTGCAGCACGCTCATAATTTAAAATTGGCACGTACCTGGGTAGAACTGAGTAGAACTGTAATGCACTCACCCAACCTTGCTGCCGTGTTTCTCTCTCTGGCGTCCGAGCAGAGTTGCCGCAAGATTCTTGCTGATTTTAAATGATTTTACATTCGGCAGCTGTGTGAAATCAAGCTGGTATTACATGATTTTACATTCGGCAGCTGTGTGAGATCAGGCCAAGTCGGCTGGATAAGTGACATTTACATAAAATGCACCCATTCTATTTCTTTATTGAGTCCAGTTGGATGTACTGTATTGAGTGTAAAAATCCAGCGTTGTTCGCTTTGTCAAAGTCGTAATAACCTGTCACCTCGCCTCCAGTGCGGTGGTGTTATCTCCAAAATGGTCCACTTAATGTCAGTAAATGCATGTTTATGCTCCATGAAGTGTGTAACCAATGGCTCCTCAGTTCTTCCCGTTTTTAGACAACACTTATGTTCTGTCAGTCGTGTGCGAAAGGGACGCTTTGTCATGCCCACGTAGATAAGTGAGCAGGGGCAAAATATTGCATAAACAACATATGATGTTCTGCACGAAGAAGGTGGTAATGATACTAATCGTCCTGTTGCTGTACGTATTGTGGTCTGGGTTGATTGTAAAGAACAGAACGTGCAATTAACACAATCATTGGATATGATGTGAGGTATTGATGGCTCACGTAAGCTGGAATGCACGATTTGATCTTTTATGTTCCTACCTCTGGAGTAAGCTATACGTATTGGCTCTTTGAACATGGGATGAAGATCTTGTAAAATTGACCAATGTTCTCTGATGGCTCTGCTGATAGACGAGGACGCAAGTGAATGTCTCATAACTAAAGTCTGCGGGTTTGAATCCGGCGAACTCCTTGGGAGGAACAGGTAATCATGATTTGAATACAGTGGTCTGCGGTATGCCCTCTTCATGCAAGATGTAGGATACCCTCGTTGCAAGAATTGTTCTGCCTGTATTTTGAATTCTTCTTCTTCTGTACATAGGCGTCGGATGCGCATAAATTGCCCTACAGGTAAATTAGACTTAAAAGTATGCGGATGGAAGCTATCTCTGCTCGGACGCCAGAGAGAGAAACACGGCGGCAAGGTTGGGTGAGTGCATTACAGTTCTACTCAGTTCTACCCAGGTACATGCCAATTTTAAATTATGAGCGTGCTGCACAGTTTATCAAATAATAGTTGTTTGTCCTTCACAGAAGGCTAGAAGTAAGCCAACAACTGAGTAACGGGGCAATTTATCTCCAAAAATAAAAGCGGAGGATACTTGTTTCAGTCCCTGATGAAGCGGAGCGAAACGCGCGTCGGATTGAGCTTTAAATAAAATTTCCGAGTTACTTCAACGAGCGTATTTACCCCGATATTGAATTTTACAAAAACAAAAATTCCAAAAAAATTGGTGGAAAAATAAAGGACTGGGGCCAATGATTAAAAATGTCCTGAGGTGGCAAAACCTTCAAGCAAAATATGCTGGTATGCCTGCAGGTGTTATGATGGCTCTTTAGATAATAATAATAATAGCACCTTTAAGAAAAAATCTTAAGAATACCATTACACAACGTCTTGATAGTGAGATTTCAATTACCCCAATATTGACTGTTTACATGTATCATCGGGACATGCTAGAGAGATAAAGTTCCTGGATGGAATAAATGACAGTTTTATGGAGCAATTGGTTCAGGAACCAACAGGAGAGGGAGCAATTTTAGATCTAATTCTCAGTGGCACGCAGGATTTGGTGAGAGAGGTAACGGTGGTAGGGCCACTTAGCAATAGTGATCATAATATGAACAAATTTGAATTAATGAATGGAAAGGGGACAGTAAGCAAATTCACGGCTCTTGTGCTAAACTTTCAAAAGGGAAACTTTGATAAAATGAGAAAAATAGTTAGAAAAAAACTGAAAGGAGCAGCTAGAAAGGTAAAAAGTGTGCAAGAGGCATGATCATTGTTAAAAAAAAATACCATACTAGAAGCACAGTCCTGATGTATTCCACACATAAAGAAAGGTGGAAGGAAGGCAAAACGATTACCATCATGGTTAAAAGATGAGGTGAAAGAAACTATTTTAGCCAAAAGATCTTCATTCAAAAATTGGAAGAAGGATCCAACAGAAGAAAATAGGATAATGCATAAGTGTTGGCAAGTTAAATGTAAGACATTGATAAGACAAGCTAAGAGAGAATTTGAAAAGAAGTTGGCTGTAGAGGCAAATATTTCCAGCAAAAACTTTAAAAAAAATATCTGAAGCAGAAAGCCTGTGAGGGAGTCATTTGGACCATTAGATGATCGAGGGGTTAAAGGGGCACTTAGAGAAGATAAGGTGATCACGGAAAGATTAAATGATTTCTTTGCTTCAGTGTTTACTGAAGAGGATGTTGGGGAGATATCTGTTCCAGAGAAGGTTTTCATGGATACTGAACCAAATCACGGTGCACCTAGAAGATGTAGTAGGCATGATTGACAAACTGAAGAGTAGTAAATCACCTGGACTGGATGGTATACACCCTAGGGTTCTGAAGGAACTAAAAAATGAAATTTCAGACCTATTAGTAAAAATATGTAACCTATCATTAAAATCATCCATTGTACCTGAAGACTGGAGGGTGGCTAATGAAACCCCATTATTTAAAAAGGGCTCCATGGGCAATCCAGAAAACTACAGACCAGTTAGCCTGACTTCAGTGCCAGGAAAAATAGTGGAAAATGTTCTAAATATCAAATTCACAGAACATATAGAAAAACATGGTTTAATGGAACAAAGTTAGCATGGCTTTACCCAAGGCAAGACTTGCCTCACAAATCTGCTTCACTGTTTTTGAAGGAGTTAATAAACATGTAGATAAAGGTGAACCAGTTGATGTAGTATATTTGGATTTTCAGAAGGTGTTTCACAAAGTTCCTCATGAGAGGCTTCTAGGAAAAGTAAAAAGTCATGGGATAGGTGGCGTTGTCCTTTCATTGATTACAAACTTGTTAAAAGCTAGGAAAAAGAGAATAGGATTAAATGGACAATTTTCTCAGTGGAGGGGGGTGGGCAGTGGAGTGCCTCAGGGATCTGTACTGGGACTCGTGCTGTTCAACATATTTATAAATGATCTGGAAAGAAATACGATGAGTGAGGTAATCAAATTTGCAGATGATACAATAATCTGAGTAGTTAAATCACAAGCAGATTGTGATAAATTGCAGGAAGACAATGTGAGACTGGAAAATTGGGCATGCAAATAGTAGATGAAATTTAATGTGGACAAGTGCAAGGTGTTGCATATAGGGAAAAATAGCCCATGCTATAGTTACACAATGTTAGATTCCATATTAGGAGCTACCACCCAAGAAAGAGATATAGGCTTCATAGTGGATAAAACATTGAAATCATCGGTTCAGTGTGCTGCGGAAGTCAAAAAAGCATACAGAATGTTGGGAATTATTAAAAAGGGAATGGTGAATAAAACAGAAAATGTCATAATGCCTCTGTATTGCTGCATGGTGAGACTGCACCTTGAATACTGTGTACAATTCTGGTCGCTGCATCTCAAAATAGATATAGTTGCGATGGAGAAGGTACAGAGAAGGGTGACGAAAATGATAAAGGGGATGGAACAGCTCCCCTATGAGGAAAACTAAAGAGACTAGGACTTTTCAGCTTGGAGAAGAGATGGCTGAGGGGGGATATGATAGAGGTGTTTAAAATCATGAGAGGTCTAGAACGGGTAAATCTGAATCAGTTATTTACTCTTTCGGATAATAGAATGACTAGGGGGCACTCCATCAAGTTAGATTGTGGCACATTTAAAACTAATTGGAGAAAGTTCTTTTTCACTCAACGCACAATTAACTCCGGAATTTGTTGCCAGGGGATATGGTTAGTGTGGTTAGTGTAGCTGTGTTTAATAAAGGATTGAATAAGTTCTTGGAGGAGAAGTCCATTACCTGCTATTAATTAAGTTGATTTAGAAAATAGCCACTGCTATTACTAGCAACAGTAACATGGAACAGACTTAGTTATTGGGTACTTGCCAGGTTCTTATGGCCTGGATTGGCCACTGTTGGAGACAGGATGCTGGGCTTGATGGACCCTTTATCTGACCCAGTATGGCATGTTCTTATGTTCTTAATAACCCTCCGGTGTGGAAAAATAAATACTATATATATATATATATATATATATATATATATATATATATATATATATATATATATATATATATATATATATATATATATATATATAAATTTGATGAACCTAGGCCTCAAATTGATGTGCAAAAGCATACTGTGTTATAAACATTGCTCAAACTCGGTTAAACTGTATTAAATAATAGTTTGTTTTTTATGAAACTTTTTTGTCCTTGGAAGTAAAAATTTATAGAGGGTCACTTTTCTCAAAACAACCCCTAACACTGGCAGTGTTTTAAAATCAGCTTCAGGGGTGACTGGGTTTCAAATGCAAATTTGATTACAGAATTCCATGAAGCAACACCCTCCTGCCTGATGCATATGTATGCCATTATATAAAGCCATTTCCCAACAAACTATCTCCAATGCATAAGTTGCTTTGCATTCATTAGGTAATTTTATGCATGCAAATGCATGCAAAGCAGCTTATTTCTATAGGGTGTGTAAATCTTCTGGTCTATCACACGATATCAAGCAATATCGCACAAGAGTGCCACGATATGTATGTTACATGCTGTTTAACTCCTAATATCACTAGTATATTATGGCTCAGACTCCCTTTAGACAACTGCTTCTTTCCTTGCATATTTGAGTGTGAGTAGGAATGTGTTACTTCCCAGAACACTGTAATCAAGTTTCCACTGATAATTGATCATATATGAAGATCAGTCCTTGGGTCGCCAATTGGTTCCATGCCATAAGGAATAGATTAATTCAGTCCTAGATTTGCCCTTGTGTCACAAATCCTTTTTCATTCATTTTTTTTTTTCATTTTAAAAATAATATTTATTCTGCATCTTCACAATTCAGTTGGCTCCCTTTAGACAACTACATTTTTTCCGTGCATATTTGAGCACCAGGCAGGAGTGTATCACTTCCTGGAATGCTGTAATGAAGTTTGCATTTGAAATCTAGTCACTCCTCAAGCAAATTTTGAAAAACTACCAGTGTCAGGTGCTTTGAGATATGTGACAACTCCATACATTTTTAAATGCTAGGACACAAAAATGGACAATTGTTTCATACAGTTTAACCAAGCTTCACCAATGATTATAAGAACATGCCATACTTTTGCACAGCAATCTGAGACCTAGATTCATCATTTTGCTATAAATATAGTAAAATTGCACCTGTGATGAAAGAGAGGTGTGGTTAGGCTAATTTTCCTGGTATTTTACCACAACCACAACACATGTTTTTTATTGTAAGTGGTGTTTTGAGGGAGAGGGAGAGAGAGAGAAAGGCTGCCTCTATAAGGGGGCCCAAAAAAGTTAACTATTTATATCGCTGTAAGAGGGGGCACTAGTAACTCGGGGTGAGGTTTGTGGGGTGAGTTGGGTTTTGGGGGGCAGTTTTACATGCAGTCATACGTACAAACATCACAGTTACCATCAGTGAAGATTTAATGTGATTTAGAGCGATGAAAGGTGAAAGAAGAGCTAGAGCTGCAATCAAGCTAGGTAGAGAGAATATGCAACAAATCTGCTCTTCTTTCACCTTTCATCACTCCAAATCACATTAAATCTTCACTGATGGTAACTGTGCTGTTCGTACGTATGACTGTATATAAAACTGCCCCTCAAAACCAACTCACCCCAAAAACCTCACCCTGAGGACATAATGCCCCCTCTTACAGTGGTATAAAAATTTCAGATATAAGTGAGCCTCCACAGAGGCTCTCCCTCTCCCTTCCTGAACCACAATTCATGATAAAAACATTTTCAGCCAGTAACACACAGCTAACACAGGCAAACACACAGGAAAAAGGTGCAGTTATTTCCTGCATTAAAACCTGCATTTCTGTGTGTTACTCTATCGCACACCATGCTAACTGATCCTCATTTCCATTTACTCCTCCCATTTGAAAAAAAAAATGAAGCATTTCCCATGCAATATTTATTGCAGGCATTAAGGCCATTACGCTCTAACATGATTTGATAAATGACCCTCTGGAGCCAGTTTGCAACCCAAGGGCTGATCTTTATATATGGTCATCAGAGCCAATTGCAATATTGAATCCTTAATCTAAATCACAGTCAGAGGCAGGGAGACAACTAATTTTCAATCACCAAGCTAAAGGATCATTCACTGACTATGTACAATGCATGGAGAAAAATGCTTAGATTCATACAAGCTTGCACTTTAAAGCTAAATGCACTTGTTCCATGCATTTTGTGAATTGGATACAACCTTGTCACAGTACCTCTCCAATTCCCTAAATCTAAACTTGTATTTTATTTACAATACAAAGGCATTCCACTTAATGGCATAATTAATTCTTAATGAATTTGTGAAACAACTTAATGAACCTACATTTAATTAGTGTAGTGATTTGCAAGGTTTGCATTACAACTGTAGTGAAGTAACTAAAATATAACAATACATGCCTACTTGCTCTTCCAGTTGTCACCTCAGTATATTTGTCTTGTTGACGCAATGCTTAAGAAAACTGTGACTGAAACAGACCAGCACATATAGCTGTTGAATGGCCTGCAAACTCTATCAAAGCTTTGTAAGTGTGCAAATCAGTTTGCTAATAACAGCTACCAAGGCTAATAAATTTACTAACAGATATGAAGCAGAAAGAGTCATTAATTTAATGAAACACTGGAGATTAATAACCTCATTGGTTCAACTGGTTGCCTGCAGTAAGGAGGTTGTCTACTGTATTTAAGTACTGCATGACTGATTTGCAAAAAGAAAGTAACTTCCAATCTGCAGCATTGACTAGCATTTCCCTTGGATTTTCTGTTTTAAATGATTTCCAATTTAGAAACAAAAAAATACACGTGATAAAAAAGGGGTTAAATTAGCACAAATTTAAAACTATTTTGAGCAGTAGCCCCTATCATCAAGGCATCATTAACTAGAATTGAAGACTGGATGATTGGCTTCACAGCTCACAAGTTACAAACATGCTATTTTCACACATTTATGTGAAGATAGAAACAAATGTATTTTTTGAGGGAAAATATCATCTGTTTAACATAATTCAGTAAAATCAGCAAAATAGTGCTTATGTACTAATAGATCCTGTTCTGGTCATAGATCCTTGGGCCGAGGGGGAGTTGGTGCCACCTATGGGGAGGAGCCCCACAGGTTCCCACCATCGACTGGCGAGGCTGGAGAGCAACTGAGACCCTGAGGGAGCTTCACTGCTAACAGCACTCGTTCCCCACAGGTTGAGCCCTTGGGTACCAGGGCCAGCTGGAATTACGTGGGGTCTCAGATACGGGTAGTCTCATGATCCAAGAGAAGCGAGGGTTGTGATAGGCAGCGTATTGTTGTGTCCGTTGGTTCCTGACGCCTTCTCTCCACCCTCCTCACCTCTTTGGCGCCTCCCTCTTCACCCACGGGAAGATTGGCTGCCACGGCATTTCTCTGCCGAGGTCTCCGGCGTCCCTGGACCGGCTCCATGCTGCTGACTGCCATGTTTCCTGGAGGCCTTGGGGTGCGTGTGCGGCGTGGCCCCGACTTAAGTACCGGCGATGGCGCGAACCTCGGTGGCGTCCCCCAAAGATGACATCACCCGCGACGGATATTTAAGGTCTTAGAATTTGCTAACACATCGAGTTAGCAAGGATATGGATTTGTTCTATCTACATTACTCTGCCTCCTCGGACTAACCAGGGATACCCGCTCCTCGGGGGCCTTGCTCTCTCTCTTACTTTGTGGATTGCAGTCTGGAACTGGTACTTGCTCCTCGAGGGCCCTTGCTCCCGGATTTCTTCGAATTCGCTTCTGCCTGGAAGTCATCACTGCCTACTACATCTGTGAGTTACCATCAGTCTCTCGGAGCTTTCCCTGGAACCAGGTACTCGCTCCTCGAGGGCCTATACATTCCAGCTCCTGGGCATCTTTGAGACATTGTGTGAGTCTTACCATCAGGTTCAGTACACGAACTCTGCTTACCCTGCCTACTCACTATATTTCAGTTTCTCTACATCTCAGCCTCCAGGGATCGCTGTTCCAGCTTCTGAGGGACTACAGCCCAGCCGGGCATTCCAGCTCACTACTACCAACTCTGGTGGTTCAGTATACTGTCCAATAAAAGAACTAGTGTGTGTCTGTCTCCATACTCTGAGCCTGACTGGTGGTCCCTCTTGGGATCTCCCCCAGGGGCGTGGTCATCTGCCACTGGTTCAAGGATCCACCCACAACTCTTCTAAATACTACAGATTGTTAACTCTTATCTGATTGCTCCTCCCATCAGATAGCGGTTTCAGAACATGTATCTCATGGTTCAGTCAGGCAGGAGTCAGGGCAGCCAGCATATCTCGTGGTCTGAAGACAGGCAGGCATCAAGGCAGGCAGCGTATCTCGAGGTCTGAAGTCAGCAAGGGTCAAGGCAGGCGGCGTATCTCATGGTCTGAAATCAGGCAAAGGTCAAGGCAGGCGGGCAAAATTCATGGTCTAAAATCAGGCAAGGGTCAAACCAAGGTCCAGTAATGCAGGACGAAGTTAGACAGTAGAGATGTGAATCAGAACCAGAATCGGTTCCGATTCCGGTTCCGATTCACATCGTGATTTTTTTTTCGTCCAGCCCGATCGGGTTTTTTTTTATCGGCTGCACCCAAGCCGATAAACAAAAAACCCACCCCGACCTTTTAAAACTAATCCCTTCGCTTCCCCCACCCACCCAAAAAAAACTTTTACAGGTACCTGGTGGTCCAGTGGGGGTCCCGGGAGCGATCTCCCGCTCTCGGGCCGTTGGCTGCCACTAATAAAAATGGCGCCGATGGCCCTTTGCCCTTACCATGTGACAGGGTATCCGTGCCATTGGCCGGCCCCTGTCACATGGAGGGAGCACTGGATGGCCGGCACCATCTTTAAAAATGGCGTGGGCCATCCAGTGCTCCTACCATGTGACAGGGGCCGGCCAATGGCACGGATACCCTGTCACATGGTAAGGGCAAAGGGCCATGGGCGCCATTTTGATTAGTGGCAGCCAATGGCCCAGGAGCGGGAGATCACTCCCGGGACCCCCACTGGACCACCAGGTACCTGTAAAACGTTTTTTGGGGGGTTGGGAGGGTGGGGGAAGCTAAGGGATTAGTTTTAAAGGGTCGGGGTGGGTTTAGGGGTTATTTTTGTATGCCATTTTCCCCGCCCTCCCCCAAAATGATAAGAGAACCCCCATGAACAATTTTGTGGGGTTTTCCTATCGGTTTCGGGGAGCCCCGATTTCTGACGACTTTGAAAATATGTCAGAAAATACGTCAGAAATACGATCCCTATTAGACAGGAATGCAGGACGAAGGTCCAGAATCTCCCAAGTACAGGAAGATGAGCCAGGAGAAGCCAGGACAAGGTCTGGGGGCAAGCCTTTCCTTGATAAGGGCTGGGACTGGAAATGAAGAGCTGGGGCATCGCCCATCACTGTCTCTTTAAATTAGAGAGAAAGGCGCATGTGCGCACGTCTAAGGCAGCCAGGGGAAAGAGGGCTCAGCCGGTTAAGCTGTGTCAGGAGGGCTGCACTGGCAGTGGGTAGACGGCGTGGAGGGCGTGTGAGGGAGCGCGTCTGCCATGGCTCCCTGCCACCACAAGGATCCCAGAGGCGACGAGGATGCCGGCGCGACGCTGGTAAGTGGAGGGGGCCATCTGCGGGCCTCCATGACCGATGCCCATAACAGATCCAGCAGTGTTCTAGTTACTAAGTACTGCTAAAAATTAACATTCATGCCTAATTTAGAATATGTAGCATTTTACTGGAAAGTTGGTACATATCGGTGTTCTCCATAGTTGCTGCAATAAATTGATCCACAAAAGAAACGTATCATTTGCTTTGAAATAGTTTTTACTTACAAAAATGTAGATGGCATATGTTAGCTATCTTTCAAAGGCTTAAAGATGCCATTAAATTCTTTATTGGATCATAGTCAAATTTGACTCTGATTTTCAATTAGGATTCTTTTGTCAATGAATAGACAGGATACCTTTAATTAAATCTGAACTAGACCATTTTTGCAACCAATACCTTTGGCATAAATATAGGGATGGTAACTTTTAAACAGGTGCTTGTGTGCATATGTATGCCTTCGTTGGCCCGCACCCAGGGAGTTGGTCATTTTATAACATATGTGTGAATATGCACACATGTTATAAAGTAACCTGGATGCACATACATGTGTGCTCAATTTTAAATGAATATGCACATGTGTGTGCAAAGTTTGATGCAGTTGTCCATATAAATGAGGACATTTTACAAGGGATACACTCCAATGCCATTGCTGCTTTTCCCAGTCATTCCCAGTTCATCAATTACGGGATAGGACTTCCAAACCCCCATAGTTTCATAGCTTCCCTTCCCTTCTGCTAGCCCTGACTCCTAAAAACCAGCTGTCTTGCTTAGATTTTTGTATTTTAACACATACTTGTCATCTATAGCAGAAGTAAAGTTACGTGGCGTACGTATGTACGTGCAAATTTCAAGTGTGAAACTCAGAACGCCCATAGTCCACCCAGAACACACCCATTCCCCACCCCTTTTTCTAAAGTTTTTAAGTGTGTGCACCGCAGGAGATACGTGCATTCACGGGTGGCTTATAAAATCTGCTCAGCACGTACTGGCCCAACTTGTGTACATATCTCCCTTTTTTGACATGGGCCGGGCTATTAAATTCACCTAATAAAGCTTACATTACCTGTCCTTTTTTAGAAGAATATTGAATCTACATTCAACATATCAAATAATAAATTATCATGAGACTTTATGGGCTCTCCATTCAAATTATTTTCAGCCTCAAGAAATATATGGAGGACTTTAAAAGGTTTTCTGACTAGAAACTTACCATAAAGATTTGTGCATGATAAAGAGGTATTTGCTGTTTATGTTGGACAAATAATTTAACTATTTTTTCCATACCCAAAATGGTAGAAAATATTCAGTATGTTGAGCCACAGGTGTAGCTACTGCAGATAAGCAGCATTCAAAACTAAAATGAAAAAAAAAAAAAGATGGATTTCTCTCAGATTAAGTTTGATGCAGTTGTCAACAAATTTGTTACAGGAACTATGGGGACAATAATAATTTTATTGCAAAGGTAATGTACATATATGAAACATTTGGGGGGCAATTTTTAAAGGGTTTAGGCTCCTGACTTTTGGAATTAGGCTCCTAAGTTTGCCCTTTTGAAAATTTACTAGGGCAGAGTCCTAAATTAAAGCTCCTAGTTTTGTTAGGCTCCTAAATTTAAGTCCCTAAAAAGTAGGAGGTCTATATTCAGTCACTGTCTAGATAACAAAGTTAGCAGACAAACTTATTTGGAGGTATATATAATAGTACAACCGCACTATTGAATATTGTCAGCTATCTTTATCCTGGTGAACTTTAGGCAGCTCTTTGTCCTGACCAGTCTTAGCAAGTTAACTGGGTCATTCATCAAGCCACGTTAGGGCATCATTGAGTGCTAAAGGGGGTCTATCGTGCAACAGTGATACTAACATGCAATGCTTACAGCAACATGCGTTAGTGTTAAAATATGATAATGAGTATGCAAAATCAATAAAAGTATGCAAATGAGAGACTCCTACCACATTGGTTAATAAAATATATCATTCTAATGCTACATTTAAAGTTGAAAATTACACCTTTTGTATTTGTTGTGGGTGCAAAAAGGTTTTTATCATGCCATAGCAGCTGTTATTACAGGAAAGTAGCAGTTATCAAACATGATAAAATGGGGCCTTCTCTCTGACACACCTACACGTCCCTGGTGAGCCAATAACCTTTTGGTTCACCATGGATGTGTAGGTGAGCCAATAACCTGGTGAGCTAATAACCTTTTGTTACCTGCCCTATCTTTCTGAAGCCAGAATGTTTGGTGGAAGCATACTAGTAGTGGGACACTGGACGCTTCAGGCTGCTCAAAAATAATTACAACAAAAACAGGGAAGGGAAGGGATGTTCATACGCTTCCTAGGGAATTACTTGCACTAGAACCAGAGCTTCAAGCCCCACTGGTGGAATGTGATAGCCTATGAAAGGGCTTACTATTAGGGATGTGAATCGTTTTTTGACGATTTAAAAAAATTGTCAGATATATTTTAAATTGTCAAAAATCTTTAGAGTCGCGATACAATAGAAATTTCCCCGATTAATCGTGAAAAATCGTAAAATGGGGGAGGGGGAGGGCAGGAAAACTGGCACACCAAAACAACCCTAAAACCCACCCCGACCCTTTAAAACAAATCCCCCACCCTCCCGAACCCCCCAACATGTTTTAAATTACCTGGTGGTCCAGTGGGGGGTCCCAGCGCGATCTCCCACTCTCGGGCCATCGGCGCCATTTTGGCTGCCACTAATATAAATGGCGCCGATGGCCCGATAAAAAACCCCCCACCCGACCCTTTAAAATTACACCCTTAGCCTCCCCCACTCTCCCGACACCCCCCAAAAAGTTTTTACACATACCTGGTGGTCCAGGGGGGCCGCGGGCAGCGATCTCCCGTTCCCACGCTACCAGCTGCGCTAAAAAAAATGGTGCCGATGGCCCTTTGCCCTTACCATGTGACAGGGCAAAAGTAGCGCCAGCACCATTTTGAATACTGGCAATACGGCCGGAGTGCAGGAGGTCACTCCCGGACCCCTGCTGGACTTTTGGCAAGTCTTGTGGGGGTCAGGAGGCCCCCCCAAGCTGGCCAAAAGTCCCTGGGGGTCCAGCGGGGGTCCGGGAGCGATCTCCTGCACGCGGGCCGTATTGCCAATATTCAAAATGGCGCCGGTGCTACCTTTGCCCTGTCACATGGTAAGGGCAAAGGGCCATCAGCGCCATTTTTTTTAGTGCAGCTGATAGCATGGGAATAGAAGATCGCTGCCCGCGGCCCCCCTGGACCACCAGGTATGTGTAAAAAGTTTTTGGGGGGGTCGGGAGAGTGGGGGAGGCTACAGGGGTAATTTTAAAGGGTCGGGGTGGTTTGTTTTTTTATCGGCGCGGGCCTCACTAAAAAAAATTAGTGATGTGAATTTGAATCGGAACCGATTCCAATTCAGATATCGTAACGATCAGATTTCCACACCCCCCCCCCCCCCCCCCAGCCGAACCCGATCGTTAAAACAATCAGGCACACGATTCACATCCCTACTTACTATACAGGAGGGCATGCAAGTGGTACATGGAGCGCAAATTTCATCCCTGCACCACACTGATGGGGATGCTGGAAGAGCATGTGGTTAAGAGGTGTTGACTGAGCTCTCAGGCTATCATGGAATTATATTAATAACTCAGAGAGCAGTTTGATCCAATCACAGAAAGATCCCATGCCATACAGGGCCTTACCAAACTATTGTGCGCCCTGCATTTTATGGAATCTGACTCATTACAAGCAATAGTAGGGGTCATCAGGGGTATGTCCCAAACATCTTTTTCCTGCTGTCTGGTCCAGGTCATTAGAGCTGTACGTAGCCGCATTAATCATTACATAAGATTCCCTCGTGAAAGGTAGAGCTTGCTGCACTTGGAGAGAGGTTTGTATGTTAAAGCAGACTTTCCAAATGTTCTAGGAGTTTTTGAATGCACTCACATAGCCATCAACCCACCTCATCACAGGGAAGATAGAGATCAACCTCGACAGAAAACTCTTCCACTCCATCAATATGCAAGTGGTCTGTGATGCTCAACTGTGCATCCTTGATGTGGTTGCCAGGTACCCAGGAGCTGTGCATGATCCCTTTATACTCAGACAATCTGGACTGTTTGATTAATTTAAAGATGGCCTCTATGGTGACATTAGGCTAATTGATGAGATCAGTTCTTCTTTCTATCATCCCTTTTCAGTTATGTGCTTACAGCAAACAGAAGTGACATGTGGGGCTGTCAGGGATGTCACTGAATCAATTAGATGACAAGTGATTTGCACATTTAGGTCAACAAGCCATAGTGGCAGGGCACAGGTTTCTCTCTCCATGTTGTAGAGACCTGATAATGTTGCCTGCCCATACAATGCAGTTTCCACTTAGGTCAATTTGTGACCAAGTACTACAGACTTTCAACTTGTCAACTTTCACCAGGTGACTGTTCAAATCCTCTCTTGGAGCTGTTGAAATGTTATTTGTCAAACAAAATCTTTTTGGGTCCACAGTGCAGAGACTACCAGGTCAAACGTGCCCTGTTAATGGTCTGTCTGCCCTCAGCTAACAAAGCCCATGTTGGTATCCCCCCTGCAACGCTTGTGTTCTGACAGCCAGGATGTCAGACACAGTTTCTCTTGATTATCACAGGGTACATGGGTTCAATTGAAGCTATGGGATCCTATTCACTGTATCATGGCTGATAAATGTGTATCTCTGGAGGATATATAGCAGAACAGTCAGGGACATGAACCATCATACCAGAAGGTTTATGTCTTTCTGTAATGACTTATGCAATTTTCCATTCATGAACATCTGACACAGCATAATACACTATGGCCCAGATTTTAAAAGGGGGCGGGGTGGGGTCAGAGGCTCCCGGCACAGCAGCCATTTGCCACTGTGCCAGGGGATTGTGTGCTGGCAGGCTGCTGGCATGCAGAACCTGCCCTGCCCCAAGGCAGGCGCAAGCGTTAAGTTAACAGTTTTTTGGGGGGGCTAGGTTAGGCCTGGGGGGGTAGGTTAGGGTAAGGGTTAGGAAGGTTAGATTACGGAGTTGGGAACGGGGAAAGCCCGCGGGCATCAGTGCGGGCAAGTTGCACAATTGTGCACCCCCTTGCGTGTGCCGACCCCCGATTTTATAACATGCGCGCACCGGCGCATGCATGTTATAAAATTTGGCGTCCATGTGTGTGCGTGCACATTTTTAAATCTACCCCTATATGAATACTATAGCACTTTAACAGTAAAAGGCGGCATTCACTTCGGGCTTGGAAGTAACCTTTTAATGCTCATGTCAAGCTATAGCTTAGCTTTTATTTTATAATAGCATATTGTGGGTTGGCAGTGATATTACAAAGTCACGGTGGTATGAGTGATGCAGCCATTTTCTCTTTGCTGCAGGAGATTCAGGATGTGGTTGCAAGGTCCAGGCTTCTCAGACTTGCCGTTATTCCCAATACAGCAGCAGAGACAATGTGGCCTTATGTTCTACCTGCTGAGAGAATGAATACAGCTTTGGATTTCTAAAAAGAAGATTTTGCTGTTTGGACAAATTGGGGGTAGCTTTAATATATGCCTGAAACAAAATAGCAGGGATAGTGCTTGTCTGTTGTATATTTCATAATCCTGTTCCACATTATTTCATCCCAGTTGACCTTGTTCCAGATCTACCTGAGGTTCCCCCTTGTACCCCTGCAAAGCAGGGGAGACTACATGGACTGGCAGCCAGCTTTAGCAAAGTATCATACAATGCTATTTTGGTTGTTAATCATCATCAAGTCCTTGACATTGCATGGAAAAAAGCCCAGCAGAGGGGTTCTGGCTTCTCACATCTATATCTTTATTTACTCACCAATCCTCTGTCTGGGTCAGTGTATAACAGAAATCACTTAGGCTTAGTTAGGAAACATTATGCAATTGTCAGAAAAAAAAAATCTAACAACAAAGAGAAGTGACTGTGCTAATATAGTCATTTTGAATGTTAGTCAGAAAGAGTCAAGTTTTGCCATTTCATCCGTGTAGGACTGCCAAAATTTTATGCATAGACGTACGGTGGCCCTTAGTTGTATATGATTTTGTGAACTGAAATATTTTTCATCTCCCAACCCTCAAAACTGTTCCAATCTATGTAAAAGTACTCTATAAAATTTCAGGTCAATCAGATAATATTAAATAGCCTCCAAAGGCCCTGAAGTTTCAGACTTTAACAAAATCGATGTTTTATATTATACTGTTTTCATCTTATTTATCATACTATTTTCAAAAGAAGTATAGAATATGATTGAAAGAGAATTTAATTTGCAATTAAAAAAATGCTCCTGGAAGCTTATAGAAGGTTGTGGAAGGTTCTAGAACTTTCTATAAGGTTTAATATCCATCAAGAAAGTTCTGACGCCTATATATAGATGGTGTCACTCAACAACTCTCAGTCAGTTCAATTTAAGTCTTACAGCCAGTAAGGCAGTTTTCTAAGTTCAGACACAGATTTCAAGTTACAGTTCTATTCGTTAAGGGGTAGATTTTCAAAAAACGCGAATAGGCGTACTTTTGCTGGCGCATCAGGCGCAAGCAAAAGTACGCTGGATTTTAGTAGATACGCGCGGAGCCGCGCGTATCCACTAAAATCCTGGATCGGCGCGCGCAAGGCTATGAATTCTGTATAGCCGGCGCGCGCCGAGCCGCGCTGCCTACCCCCGTTCCCTCCAAGGCCGCTCCGAAATCAGAGCGGCTTTGGAGGGAATCCTCTAACGCCCTCCCCTCATCTTCCCCTCCCTTCCTCTATCTAACCCACCCGCCCGGCCCTGTCTACACCCCCCCCTTACCTTTCTCCGGGGATTTACGCCTCCAGGAGGGAGAAGTAAATCCCCGCGCGCCAGCGGGCCTCCTGCGCGCCGGGCCGCGACCTGAGGGCGGGTACGGAGGGCGCGGCCACGCCCCTGGACCGCCCCGGGCCGTAGCCACGCCCCTGTACCCGGCCCCAAAACGCTGTCGACACACCCCCGAAACGCCGCGATGACCGGGCCCGCCCCCGACACGCCCCCTCGGAGAACCCCGGGACTTACGCGAGTCCCGGGGCTCTGCGCGCGCCGGTAGGCCTATGTAAAATAGGCTCACCGGCGCGCAGGGCCCTGCTCACCTAAATCCGCCCGGTTTTGGGTGGATTTAGGCGAGCAGGGCTCTGAAAATCCGCCCCTAAGATTTTAGCAAGTTCTCATATTAGTGAGTTTGTGCTTTACAAAGGGTGGTTCATTTGTGCAATATAATGGCATCATCATCATCAAAGTCCACTCCAAGACTTTCACACTGCTTACAGAAAGATTATGAAAGTAGTCTCATTGGAAACATAACAAACCAAATTGTAGGAGCAAAACTACCTTCATATCGGCAAGTACTCAGTGTACTTTTCTTCAATGTACGTGTTGTTAAATTATCAATGACAGAAAGTATAACCTTAGTTGTAAAAGAAGTTCTTGTTTTTTGGGGAAAGGAATGAATTCCCCCAAAACGAACTGATCATTGTATTGAAAAAGTTATATCATTACATAAAGAATGGCAAGATTTATAGTAGCAGTTGGGTAGAGACTCAGATGAGGAAGCGAAAAGACAAACAACATTCCTGGATAAATTAGATGATTTATTCGATGTTGCACATAAGAATGCATTAAACATCATTAAGAACAAAGAGGATAAGCAGTTTTTATTATTGCAATGCAAGAAAGGGCAACCAGATTCCATGGCTGGCATTGGATTCATGGAACAGAGAGAAGCAGAAATTAAAGGAAAATTTAAAATATCAGATTGTAGTGCTTTGGTGTTACACTGGGATAGCAAACTGCATCCAGCTTTATCTGGTATGGAAAAGGTTGATAGATTAGCCATAATTGTTACTTTCATGGCAAAGAACAATTATTAGGTATACTTGAAATTCCAACATCTACAGGTAAAAATCAAGCTGTAGCTGTTTACCAAGCAGTGGAAAAATGGGGCATAGAAGAAAAAAAAATACAGGCATTGTATTTTGGTACAATTGCAAACAACACTGGTCAAATAAGTGATGCCTGTACAAATCTTGAGAAAATGATTGATCCTCATTTACTCTACCTTCCTTGTCGACATCACATCTTCGAATTAGTCTTGAGAAGTAGTTTTGATGCAGTAACAGGTGCAACTTCCGGACCAGATGTGAATTTGTTTAAAAGATTTAGGGAAACCTGGGCAGCCATAGACAACAAAAAATACTGTAGTGGGATAAAAGATGTCACTGAAGATGTTCATGTCAGAATGCTGGAATTTCTACAAGAAATGTTATGTCATAAACAGTGTAGAGATGATTACTGCAAATTATTAGAATTGGCCATGATCTTCCTCAGTGGTACTCCCCCAAAAGGATTTTTATTTCATATTCCTGGAGCTGTGAGCCACACTAGGTGGATGGAAAAGGCTTTTTATGCCTTTAAAATATATTTATTCCAAGATCAATTTAAACTGACCAAAAAAGAGAACAATTCAATCAGAAGAACATGCATTTTTCTTCTCAGACTATATTTATGAGCCTGGTTCCTAGCATCACTGCTCTGAAAGCTCTGTATCTAGATTACAATTTTTTACTGAAATTAATCAAAAATAAGGCTGTAGATCCAGAAATTAGTAGTGCTGCCATGAAAAAAAATTGCAATCCATTTATTGTATCTATCACCAGAAACTGCAGCATTCACATTCTTTGATGATGAAGTTCTACTAGACATTATGCAAAAAATGGTTACTATAATGATGACTAGGGATGTGAATCGTTTTCCATATCGTCTTAACGATAGAAATCGTGTGGCAGGGCAAGAAAATCGTCTTAGGCACGATTTTTTAGTTAAAAAATTGTTAAAAATCGTTTTTTCCGATTAGTGCGCACTAACTCGAGTTAGTGCGCACTAACGGGAGTTAGTGCGCACTAACTGGGAGTTAGTGCGCACTAACTGGGAGTTAGTGCGCACTAACTGAAAATGATACAATTTGACACTTTTCAGGTCAGTTAAGGTCAGTTTAGGAATGAATATGTATTCCTATTGGCTGCCCTCTTATTTATTCATGTTATCAAGTTTCCTACTGACAGTATATGGGGGATGGGAAATGGAAACAGTTGGTAGCTTGACAAAACAAGTAATGTGATCAGTCAATGTGACTAGAACTTGTGCCCTAACCCTGATACCAGGGGTATTGTGATCTTCCTGCACACAGTGCCCTATCCCTATTAATACCAGGAGTGTTGTGATCTTCCTGCACACAGTGCCCTATCCCTAATACCAGGGGTGTTGTGATCTTCCTGCACACAGTGCCCTATTCCTGATACTGGGGGTGTTGTGATCTTCCTGCACACAGTGCCCTATTCCTGATACCGGGGGTGTTGTGATCTTCTTGCACACATCCCGATATCAGGGATAGGGCACTGCATGCAGGAAGATCACAACACTCCTGGTATTAATAGGGATAGGGCACTGCATGCAGGAAGATCACAACACTCCTGGTATTAATAGGGATAGGGCACTGCATGCAGGAAGATCACAACACCCCTGGTATCAGGGATAGGGCACTGTGTGCAGGAAGATCACAATACCCCGGAGGAGTGAGGGTCAGGCAGCTCCCCCCTGTCTGTGAAGCCAGCCTCTCACTAGTAATGCAGGGAGGGAGCTGTCTCAGACTTCACCATCCTCCCCCCCCCCTTACCCACACACCATTCACTAGCTGGGACATGGGGGAAGTCAGGAGTGAGGGTCAGGCAGCTCCCCCCTGTCTGTGAAGCCAGCCTCTCACTAGTAATGCAGGGAGGGAGCTGTCTCAGACTTCACCATCCTCCCCCCCCCCTCACCCACACACCATTCACTAGCTGGGACATGGGGGAAGTCAGGAGTGAGGGTCAGGCAGCTCCCCCCTGTCTGTGAAGCCAGCCTCTCACTAGTAATGCAGGGAGGGAGCTGTCTCAGACTGGTATCAGGGTTAGGGCACTGTGTGCAGGAAGATCACAACACTCCTGGTATTAATAGGGATAGGGCACTGTAAGAGATGACTGTAGTAGATTGAATAAAGATCTGATGTTTCTGCTCTCCTCACACCAAACAAAAACAACACACAAGGAGAAAAGCCCTTCTTACAAAGCTGAGCTAGTGAGTTAAGTAGGAGGAAAAGTAAACATACTGGTGCCAGTGTGGCTACTTAAAAAATACACTTACCAACAATCAATTACATATATTTGAACTGTGTACAGTTCCAGCCAGGACCACCTTTCTAAAATGCACAGTGATTGGCAAATTCAACATGCACTAGCATTTCAGGTGCCTGCTAACAAAAATAATAAACAAACAAGTTCTAGTCACGTGAGTGCTGATCATTACATTACTTTTTTTGTCAAGCTTCCAACTGTTTCCATTTCACATCCCCCCAACCATATTGGTAACATCAATAGATAAGAGCACAGCCAGCCAATAGGAATACATACATACATATTCATTCCTAAGTGACCTTTACTGACCTGGGAAGTGTGAACACTTTGTTTCATTTTCTGTTGGTGTTCGTTAGTTTCCAGTTCCATTTCCCATCCCCCCAACCATCACCTCAGTGGTAACCTTGGTAACATCAATAGATAAGAGGGCAGCCAGCCAATAGGAACACATATTCATTCCTAACTGACCTTCAGTGACCTGGAAAGTGTTTATTTGTATCATTTTCAGTTAGTGCGCACTAAATCGAGTTAGTGCGCACTAACGGGGAGTTAGTGCGCACTAACTCGAGTTAGTGCGCACTAACACGATTTAACGATTTTTAACGATAAATCGTTAGAATTTCTATTGTATCGTGTTCTATAACGATTTAAGACGATATAAACATTATCGGACGATAATTTTAATCGTTGAAAAACGATTCACATCCCTAATGATGACTACAGAAGACAGCGATGCAGAAAATCAAATAAAATGATATATGGTTAATAGTGAAGACTTTAACTGTTTAAAAGAAAAACACTTCTATGATTTTATTTCCTCATAATCAAAGATGTGCTTCTCAAGAGTTTCAATGAATACAAATTTTCTAAAAAAACTGCCCATCTACTTGGAAAGATGACGTCAACTTCTAACATGGGTTGGAAACATTGAAAAGAATTGTAGTAGTCACAGTGATCTGGCTGAGAGAGGATTGAAGCTAATCCAAGAATTTCAGAACATTCTGACCAAGAACAAAAAAGAAAAGCAATACATTGTGCAGATTGTCAATAAATACAGAAAAAAAAGTACCCAGATGCTACCAAAACTGGCCTAATGAAGCAGTAAAATCTAGTATCTTATTACATTTTTATTGTTATTATTTCCATTTTAGATGTTATTTTGCGAAGTATGTATTTTTCTTTTGATTTTAATTTTTGCTCAATATCTTGGCTAATTTTTATTTCATGTAAATCTGTATGAAGAAAATAATTATAAATAAAATTGTCTTTCGATTATGCTTGACTATTATTTTCTCAAACAATGTCTGAAAATGAAATACAAAAGGTTTAAATAAGAAAATACTAATTTTCTGTGAAATTTAAAACTTTTAAGGCCTTTGGGATCACCTTAAAATAGTTCAATTGAGCTGAAATTTGGCAAGGAGCCCTTTTTCATATATTGGAGCGAGATTAGGGGTTGGGAGCAAAGAATTGAAATTCTTTGCTCCCAACCCCGAGCCATAGCTAGCTCCTTCTTGCTAGCCTTGGCTAAGCCTTTGACCCTGACCTAGCCCTAACATGTTGGCAAAATACTTACATATGTATGATGGAAATCCAGCAATGCCTAGGATATGGAGCCGAATGCTCTATGGGCCAGATTTTGTAAACTACGCGCGGGCATAGATTTGAGCGCAAACTGGCGCTCCCAAATCTGCGCTCAATTTTATAACATGCCAGCGCAGCCACGCGCATGCTATAAAATCCAGGGTCAGCGCACGCAAGGGGGTGCACCTTGTGCACGCCGAGCCCTAGGGGAGCCCCAATGGCTTTCCCCATTCCCTCCGAGGCCGCTCCGAGCAGCCTCGGAGGAAACTTTCCTTCCGCCCTCCCCACCTTCCCCTCCCTTCCCCTATCTAACCTACCCCCCAGCCCTCCCTAAATCCCCCCTGTCTTTGTTTCTTTATTTATGCCTGCCTCTGGGCAAGCGTAGGTTGCATGCGCCAGCTGAGTGCCAGCGCACGAGCCCCAGGCACAACCGCTGTGTCGGAGGCCTCGGTCCCACCCCCGCCCCGCCTTGCCCTGCCCCCAGCCCGCCCACTCCCCGCCCATTTTGTCAAACCCCGGACATACGCGTGTCCCGGGGCTTGTGCGTGTCACCGAGCCTATGCAAAATAGGCTCGGTGACACGCAGGAGGGTTTTAAAAGGGTTATGCGCATATATTATGGGCGTAACCCTTTTAAAACCCGCCTCTATTTGTGCTATTTGCTTAAAGGCACAGATTGAACCTACAAGTTGACAGCTAAAATCATCAATTACTGACTCTACATTTTACAGCCAGATTCCCTGGCTGACGCCCGTGTGCATCTGCAGATATCTATGTGTACAAAAGATTCATAGTCTCAGATGGGCATGTAAACACTGAGGTGTCAACACTGCCCTATCGGTTTCTGAGGCAGTGCTGACATCTGAGTGCTCATATGGCAAGCTTTCACTTGAGCCATTTTTTAAACAAATGTCCAGAAGTCTTTGCAAGCTCGCATATTTCATAGGGGTTGAACACAACTATGCACAGCAGGGCCCTTCTACACCTATATAAGCAAACAGTCAACTCTCATAAATAGATGGTGAGGGCCTTGGCCCTTGTTCTGTCTTGTTGGTTATGTTAGCTGTATAGGGAGGCTATTAAATGATGTTGGTCTGACTATCTAAAGATTGAATTGGGAATAGGATGGTGTCATGACATCACATGGTAGGTAGAAACCTCTGAAATATATAGGTCATAATTTATTTTGTCATGAAAATAATATCACCCACTTGTAATATAAAAAAACGTTCAACTCACTGAAACAAAGGCAAAGCTGTGTTAGGAGCTGGAAATCTACCCTGACTTACAGCCATATTGGGAATTAATGAGATTTCAAAGGCTATCAAGGAACTTTACCTGACAACTCTGGGCTATTCATATTGTCCAGCTTTATGTAGGTACATAGAAAATCTGCAGAGTAGTTAGCTTGTTCTGACTGCTAGTATTAGTTGCAGTCCTTATCCTATATGTGGCTCTAGGTACGTTTAGGGGTTCAGGAACCTGTCTGCTACAAGGCTCTTCTGGTTCCCCTCCTCCATGCCTCTAGGGTATGGTAGTACTAAAGACAGTTCTCCCAATTTCTTACTATCTCATCTCCCAATCCTAAGCTCAGGAAAAGACAAAGTGTTTAGCCACAGAATTAGACTTTTATTTATTAGGTATTGCAGGATTAGCATTTAGAAGATAATAGCAGCTCATGTCCCTAACATCCTTGCTATGGAACACTAGTTTATGCTAAATACTGCCCTGACCTATTAGTTGTTTAAACATGCCATAGACCTTAGCCTGCCTGAAAGATTAATACTGGAAGCTAATTTACTAGTGCCATCCCCTTCTGAAAATTTCCATCGCATTACCTCTGAAACAATTTCGGGCTGGAGGTATCAGGTGCCATCTTCTGGTAGGGCTGACTTCTCTTGGTTCTGGAACTGGCCGGGCTTTTGGGTGCCGACAAGGCTTTTCTTCCTCTGCTCTCAGTTCTACCTGGCTTCTGGCTTGACTCCCAGGTCCCAGACAGGTGTTCCTCTCTCCCATCTCCTGGCCACACCTGAAATTCTCCTTCCTCGATATAGGGGGCAGAGACTGCTTCTTGTCAGTTCCTTTATTTCTCTTTGTTTGCCCCTGTCTTATACTTTCCAGCTGATAAAAATGATAAGCTCCTGCATAATCATACCATGGTTGGAGGGACTCTGCCACATTGCAGGTCTCAGTCCCCTCCTCTTTTTCTTGGTAGGTATCCTGCTATCTTTAAACCAATGCTGTTTGCAATTCTCCTTTCTGCTGCCTCCCCTTGTTCATGGATGGGGGTATTGCCTTGTCCCCTGAACTCACCTTAGATGTTCAGTGACTTCTGCGCTTTGAGATATAATTGCTGTATTCACTCTGCCTTGGTTTATTTACACAGGAGTTTACAAACAAGCAGATCTTGATAAGTATCCTTCAGTTCTGGTTAAAGTTCTCATCTGGGCAAAGTTTCTTAGTCCACGGAGAAAACATTTTCTTCAATTCCCACATGTCTTTTTCATTCTGAAACAATTAAATTGGTACTCACATTTTTAATTCTTTAGCTGTTAAATTCAACCAAAAAAACATTTTTATATCTAAAAAAGAGATCTTGATATCTGAGAAGTTGAAAAAACCTACCACAAACACAATGAAATGCCCGCATTCCTCCAGTGTCCATTATTTCATGCCATTCAACTGTTTATATCGGGTCCTTGCACCAAACCCTCATAGCACACTTTAAAGGGCCCAAGAGCCAATCAAAACACAGCTATTCAAAAACACGCCACCAAATCAACTTTTTCATTTAAACCTGCCAGCGCTAAAGTTCTCAAAAAGAAAATCCACTTCTGCTCCGCCGTAACAATATTTTATTGATATCCCCACCTCTTCTACTGCTTATTCTTTGAACCACAAAAAAACGCAGATCTTCTACTGATGAATATTGATACTTCTGCCAGTGTTCAACCAACGGGGCTGTCTCAACTCCATTCTGAATCCAACTACAGTGTTCCATTATCCGTGTTTTGATTTTTCTAGAAGTCTTACAAACATAAAATAAATTACACGGACATGTAGCAATGTAGACTTCTGACATTGATTGGCACGTAGTAACTGATCTCAAAAAAATCTTATGTCCAAAAATCAAATGGACAAAAAATCTTATTATCAATGATAACTTGCACACTCCACAATTATTACACGGGCTATGTCCTCCTGTAGAGCCATCAAAATCATCACATGATCTCACATCCAAATGTACCAACATATCTCTCAGATTTTTAGATCTGCGAAAAGAAACAATTGAGGGATCTTCCAACCCTGCAAAACCTGTACCAAATGCCAATGTTGTTTCATTATCTGAATCAAGTCACCCACTCTATTCGAAAAAGGCAGCACACAGAATAAAGAAGGAGACTCACCCGATTTTCGAGAAGTTAAGAGTAGATCTCAATTTATATACCTTGCTCTCTTATGAGCCTGTTTTACCACACAATTAGGATATCCTCTCACCTCAAATCTTTTTCGTAAATCGCAAGCATGTTTTTTTAAACTTCCCACATCCGAACAAATACTCCTCACATGAAAAAATTGACTTAATGGAATGTTTTCTCTAATGTGTTTATGATGAAAATTTGTGAAATGCAAAAGACTATTTCTATCAGTAGCATTCCAATTTAACTCAGTTGTAAGAACCTCATTATCATTACAAACTTTCATGTCCAAAAAAGGAACCTTCTGAGTTTGTATATCACAAGTAAACTTTAAATTGATATCCCTCTGATTTAATTGATGAAATAATTTGTCAAACAATACCTGAGACCCCAACCAGATGATAAGGATATCATCTATATAATGACACCATAATTTCACAAATTTATACAAAAGAGAAGAGTATACGTATTTCTCCTCAAACGCGGTGACATACAAACATGCCAAACCAGGGGCCATAGTGGCGCCTATTGCAGTTTCATGAATTTGCTAAAATAATTCCTCTTGTATCCCTCAGGAAGCCACCATTAGTCTATTTGAGGAGATTTTGGAGACTAGGATGAGTAAAAGGGTTCCCTCGCATTTTTTGGTTGAATTGGCAGCCATTGCTTTGACTAAAAATTATTTTTTGTTTAAAGAGGAATTATTTCAGCAAATTCATGGAACTCCAATGAATCTTTAAAGTTGGGATTAGAGGTTTGTATTCTTGTATGTGCATACATGGGATATTTTATGCACATGTTTTTTTAAAAAATGGATTTTTGAATGTTGTTGTTAAATGAAATTATGCTCACTGGGTGCCTACAATATTGTGCTTCCTCGCTTTAGGATGAAAGCCACAGGTATGGTAATTTGTAGGCAGTTTGAAAATGGCCTCACGCATTATAACCTAACATTCCACTTTGGCCTGACCCTGTTTATTCATTCAGCTGAGAGGGGGTTGATAACATTGGCAGCATAAGAGCTCAGATGTCCAGTGCCACGGTGCTGGATGAGTATGAACTAGACTTGAGATCTGGTTATAGTTGCCACTATGAAGCCACATCTTGATAAATCCCACAATGTAGCTTGGGACTTGGGTAGAAATCTAAATACTTATGAAGTAAAGTGGCAGCTGAGTAGGTAATGTATTGGTTTGAGAGGTTATCAGTGGCCTTACAGCTGTGCTGCCAAAATAAACCACACCTTGCTCCCAGACTTTCAAAGTCTCCCATTAAATGGATGTGAATTCATCCACTGCTGCTCACTGGGTAACAATGTGAAATGCACTGGCCTCATGAGCATTGAGTTCAGATGTTAGAGCGCTAAGAAGAACTTAGATTAGAGTCTATTTTATTTGTATAATGAAACTGCTTGCTGCATCAGCAGTTAATTATCCAGACACAATATGAGGGTTCAAGACCTGCTCCACCTTTGCCTTAGGTTAACAGCACCTCTCTGCACAGCTTGTATGTGTGGCATTGCTATTGCTGGTCACTGTGCCTGTCTACCTATGGGCTTTGTGACTTGCTATGATTTATGAGGGTTTGGTTTTTGGGTGTGTTTGCCTCTCATTTACTGTCAATTTGTGGGTTTTACTGTAAGTAGGTCTGGGTATCTGTGTTGCTCTCTGGCTAACTGGGTGTGTGTGTGTGTGGGGGGGGGGGGAGAGAAATATGTTTGCTGAGTAAATTACTTGCAGCCTGTACGCCATGTGTATGTGTCAATGGAATCTAGTATGCAGGATGAAGATAAATAGTCTAAGGATCCTCTCCATCAATATGAGACCATTTAGTTGCATTGTAATTCGTTGAGGTATTAGATATATGCCCAAAAACACCCACACATGTTCCTGAGTCATTTTGAGAATGAAGCCACACAGCCACACACTGCCTGTAAGGGCCAATATTGAGCCACTTGTTCTGCTATATTTTAGACACATAAGTCATAATCTGTCTATAGTTTAAACCTCCCCCCTCTGTGGCATCTGATGTCTCCCACCCAAAACCTTTAGTAGGCCTATTTGTTAAGGTTTTGGGTAAGCAGGTAGGCAGGAGAGCTTCAGATTTGGGGGGGGGGGGGAGTACTGCTATGGGGGGCATTAGATGATATCAACTTTTTTGGGTGGGAAGGTATGGAGGGAAGGTGGAGGACAAGGAGATGTGGTTAGTGCAGTTAGCATAGCTGTGTTTAAAAAAGGATTGGATAAGTTCTTGGAGGAGAAGACCATTACCTGCTATTAATTAAGTTGACTTAGAAAATAGCCACTGCTATTACTAGCAACAGTAACATGGAATAGACTTAGTTTTTGGGTACTTGCCAGGTTCTTATGGCCTGGATTGGCCACTGTTGGAAACAGGATGCTGGGCTTGATGGACCCTTGATCTGACCCAGTATGGCATGTTCTTAAGGGCCAGTGTGGTGTCATTTACTTTCAGGTTCACATGATAAAGGGGTTGTAAAGGCATCAGGGCCAGTGGGTTGATGACACTTGGGAGAGGGGTAGCAGGAGACCTGCCTGGTCCCCAATTTGATGTTATATTTTTCTGGATGGAGCATTACTTACCCACATATCTTTAGAAGATATCCTGGTAAGTAGACTCTTTCATGCGGGACAGTTAGGTCTACAGTTTCCCGGTCATATGTAGCTGCATATGTTTAGGATAAATAGATTAGGTGTCACATTTATCCTGCAGAATATATAGGTCAGGTTCTGCTGCTAACTGTAGCCACATCATTTTTCATTACCCATCCTAATGGTTATTGACCTCAGTGTGATTCCTGCCTGCTTGCGGCCCGCCAAATCTCCACTTCTCTTTGCCACCGCTTGCAGCCCCATATGGCTCGCACCCAGTGGAGCACTAAGGGTCTCCAGTGCCTGGAGGCCAATACATTTGTGTGCCTCTCCAGCATCCCCCACGTAATCCTTCTTGTACTAATGCTTAAGGTCACAGAAAATCAGTGGCGTCTCTAGACAGAAGAATTTTCTTTTTTTGGGGGGAGGGGGAGCCAAAATGACATTTCTTCATCACACCCACCTCTATAGTATGGATCCTGCTTTAAAATTGGTTATAAAAAAAGAGTTACTAAAAAAGCCCAAAGGGTCTTCTGCGTAATTTTAAAAAGCTGGCCAGTTTCACACTTCTAGTAAAACTACTATAAAATTATTTGATAGCCTCATTCAACTAATTGTATATGGCTATGAGAGTGAAGTCTGGAATATATAGGAAGGGACAGAATGTCAAAATAAATCCTGCACCTCCAGTTCTCTAACTCTGTGCATCCACTGAAATTCCCCCAAACAATGGAGCTTGGATGTTTCCCTTATAGCTCATCATACTAAAAGATATTTTCAAATTCTGGTGTCACCTCACAGTAACAGCAGCACAAACACTTTCCACTGCCAGACACATTGTGAACTAACACAAAACCCCGCAAAAAAGACACTCAAAATCTATACTGCAATCCCATCATAACATAACAGTAATAATACCAAGGACTCAAACAACAATAACCCTACCTGTGAATAAGCAAGGGTAAATATTATACTGGGTCCTAGCATACCAATACACCACCTACTGAGGAAACAAAACAAACCCGATTGCTATTAGATCCCTATACAGACACTACATAAGAACATGCCATGCTGGGTCAGACCAAGGGTCCATCAAGTCCAGCATCCTGTTTCCAACAGTGGCCAATCCAGGCCATAAGAACCTGGCAAGTATCCAAAAACTAAGTCTATTCCATGTTACTGTTGATGGTAATAGCAGTGGCTATTTTCTAAGTCAGCTTAATTAATAGCAGGTAATGGACTTCTCCAAGAACTTATCCAATCCTTTTTTTAAACACAGCTATACTAACTGCACTAACCACATCCTCTGGCAACAAATTCCAGAGTTTAATTGTGCGTTGAGTGAAAAACATGCTAGCAGAATCTCTCATCATGGTCACACACACAGAGCAGAGACAGACCCTCACCAAATACAGAATACAAAATAAAGGAGCACAAATTAGAGAAAACTGAAATGAACACCCCAAGAAGCCATACTCTGTGTATTAACAATGGAAAACAGAACCACCATTCCTCATAAAATAATAAAATCAAGAAACATAAAGCATCAGTTATAATAGTAAAACCATATTAATAAAAGAATATTTTAAAACTACTGATAAATAGAATTTATATTAATTAAAATCATATACATTTTTTACAATTTCCCAAACACCAATAAAATATTTCAAAACAGCACATATATCAAATAACACCCAATAATTGAAACTAATAAGGATTTTAAAAAGCCCCTGCTGTCCATACATGGGAACTCTTGATTTCCAGTCACCCTGATATTGTCGAGGATTAGGAGGTTATCCTCTCTTTCTCACACATACTCACATTTCCATTCTCTCTCACACATACACTGTCCCATACATACACATTCATGCTCTTATACCCACCATAACCTCTCGCTCTCACAGACACTGACACACTCTCAGGCTGTAAGACACTCTCCCCCTCCACACACACACACACCCCACACGTACTCTTACTCCCCTGGATTTTCTCATACACACTCATGCTCTCACTCTCACTGGCTCCCTCACATACACACAAACACATACACCCAGGCAAGCTCCCAATCATTCTCACACAAACACACACACAGGCAAGCTCCCAGTCATTCTCACGCACACACAGACCCCCAGGCAGACACCAATTCATTCTCACACACACATACACCACACACAGGCAGGCAGCTATTCTCACACATACAAACCCCAGGAAGACACCCATTCATTCTCATACACAGACACACCCTCAGGCAGGAACCCATGCATTCACATATATACACCCCCAGGCAGACTCCCATCCATACACATGCACACACTAAAGGCAGACCCCCTCTCTTTCTTTTGCCAGCAACCTCAGAGCCTTTCTCATTCCTCTGCTGCCACTATCACTGCTGCCGCATGGCTATTGGGGAGGCGCTGATTGCTGCTACTGGCACTGAAGCCCATTCTGCTGTCTCCTCTGTGCAGGCCCCGTGGGCTTCCACTTCCTCCATGATGATCTCGTACATTGTGAGATCCGCATAGAGAAAGTGCTACTCTTGCACATTCCTAAAGATTACATGTGCCAATCAGTGAAAAGTAATTTATTTTTTTTTACATTTGCTGTCTGATCTTAGTTTTTTAATCGGTTGGTCACAGGCTTTTTTTTTTCCACCTTCCCTTTCTTATTTTTTTGCCAATTCCTTTTATATTGTCTTTTTTTCTATTTCTTTTCTCTCCGTCTGTCTTCTTCCCTCAAATACACAGTCAGGTTCTCATTCTCACATGCTTTCTCTCTCTCTCTCTCTCTCACACACACATACACACACACACACAGGCTCTCTCTCTCACATGCTCTCATACAATCATTCATACACACAGTCTCTCACTGACACATGCTGTCTGACTCTGACACACACAGGCTCTCTCTCACTCCCACATGCTGTCTTGCTCATGCATAGGCTCTCACTCACCTGCTATCTCTCTCTCACACACAGAGGCTCTCACATGCTGTCTCTGCAAACATTCAGGTCCTCACTCCCACACAGTCTTTCAACTTGCTCTCACACACAATCTCTCATCTCATCTCATACACGCACACATATACACTCCACAGGCCCTCAGCCTCTCTCTCAAATCTGGGCCTCCTCTTCACGGGTCGCCACAGGATGGGCTCTGCAGTGGCCCTGATCTTCTCGGGCTGCCCGCAATGTGGGATCAACGGTGGCGGCCCTGCTACCGGACCTCCTCCTCTTCTCAGGCAGCTGCGACTTGGGATTCGCGGCGGCCCGTAAGCGCTGCTCCTCTTCTACACACAGCTGATGCTCCTCCTCCTTCCTGCCCATGCGGCTCCAGTAACATTTTTCTTCCGGGGCCACACGGGCAGGAAGGAGGAGGAGCACCTACAGGTTTGGACGTGACCTTTTTCTTTGGGCTGTGGTGACATGAGCTCCACCACAGCCCTGCCGATCTTCTTGCTGTGTGTATCCGGCACACAGCACAGCAGTAGTTCACTGCTCAGCCGCCAGTGGGATGAGGTCCACCGGTGGCCGCATGAGCCTTCATGTTGGCCATCAGTGGCTTGGTGTCCCCTAATGCTCAGCGCCCTAGGCCCAGGCCTAGTTCGCCTAGTGCTTCCACCGGCCCTGGCCCCAGGAGATGAGATAGCGGCATGGAAGAAGCAGCAGGAGATGATGAGATGAGACAGCAGCCAGCATGGAGGCAGCAGCAAGAGGAGTTAAGATGGTAGAAGAGTTAACATATGCTGAAACACAAAATGGACATGTGTGAAAATATGGGAACCATTTTTAGAATACTATTGTGCATCATAGAGCTACAAGACATTAGCCATATAATGTATTAGTACCTAGTTGGTTTGTTGTATGATTTATAGCTATGGAAGGGGCAATTTCATTGCTCTAGGGGAGACTGGGTTACACATGTGTGATTGTACTGTTCTTTTATCAACTTTTGTTTTACCTAACACTGCTTTCATGATGTTGTACTTTTTTTTGCTAAATAAAAAGTTTTCAAAATATATTTATATATATTTCCTCCCTTGTCCATCCCCCTATGAAAGTGGCTAAAATTATGCATGTGGAATGACAGTGCTTGTACGTTTAGCTTTTCTGAAAGTGGGAAGCGCTGGGGGTGGGTTCGGAACAGGGACTGGAAAGTATGTGCAGGGGTTGAATTTTGAAAACGTATAAGTAAAATATATTATACTTACAGTGTGAGTGCTAGACCCAAAGTTTTAAAAGGAAATCCATGGGGAATCTCTCTTTGAAAATGAGTTTGCAGTCCAATGGGTACTTTGTACTGGGGAAATTCCTTATGGGTTTTAATTGCTTTCCCCAAAATGGACAATCTCCAGAGAATTTGTTTTTATGGGGATTTCATGAAAAGAGGCAGGAGAGGGAGAGGTTCATTTTTCATTTTAGTTTTCAAGTTTTTATGTGGGTGAGTTGATTGTCTCATGCCTACTGTTACTGCATGCTGTCAGAAGAAACAGACGTTGAGATTATTTTAAGCTGCCACTGGATGACAACATATAGACCTCTTTCTTTTGCTGCACAGACTGACATTCATCAGGGAAAGGAGGGAATGAGCTTAATGACATTGCCTATGAGAATCAATATCAGGTTGCATCATCATAACATTTCTACCAGGCATAACAATAGCAACTCAGAAAGGTGGAGCAGAACACTTTAACTGAAACTTCGGGAAAACATTAAATGTGGTGTTTGATTTTATAGAGTGTTGACTGATCAAGTTATAAACCTGGTCCCGAAACTGTGATTCTTAGTCCCTTATAGCAATAACTACAGGTTTACAAATGGACCTTCTGTCCTTAAAAAATCATGTCATCAGAGTAATACTGACACTGGGTACAAAAGAGGAGAAATGCAAAGCTGTTGATTAGACAAGGATGGATTCAAGAGAAGCAGGAGAGAATGCTAGAACATCCTCAAGGTGCAAATTGGGCAGAGAGAAAACAGCAGACTCTGAAAAAGTAGAGTGATCTGCAGACAAGCAAAAATAGCAGGCTGATGCAACTTTTCTGTTATATGAGTACATTTATTGCTCTGTTGCTATACCAATTGTCCATCTATTCCAGTGAGTCCCAGGGAAGATTACAGAGTTCCAGGAAAGGAAAATCCAGTTCATTGAAAGTCTCTGTACTTAACTTACTTCTAAAAGGAACATACATGTTGCATTCACTTAAGAGAATGAACTGTACTGATTGACAGAAAATGTATTCTGAGAATGAGGAGATTAATTTGCTGCAGCAAAGTGTTGCTGTCTACTATAAACCTTTTCACTATAGAATCTGTAAGTTGGAACTTGTTCAAGTAATTCTAAATTTTTTGTTGAAAAAATAAATTGGCAAAATAGACCACTGTATTGAATTTGTTCCAGAATTGAGTTCAAATGAGGTGAAAGTGCTTTATGAATTTGAATTATCTGCAGAAGTCAGCAAATTAAGGGTGGTTTTAGCCAGCCACAGAGGGGAAAGCCTCACTGTCCAGTGAGAGGAATACCTTCAGTTTGATCCAGTGCAAGAACTACTGGACCAATTTCACTAATAACCCAATAATCAAGGAGGGGTTGAAACCCATACATCACACATCAATTACAAATAGATGTAAACTTTTTCTACTTCTCTGGAGGATTCATAAAGTGTTGACATAAGAACATAAGAAATTGCCATGCTGGGTCAGACGTAGTGTCCATCAAGCCCAGCATCCTGTTTCCAACAGAGACCAAAACCAGGCCACAAGAACCTGGCAATTACCCAAACACTAAGAAGATCCCATGCTACTGATGCAATTAATAACAGTGGCTAGTCCCTAAGTATAATTGAATAATAACCATTAATGGACTTCTCCTCCAAGAACTTATCCAAACCTTTTTTGAACCCAGCTACACTAACTGCACTAACCACATCCCCTGGCAACAAATTCCAGAGCTTTATTGTGCTTTGAGTGAAAAAGAATTTTCTCCGATTAGTCTTAAATGTGCTATTTGCTAACTTCATGGAATGCCCCCTAGTCCTTCTATTATTCTAAAGTGTAAATAACCAAGTCACATCTACTCGTTCAAGATCTCTCATGATCTTAAAGACCTCTATCATATCCCCCCTCAGCCGTCTCTTCTCCAAGCTGAACAGTCCCAACCTCTTCAGCCTTTCCTCATAGGGGAGCTGTTCCATCCCCTTTATCATTTTGGTTGCCCTTCTCTGTACCTTCTCCATCGCAACTATATCTTTTTTGAGATGAGGCGACCAGAATTGTACACAGTATTCAAGGTGCGGTCTCACCATGGAGCGATACAGAGGCATTATGACATTTTCCGTTCTATTAACCATTCCCTTCCTAATAATTCCTAACATTCTATTTGCTTTTTTGACTGCTGCAGCACACTGAACCGACAATTTTAAAGTATTATCCACTATGATGCCTAGATCTTTTTCCTGGGTGGTAGCTCCTAATATGGAACCTAACATCGTGTAACCACAGCAAGGGTTATTTTTCCCTATATGCAACACCTTGCATTTATCCACATTAAATTTCAGCTGCCATTTGGATGCCCAATTTTCCAGTCTCACTAAGTCCTCCTGCAATTTATCACAATCCACTTGTGATTTAACTACTCAGAACATTGTATCATCTGCAAATTGGATTACCTCACTCGTCATATTCCTTTCCAGATCATTTATAAATATATTGAAAAGCATGGGTTCCATTACAGATCCCTGAGGCATTCCACTGCCCACCCCCCTCCATTGAGAAAATTGTCCATTTAATCATACTCTCTGTTTCCTGTCTTTTAGACAGTTTTTAATCCATGAAAGGACATTACCACCTATCCCATGATTTTTTACTTTTCTTAGAAGCCTCTCATGAAGAACTTTGTCAAATGCCTTCTGAAAATCCAAATACACTACATCTACCAGTTCACCTTTATCTCCATGCTTATTAACCCCTTCAATAAAGTGAAGCAGATTTGTGAGGCAAGACTTGCCTTGGGTAAAGCCATGCTGACTGTCTTCCATTAAACCATGTCTTTCTACCTGTTCTGTGCTATTGATCTTTAGTACACTTTCCACTATTGTTTGGGGTACTGAAGTCAGTCTAACAGGACTGTAGTTTGCCGGATCACCCCTGGAGCCCTTTTTAAATATTGGGGTTACATTAGCCAACCTCCAGTCATCAGGTACAATGGACGATTTTAATGATAAGTTACAAATTTTTACTAATAGGTCTGAAATTTCATTTTTTAGTTCAGTCAGAACCCTGGGGTGTATACCATCCGGTCAGATTGTCAATCAGGCCTACCACATCTTCTAGGTTCCCCTTGATTTGGTTCAATCCATCTGAATCATTACCCATGAAAACCTTCTCTTGAACGGTTATCTCCCCAACATCCTCTTCAGTAAACACCAAAGCAAAGAAATTGTTTAATCTTTCCACGATGGCCTTACCTTCTCCAAGTATCCCTTTAACCCCTCGATCATCTAACAGTGCAACTGACTCCCTCACAGGCTTTTTGCTTTGGATATATTTTTAAAAGATTTTACTGTGAGTTTTTGCCTCTACAGTCAACTTCTTTTCAAATTCTCTCTTAGCCTGTCTTATCAATGTCTTACATTTAACTTGCCAGTGCTTATGCTTTATCTTATTTTCTTCTGTTGAATCCTTCTTCCAATCACTGAATGAAGATCTTTTAGCTAAAATAGCCTCTTTCACCTCACCTTTTAACCATGCTGGTAATCATTTTCCCTTCCTTCCACCTTTCTTAATGTGTGGAATACATCTGGACTGTGCTTCTAGGATGGTATTTTTTAACAATGTCCAAGCCTCTTGCACACTTTTTACCTTTGTAGCTTCTCCTTTCAGTTTTTTCTAAATAATTTTCTCATTTTTACAAAGTTTCTCTTTTGAAAGTTTAGCACTAGAGCCGAGGATTTGCTTACTCTTCCCCTTCCAGTCATAAATTCAAATTTGATCATATTATGATCACTATTGCTAAGCAGCCCCACCACTGTTACCTCTCTCACCAAATCCTGTGCTCCACTGAGAATTAGATCTAAAATTGCTCCCTTTCTCATCACTTCCTGAACCAATTGTTCCATAAAGCTATCATTTATTCCACCCAGGAATCTTATTTCTCTCGCATGTCCCGATGATACATTTACCCAGTCAGTATTGGGGTAATTGAAATCTCCCATTATTTCTGCACTACCAATTTGGTTAGCTTCCCTAATTTCCCTTAGCATTTCACTGTCCATCTCACCATCTTGGCCAGGTGGATGGTAGTATTCTCCTATCACCATACTCTTCCCCAACAGACAAGGGATTTGTACCCATTAAGATTTGATTGTGCATTTAGTCTCATGCAATGTCTTTATCCTGTTGGACTCTATGCCATCCTGGACATAAAGTGCCACCCCGCCTCCCAGATGCTCCTCTATGTCATTGCGATATAATTTGTACCCCAATATAGCACTGTCCCATTGGTTATCCTCCTTCCACCATGTCTCTGAGATGCCAATTAAGTTTATGTCATCATTTACTGCTATACATTCTAATTCTCCCACCTTATTTCTTAGACCTCTGGCATTAGCATACAAACATTTCAAAGTGTGCTTTTTATTTGTATTTTAATTCTGCTTTTTAATTGATAAGGATACATTTGAATGTTTTAGCTCAGGTGAGTTTTTAGTTACAGGCACTTGGACCACTTTTCTTATTATTGGAACCTCACTGTTGAGATGCCCTAATTCTAATGCATCATTAGTATCCTTTGAAGATACCTCCCTCTGAACCATGCGCACCTGAGCGACTGTTGACTTTCCCCTTTGTTCTAGTTTAAAAGCTGCTCTATCACCTTTTTAAAGGTTAGTGCCAGCAGTCTGGTTCCACCCTGGTTAGGTTTTGCCCATCCCTTCGGAAGAGACTCCCCCTTCCCCAAAAGGTTCCCCAGTTCCTTATAAAACTGAATCCCTCTTCCTTGCACCATCGTCTCATCCACGCATTGAGACTCCGGAGCTCTGCCTGCCTCTGGTGACCTGCACATGGAACAGGGAGCATTTCAAAGAATGCTACCCTGGAGGTTCTGGATTTAAGCTTTTTACCTAGGAGCCTAAATTTGGCTTCCAGAACCTCCCTCCCACATTTTCTTATGTCGTTGGTGCCCACATATATCAGAACAGCTGGCTCCTCCTCAGCATTGTCTAAAATCCTATCTAGGTGACACATGAGGACTGCCACCTTCGCACCGGGTAGGCATGTTACCACGCAATCCTCATGCACACCAACCACCCAGCTATCCACATTCCTAATAATCGAATCACCAACTATGACGGCTGACCTAACCCTTCCCTCCTGGGCAGTAGCCCTGGGAGACATATCCTCAATGTGAAAGGACAATTCATCACCTGGAGAGCAGGTCCTTGCTGCAGGATCCTTTCCTGCTGCACCAGGTTGATTCTCTCCAGTCATGAGACCTTTTTCCTCCAAGGCAGCACAAGGTTGCCAGTCTGAAGTTGGGATTTGACTACTATGTCCTGAATGTCTCATCTATATACTTCTCTGTCTGCTTCAGCTCCTCCAGGTCTGCCTCTCTAGCCTCCAGAAATCAGACTTGTTCTCTGAGAAACAGGAGCTCTTTGCATTGGATGCACATGTACAACTTCTCACCAGTGGGTAAAAAATCATACATGTGACACTCGATGCAAAAGACTGGGAAGCCCCCTTCTTGCTGCTGGACTGCTGCCTTCATCTCAAATTTGTTCAGTTCCTACTTAAGTTTTAGGTTGCTATGGGAGTAGGAATGTGTCTAATTAATGTCCTTTAAATGTATTACTGTATTCACTAATGGGCCGGATTTTAAAACCTGAGATTTATGTGCATAGGTGGCCTTATGCGTGCTGGGCCTATTTTCAAAAGCCTGGCCACGTGCGTAAAGTTCCGGGACACATGTAAGTCCAGGGGCTTCGGGAAAGGGGCAGGGAGGGGTGGGACTGTATGGGGGTGGGGTGGGGCTAGAGGCCGCTGTGCCAGGGGATCACATGCCGGCAGGGTGCTGGCAGGTGCAAAGGTAAGATAAAGTTTTGAGGGGGCTAGGTTAGGGCTACGGGGCGTGTAGGTTAGGGGTAGGGAATGGGAGGTTATTGTAGTGGATTGGGAAGTTCCCTCTCAGTCCACTCCGAAATTGGACTGACTGGGAGGGAACTGAGGAAGGCCATGAGCGTCACCGTGCGCAGAATGCACGTGTGCACCCACTTGTGCACGCCGACCCCCGATTTTATAACTTGCATGCACCTGCACACGCATGTTATAAAATTGGGCATCCATTTGTGCGCACAAGGTAGCGCGTTCACATTGCTTCTTTGAAAATCTACCCCCAAATATCTGGTAGTGGCCTACAGTGGAATGATCAAACTCTCAATAAGGTGTGCGGAATTCGTGAAGCAAAGTTAAAAGGCTGATTTTATTTTCTTTTAGTGTGAAAGTGGCACCTGCTTATAAATTAAAGGATGAGCTAGTGGTGGGTGGGAGAGGGGTGGGAGAGTTGGGAAATACAAACACACTAACTTCTGCTTATTAGCTGCCTTACTATTAAAAGCACAAACATACAAACACACTAAATAATATACCCCAATAGTTTACTTCTCCCCAATACTTTGAAAAAACAATTCCCAAGCAAAACTTACTGATTCCTTTCAGCCACCAGTAAGGTGATCCTCTCCTCTCAGTGTTTTTTAATATATTTATAAATGACCTGGAAATGGGAACAAGTGAGGGGATCAAATTTTCCGATGACACAAATTTATTAAATGTTGTCAAATCACAAGAGAATTGTGAGAAATTGCAAGTGGACATTGCAAAACTGGGAAACTGGACTTGCAAATTTCAAATGAATTTTAATGTAGACAAGTGCAAAGTGATGCATTTAGGGAAGAGCAACCCAAATTATAGCTACAAATTCAAGGTTGCACATTAGGAGTATCACTCAGGAAAAGAATCTGTGTCATTGTTGAAAATACATTGAAATCTTCTGCTCAATGTGCAGCAACAGTTAAGAAAGCAAATAGAATACTAGGGATTATTAGGAAAGGAATGAAGAATAAAACAGAGAATATCCTAATGCCTCTGCATTGCTCCATGGTGCGACCTCATCTTGAGTATTGTGTTCAGTTCTGGTCACCACATCTCAAGAAAGATACAGCAGAATTAGAAAATATAAAGAGAATTGTCTGTATAGGTGGTATAAAAAAACTTTTAAATAAATAAATAAAGGGGGTAGACCAAATCCCCTATTAAGAAAGGATATAGAGGTTAGGACTCTTCAGCTTGGAGAAGAGGATGACTGAGGGGAGATATGATAGAGGTCTATAAAATGAGTGGAATGGAAAGAGTACATGACGCTAGTCATTTGTTTATTTTTTCAAAAAATACAAAGATCAGGGGACACACTGGGTAATACATCTAAAACTAATAAGAGATAATAATTTTTTACTCAACGCATAAATAAGCTTTGGAATTAATTGCCAGATGATGTGGTGAAAGCTATTAGTAAAGCTGTATTTAAAAAAGATTTGGACAAGTTCATGGAAGAGAGTCCTTTAACAATTGTTAAGGAAGAGTTGCAGAAATCCACTGCTTGGGATCCAGCCAGGTACTTGTGACCAGGCTGGGCCACTGTTGTAAACAAGATACTGAGCCAGTATGTCAAGCCTTATGTCTTAAATCTTTAATTATTATACCAGCAAGTTTTACAATAATTCTTCATTTGGTGATATTTATTATTGAATGATTTTGAAATGGAAGAGCTTTTAGTGAGGAAAAAATTGATTTCTTAATGCCAAACATGCAGTATTTCTGAACCAGAATGCTTTAATGAGTAAGATAATCATTTAATCATACAAAAACTGATTTTAATGTTCACCTAACAGGGCAACCACAATTCTCTGTTCAGCTAGTTACAAACACAGCATGATGGGTTTTCTGGTATCCAGCCAGTCTTGCAGAAAAGTCAGCTGTGTATCACTGATCCATGGACAGGTTAGAATATTGTGAAATTGGTTTCAATACAGTTGCAGTCATATTCTGTCTTCTACATTTTTATTTTGTGCTGACTGCTACTCCAGTTGGTTATTGAGGATTTTTTTCCAGTTCACTATTGTATCAAATTATTTTAGTGTTTCATAATTCTAAGAGCATAAGAGTCAATTTTAAGACCTGCACACGCGCGTCCATGTGCATTGCATTCCCACCGCACACACATGGACGTGCTGATTTTATAACAAGCACACAGAGATGCACGCATGTTATAAAATGTGATGCTTGTGTGTGCATGTGCACCGGACTTTAACATCTGCACGTGCATGTGCGGGCGTTCCGCGACTTGCAGGGGGGATTTTCAAATTACGAGCGACGATGCGATCACCCTTTTTCCCAGTTCCATCCCAGTCCACTTCAATTATGGAATGGACTGGGAGCGAACTTCCCTGACCCTAACCCTATCTTTCCCCTCTCCTCCCCAACCCCTAACCTAACCCTACCTAGCCACAATTTTTTTTATTTTTATACTTACTGTTCCTCAGGAGCAGAAGTAAACTCCACGCCCAGGCCAGCTGCCGGTGTGCTTCTCCAGGACAGTGTCCAATGGGGGTTACGCATGTGGCCAGGCCCTTCTGAAACATAACCCTCATAATTCACGTGTGCAGGGCTTTTAAAATGTACTTGTTAATTATTAGCAGCTGTTTTGTTATTTTATGATTTATGATTGTGTGCTATATTTGTTATTGAAATATGTCCTAAGTCACCTTGGGTGGTTTGGAATGGAAGATGTCTGATAAAAACAATGATGATGTTATCTTTTTATTTGATGGGGAATTCTTGTGGCAAATTGTGAACTATTTAGTGATATACTCCAACTTCCAATGAGTGAAGAAAATAGCTAATGTTATATTTGTACACTGTGGGCCAGATTTTATAACATGCACGCGCAGCCGCGCGCATGTTATTAAATCCGGGGTCGGCGTGCGCACAAGGGGGTGCAAACTTGTGCACCTTGTGCGCACCAAGCCCTAGGGGAGCCCCGATGGCTTTCCCCGTTCCCTCTGAGGCCGCTCTAAAATCGGAGCGACCTCAGACGGAACTTTCTTTCCGCTCCCCCCTCCCTTCCCCTCCCTTCCCCTATCTAACCCGTTACCCAGCCAGACCTAAATCCCCCCCCCTACCTTTGTTGTCTTAGTTATGCCTGCCTCTGGCAGGTGTAACAATCTGTGTGCTGGCTGGCTGCCGGACCGCGATCCTCTGGCACGGCCGCCGTGCTGGAGGCCTCGGTTCCGCCCCCTTCCCGCCCCTTTTTCAAAGCCCCGGGACATACGCGCATCCCAGGGCTTGTGCGCGTCGCCGAGCCTATGCAAAATAGACTTGGCACGCGCAGGGGCACTTTCTTGGGGTTATGCGCATAAGTTAGGCGCGTAACCCTTTGAAAATCTGCCCCTGTGTGAACTGTGGTGACATACTTCTATAGCATTATGCCATAAAGTACATTGATTTCAACTTTTTTCAACTTCTGTTTTCAAATACAGTTTCTATGGCAAAGAATCTTGCAGAGTTCAAGTCACCAAATACCTGAATAAATTATGGGCTCATTGGGTGACAGGATCAAATTTTAAATCATTCATTGGTGCAAGTCTATTGAGATTTCTGATATGCTTTTTAAGCTCCTTCCAAAGTTATTTAATTTTCCATTTCTATTCCACCTTTCATGACTGGACAACCACTTCAAAGGGGATTACAATAAGGTTAAGAACGCCGCAGGCAGCAGATTACAAAGGATATGTAATTCGATTAAGGGGCTAAGGCATTGAATGTATAGACATTTAAGGCATGTTTTCCATGTATACATTGTCTGAAAATTGAAACACACATACACCCTCCCTGCCCTAATGCAGCTAAAAGCTTGCACATTGCTCTGCCAAGTGCATACTTTCAGCTGTATTAAGAAGCATTTCAAGGGGTGAGTTTTGATCTGGGTAGAAATTATGTGTACACTTAATTTTCCAAACTATTTGCAGTATTTTCAATTCAAAAAGTACCCACACACAAAGTTTCAAATGGCCACAAGTACTTTCTACCCATTGCAATATTCAATGGGAAAGTATGCATGAGCTTTCACTTTGAAATGTGGAGAAAAGCCTGCCAGTAAACATACGAGCAGACTTTATTCCAATGCAGATATGTTGAGAATTGCCCTTATTTACATTAATTTTGCTTTAGATGCACCTATTGTTAGGGATGTGCAGAAGAAAGAAAATAGTTTTTGTTCATTCATTCATTCATTCATTCATTCATTCATTTCATTGGGATTCAAATTTGTTTCATTAGTTTCAAAACAACAAGAAAAAAAAATATTCATTTCATTAATTCATTTGTTTTCCATTAAAATCAATGGGAAAAGTATTGCAGCCTATTTTGGGCTCCAGAATTGTGGCTCTTACCAATTCTCATGAAATTTGTGGGAAAAAAATCACCAGAAGTGGAAAGAACTCCAGGGTACTTAGACCATGGAAAAGCGGCATCAAAATTAACTTGAATAGCTGAAGACTCTGCAAAGGGGCAAAAGGGTAACAGTACTGGAAGGAGTTCCACAAGCAACAGTGAAAGCAACAAAGAAGCAGCAAGAGGGTGAAGAACACTCCAAGACTCCAAAAGAGGGCATCAGCAACAGTGACATGAAATCACGATGGCATTTTGAGCTTCAACCTGGCACCAAAAGTGACATCAGCATCTTGAGGCAGCATGGAGAGGGAACAAAGCAGAAAAAGTGACCAAAAAAACCAACCCAAAACAATGAGGCACTGATAAAGAGGCCAAGGAGCACAAAAAGTAGCTTCAAGTCTCCAAAGCAACATGAGAGATTCAAAGCTGCCCCTAGACTTGCAAGAACTACTCACGTTGTAAAGTCTAGGTTACGACAGCAAGGTGTAGTGTCAAAGAGAACGTCAAGGCTTTTATTTGCACTGATTACAACAACATGCCTTATATATTATGCCATGTACATTTGAAAAATAGTGGTCATTAGTGAACCTTTGGTTTGAAAATACATTTTCAAGTGTAAATGTAAAACATTTTTGGAATGTTTTAGTGTGTATTGGTGTTACTTGTCTCTAGTCTCCTCCTTCTCCACTCCCTTGCTTCCCTGTCTTCTTCTCCATACCTCCATCATCTCCATAAGTAACCCCCAATTTGTCCTAACATTTTATGCAAGGCAGGTGATATGTTTTAGGCCTTAATAACTGTGTGTTAAATAGGGATGTGCATCATTTTTTGACGGATGAAGATATCGTACGATATTTTCTAATCCGCCCTGTATCGGGGGTCCCCAAAAATGATAGGAAAACCCCACAACATTTTCATGTGGTTTTCTTATCATTTTGAGGGGGGGAGAAGGGCACACAGGAAAATAAAACCCAAACCCACCCGACCCTTTAGATCTAATTATTTACAATCCCCCACCCTCACAACCCCCTCAAAACTTTCCTAAAGTACCTGGTGGTCCAGCAGGGGTCCCGGGAGTGATCTCCTGCCCTCAGGCCATCGGCTGCCACTAATCAAAATGGTGCCAATGGCCCTTTGCCCTTACCATGTGACATGGGCTATCAGAGCCATTGGCCGGCCCCTATCACATGGTAGGAGCAATGGATGGGCCTGCATCATTTTTTAAGATGGCGCTGGCCGTCCATTGCTCCTACCATGTGACGCCACCGACGCCATTTTGTTTACTGGCACCTGATGGCCCAAGAGTGGGAGATTGCTCCCGGGACTCCTGCTGGACCACCATGTACTTTAGGAAACTTTTGGGGGGGTTGTAAATAATTAGATTTAAAGGGTCAGGTGGGGGGGGGGGGGTTTGACTTGGAACAGCCGATAAAAAAACCCCATACAGACCACGTGTTAGGATCTGTTCCTCCAGAGGGGTGGAGCTAGCAATCTTGTTATAATATACTCCGCCAGAGGAGAGGAGTTAGCAATCTGTTAGGATCTGCTATGCTGATGAGAGGAGCAAGCTGATGAGAATTAGCAGTCTGTTGTGCTCAGCTCCTGAAGTGGGAGGAGGGAGCACTCTAATGTAAATAGGTGAATCCTTGGGCCGATGGCATATAACAGCGCCCCCAGGAGGATATCCTGAGAGGGACCACCGGCTATGCTTGGTTATGGAGATAGACACAGACAGTTCTTTATTAGACAGTTTAGTAGAACCACCAGAGGTGGAAGTAGTGAACTGATGTGCCCAGCAGGACTGAAGTCCCTCAGATACTGGAACTGCGATCTCAGGGTTGCTGAGCTGTAGAGAGACTATAGATAGTGAGTAGACAGGTATGCTGTATACATAGCCAGTAGTAGATGACAACACACTCACATAGATTCTTAAAGAGGCTCAGTAGCTGGAAGGAGTTAGGCCCTCGAGGAGGGAGTACCTGATCCCAGGGAAAGCTCCGAGAGAGCGATGGCAACTCTCGAATGTCTGTATCTGTGATAGCTTCCAGGCAGTAAAGAATCTTCAGAGTATTCAGGAACATGGGCCCTCGAGGAGCGAGTACCAGTTCCTATCTGCAATCTGAAATAGAGAAGAGAGAGTGAGGCCCCCGAGGAGCGGGTACCTCTGGTAAGTCCGGGGAGGAAGAGTAGCTTGGAAGAATTTGTATTACTTGACCGAGTTCAATTCTTAGTCCTTGCTAACTCAAATCGTAAGCATAAGTGAAGACCTTTTATGTTGGAAGCGGATGACGTCAATATAGGGAGACGCCCCTGAGGTTCGCGCCCTTGCTGGAACATACTTTGGAGCACGCACCCTTCGTCATTAGGAACATGGCAGATTCGCAGCGTCGAGCCGGTCCAGAGACGCCGGGGAGAAGCAGCAAGGATATGCTGCAACAGCAAGCCGTCCATCAGACCCGGAGGGAGTCACCACAGAGGTGGAGAGGGTGGGGCGAGGGCGTAGAGCAGGCACAAATGCAACAGTACCCCCCTTCAAAGGGCGATTTCCTCTTTGGGTACCAGGCTTAGGTTTCAAAGGATGCGCGAGGTGGAACTGATGAAGCATCTCTTTATCAAATATATTGGTCTGAGGCTCCCAAATGATTAAATTGGGGCCGAAGCCTTCCCAAACCAGAAAGTATTCAAAATTATTGCCTCTGTTATGAACATCCAGAATTTATTTGATCTCGAGTTCAACTTTGTCTTCTACAATGATGACAGGTGGATCTTGAGATTTGGAAGAATTTTGCAGAGTGTTATTGATGATAACAGCAGCAATAGGTGGAGCTGCTGAGGACATCACTGAGGGATTCAGTGGAAGTGGTGGTGTAGAAGAATGTCCAAAATCCCCTTCTAAAGATGACTCTCCAGTAGACGTAGCTGGATGATAGTTGATAGCATCACTAGCGAGAATGGACTGGCTGGTTGCTAGAGATATCGTCTTTGGATCTATTATGTGCTGTGGTTCATCAGGCACATCTTCTCAGTGAAACAAAAGAGACAGCGCATCTGCTCTGATGTTTCAATCTCCATGTCAATACTTAAGCACAAAATCAAAATGGTTGAAGAATAAAGATGACCTGGCCTGTCTGTAATTCAAATGTTGTGCGTGACAAAGATACTCAAGGTTTTTGTGATCCATGAAAATGGTTATTTGATGTTGAGCGCCTTCGAGCCATGGCCACCACTTCTCAAATGCAAGCTTTATAGCTAGGAATTCCTTGTCCCCGATTCCATAGTTCTTCTCAGCTGGAGAAAATCTTCGTGAGAAGAATGAACAGGGTTGTAAGCGTCTCCTGCTTAGCTCAACACAGCCCCTACCCCCTCAACTGAAGGATCAACTTTGACAATAAAGGGTCTGTTGGGGTCTGGATGCCGCAACCATGGTTCTGTGGAGAAGGCAATCTTCAATTTCTCGAACACGGAAATGGCCTCCGTTGACCATTTTGAAGTGTTCAAAATGGTCAACGGAGGCCATTTCCGTCAAGGCCATCGCAGTCAAGGGTACAGTCAAAGAAAATAGTTCTTAATAAAGCTGTGATAATAATTAGTGAATCCCAAGAATCTCCTCAAGGTTTCAGGCTGATGGGTTGAGACCAATTCTTGATACTTTCAAGTTTGTGAGGGTCCATTTGAAAACCTTCTTTTGATACTATGTATCCTAGAAAAGGCACAGAGTCTTTGTGAAATTCACACTTGGAGATTTTGGCATACAGCCGGTGTTCGCGGAGACGGTTGAGTACTTGCTTGACATCTGCAATGTGGGTGTCCAAATCCTGGGAGAAAATTAATATGTCATCCAGGTAGACCACAACGTTCTTGTATAGCAGGTCCCGCAAGATATCATTCATCATATTTTGGAATTTAGCGGGTGCATTGCACAACCCAAACGGCATTTCAAGGTACTTGAAATGGCCGTCTCGTGTATTGAAGGCCATTTTCCATTCATTGCCACTTCGAATGTGGATAAAGTTGTAGGCCCCCTTCAAGTCAAGTTTTGAAAATATCTTGGCCCATTGCAGCCTATCAAACATCTCTGATATTAATGACTAGGGGTAGCGGTCTTTGATCGTGATCTCATTTAGACCTCGATAGTCGATACATGGACATAGGGTACCGTCCTTCTTCCCCACGAAGAAAAAGCCTGCGCCAGCTGGTGACTTAGATGGTCGAATAAACCCTTTCTGGAGATTTTCTTTTATGTATTCAGACATAGTTTTATTCTCCAGAGCTGTGAGAGGGTACACCCGTCCTTTAGGTGGTTCCGAATTGGGCTTCAGTCTTATGGCACAGTCATAGGACCTATGTGGAGGAAGAATATCAGCCGCTTCTTTAGAGAATACATCCCTGAAGGATGAGTATTCAGGTGGCAGTCCTAGACCCACTGGAGTCATAGGCATGCAAATAGTAGACAAGACCTCCTTGAGGCATTTCCCATGACATTCAGGGCCCCATCGTGAGAGATCCAGGGAGGCCCAGTCAAATTGGGGTTGATGCAAATGCAGCCAGGGTAACCCCAGGACTACAGGGTGCATGGCCTTTTCCAGTACAAAGAAGGAGATTTTTTCCGTATGAAGTGCTGAAGCGTAACTGGTACGGTCTCGCAAGTCACGTCACCCGGCAAGGGCTCCCCGTGAATGGAAGACAACAGTAGTAGATTTTTTAATTTGATGAGAGGGATCCTCAAGCATTCCACTAAACATGACTGGTCCATAGGTCAGAGAGACTGGAAGAGAAAGTGGAGGAGAGGATGCGATAAGTCCCAAGAACAGTCTTTCCGCCGGACTTGAATTCATCCGTTCTCCAGGCAAAATGGGACATGTAGAGACATCACATCCAGGCTGACCACAATACATGCACAGGCCGCGTTTTTCCCAGAATCTTCTATCTTTACAAGTCAAGTGACCATGACTGAGTTGCATCAGTTCCTAAGAACATAAGAACATAAGAAAATGCCATACTGGGTCAGACCAAGGGTCCATCAAGTCCAGCATCCTGTTTCCAACAGTGGCCAATCCAGGCCATAAGAACCTGGCAAGTACCCAAAAGCTAAGTCTATTCCATGTTACCATTGCTAATGTCAGTGGCTATTCTCTAAGTGAACTTAATAGCAGGTAATGGACTTCTCCTTCAAGAACGTATCCAATCCTTTTTTAAACACAGCTATACTAACTGCACTAACCACATCCTCTGGCAACAAATTCCAGAGTTTATTTTATCAATAGCAGGAATTGCTGGACCCATCCAAAATGCAGGGGTACTGACTTGTTTCAACCCAGGTACTACCTTAGGTGGGAGTTCCTTCACCTTGTCCCAGAACCGACAATCAATCCGAGTAGCTAAGGCTATCAATTCTTCCAGCGAGTCAGGTGACTGGCGAGCGGCCAGCTTGTCTTTCACGCGGGTATCCAAGCCTCTGCAGAAGAGCATCTTAAGACATTAGGGTCCCAGTGAAGTTCTGCTGCAAGAGTTTTAAATTCAATGGCAAATTCCGCCAGGGATCTGTTGCCTTGCTTCAAGTCCACTAAAGCAAACCCAGCAGCAGACATACGAGCAGGGTCATCAAAAATGGATTTAAACAAGTCCATAAATCTTCCTATGTCCTGCAAAATAGGGTCCTTGCATTCCACAAGGACCCTATGCCCACAACAAGGCTCTCCCATCCAAGTATGACAAAATGTAGCTGGTCTTAGAGAGGCCCATGGAAAACAGTGAAGGTTGTATGGTGAAATGTAAGCTGCACTGGTTCAAAAAGCCCCAAGTTTCTGGAATTCTCCGGAGAATCGAATAGGTGCCGCCAGTGGAACAGCTGTCTTTAAAGTTACCTCCTATAACTGACCTTCTTGTGTAGAAGCTGTGCCTTGTATCTTCTGTGTGTGAAGCTGATGAAATGCTGCAGTAAGTTTCTCCAAGGTTTCTTGCTGTTCTGAGATGCATTGAGCCAGGCCCGGTATAGCCTGCAAAGTGGAGAGGTGAGCTGGGTCCATGGGTTACTGACATCCAATACCTTAAGCTGGATTCCCAGGAGTACTGCTTCTCCAATTTTTAAAGCTGGATTCACTGGAGTTAGCAATCTGTTATGATCTGCTCCTCCAGAGGGGAGGAGTTAGCAATCTGTTAGGAACTGCTATGCTGATGAGAGGAGCAAGCAGATGAGAGTTAGCAGTCTGTTGTGCTCAGCTCCTGAAGTGGGAGGAGGGAGCACTCTAATGTAAATAGGTGAATCCTTGGCCGATGGCATATGACAGCGCCCCCAGGAGGATATCCTGAGAGGGACCACTGGCTAGGCTTGGGTATGGAGACAGACACAATCAGTTCTTTATTAGACAGGTTAGTAGAACCACCAGAGGTGGCAGTAGTGAGCTGATGTGCCCAGCAGGACTGAAGTCCCTCAGATACTGGAACTGCGATCCCAGGGTTGCTGAGCTGTAGAGAGACTATAGATAGTGAGTAGACAAGGTATGCTTATTCATAGCCAGTAGTAGATGGCACACTCACATAGATTCTTAAAGAGGCTCAGTAGCTGGAAGGAGTTAGGCCCTCGAGGAGTGAGTACCTGGTTCCAGGGAAAGCTCCGAGAGAGCAGTTGCAACTCACGAATGTCTGTATCTGCAATAGCTTCCAAGCAGTAAAGAATCTACAGAGTATTCAGGTACATGGGCCCTCGAGGAGCGAGTACCAGTTCCTATCTGCAATCAGAAATAGAGAAGAGAGAGTGAGACCCCCGAGGAGTGGGTACCTCTGGAAAGTCCAGGGTGGCAGAGTAGCTTGGACGAATTTGTATTCCTTGACCGAGTTTAATTCGTAGTCCTTATTAACTCAAATCGTAAGCGTAAGTGAAGACCTTTTATGTTGGAAGCAGATGACTTCAATACAGGGGGGCGTCCCTGAGGTTCGCACCCTTGCTGGTACATACTTCGGAGCACGCGTGCGTATCCTACGTCATTTATTTATTTATTAAAGGCTTTTATATACCAACTTTCTTGATACAAATCAAATCAACTCGGTTTACATCGAACTAAGCAGTAACTATAACCAACCAATCAACAAGAGACAATTTGAAGGAGCATAAAGTTACATTATAACAAGGATGCCTTAACTGGGAGTAGGAAATAAGAAATGGAGAATGAAGATAAAGTACTATATACAAGAGAGAATGGGAGGGAGGCAAGGAGCCGTCCTCATGATAACTTGTAAGCGTGATTTAGCGTGTGTTTATTTACATAATTGCTGGAACAATTATGTAAATAATTGTAAATAAACAATTATGTCATCAGGAACATGGCGGATCCACAGCATCGAGCCAGTCCGGGGACACCGGGGAGAAGCAGCAAGGAGACACCGCGACAGCAAGCTGTCCATCAGACCCGGGGGGAGTCGCCACAGAGGTAGAGAAGGTGGAGCGAGGGCATACAGCAGGCACGAAAGCAACACCGCGGGAAACGGAATTTCCTGCGGGTCCACGATACCAAAACCGGAACCGATTCCGGCACCCGATTCACATCTCTAGTGTTAAATAGTGTATGGAGGTGAGCATACTACAATTTTTAGTATGCACTCTCTAAATCCTCATTTCCATCTGATACTCCTTCACTGGCATGCCTTTTGTGATTATTTTAGTTCATGCATATTAGGAATGTGCAAAGCCTGAACCAAAAGGTTCAGGCTTTGATTTTGAGCTGCCACGGGAAATATTGTATTTCCCATGGTTCGGGCCTTTGAAATTTGGGGGAACCCGAATTTTGAGTTGGTGCGTACTAACTCCCGTTAGTGCATGCTAACATTTTAACGTTAGCATGCACTAACTCCTGTTAGTGCGCACAAACCCGAAATACAATTTTTCCTGAAATTTTGGGAAAAATTCATTTGGGTTTTTGGGTCCCTGAACCAGTACGAATTAGGCAATTTTGTTGAAATTGCCTAATTCGTCCTGAACGAATGCACATCCCATTAACATTTTATCAGATTGTTTTCGTATGCACAGTTGGGCCTTTGTCCATAGCACATTATTTATTTATTTGAATGTATTTCACATACCCTTCAGTGTTCAGGGCAGGTTACATAAATATCATACAAAAGAAAACATTTCATGACTTCATAATAACAAAATGCTGCTAGAAATATAATAAAACTCAGCGACCTAAAATAATGAAAACTGTGTAAGACAAGTATCAGTGGTATAATACTGTAGAAGAATTAGGAGGCTAGTGGACACACCTTGCAGATGTTGTGGTTATAATGAACTAATTTTGTAGCAACCCAGATAACAGACAGCTATGCAGAGAACTATGATACTACAGCCATTTAGATAGAAACATCTTTAAATAGCCAAAGTTCAAAGGCTTTCTTAAACTCTTTTGAATCTTAAGGAACATATAGGATTAGGACGAGAATTCAAAAAAACTGACCCAGCTATAGAAAATGCTCTTTCCTGTGTTACTGGCAATCGTATATTGCAAGACTATGGAATGTTTAGCAGATTTTAGTTAGAGGACTGAAGTATCCTTACAGGGATATAAAGCCTGAGGAGTGAACTGATCCAGGGGAAGCTAATGTTGTTAAGAAGACTGAGCTAGATCTTAAAATTGTTGCTCGCCATGCACGAGCAATACGGTTGTTAAGAAGCCGCTAAGTATGCGCATACATACCCATGTGTGAATCAAGAATAAGTGATTGGAAAGGGGGCGGAGCCAAGACATATGGGCATAAGTCGTATTTTAAAAAGGCTGCCTATGGCGCACATTAGCTTGTTTTCCATGTAACTTTACTTCTGGTCCTGATGAGGAGCAAGTCTGGAGATCTCAAGTTTTAAGGCATTTAGCACAGAGTGAGGGTTTGGGGTCAAGTAGGAGGCTTGCAGGATGAAGATCCAGAGGTGTTTTAAAGACCTCATTATGAACTGGTCAAACTTGTGGACTACTTTGAAAAACTAGTTTTTCCCTCACACAAGCATGTTTTAAAATCTGCCGGTATATGCACTTAAAAACTGCTAAAGCCCTAGCAGAAATATAAGCAGGACCTTTACTCAAGCCAACTCTTAAGACCATGCACATATATTCCTTGCAGGAGGGGTATCACATACTTGCAAGCACTATTTAAAAATTGCAGTGTGTCTCCGCTCGCATGCTGATATGCGTCTTTAGGGTGTACACACGTTTCTTTTAAAATTACTGTTACAATATTTTTTGTGCATGCTAAGCAGCCTTAGCCTGAACACTAAGCTTTAGTTCATAGACCTCATGGTGGTTGCTAGAAAAACAAGCATTTAAAAAATTCTGCTTGAGTGTAAACATGGACGTGCCAATTTTATAACATATGCTTGTGGACTGGGAGGGAACTGTCTTAAATTCCTTCCTACCCTGCCTCCCTTTTCCTCTCTCTAACCCGACCCCTAAAACCCTTCTACCTAGGGGTTTTTTTTTGTTTTTATACTTACCTGCTCCCCCGAAAAGTAGTATATAGCATGCACCAGCTGCCTGCTGGTGTGTGCTTCCCTGGGACAGGGCCTAATGGCCGCTGTCCCAGCCGGGCCTTCACACTGTTGGGTTTGTGACATATTGTAGACTCTTGGTTGAAGTGGCAATGACTCTTCCCACGGGGAGAAGACCCGTGGGGAACCACAACGATTGGCTAGACTCTTAGTAAGCAGACACTGAGGAAAGAAAGTTTTATTATGCTGCTGTTGAAGAGTTGAATCTTGCCCAAGGAATGGGCAGTACTGTAGTCCAGCGATAACACAGTAAGCTCAGACAGTCTCTGTAGAAGATGGTCTCACCCAGATGTAGCAAAGGTCTGGTAGTGTTTCGCAGCGCGGGATAGGCCATGAACCTGAAGGGTGGAATGAGGAGAGCTGGAGCATAGTATTACTCACAGAGTAGCAGTGCTGATAACTTCCTTTGGTAGTTGAATGAGGAAAGGGACCCGAGGCCCGAGGTGCAGGATACCTGAGCAGATTAGGCCCTCTAGGAGCGAGTACCTAGGAGAGATTAGAGTTCCTGAAAGAAAGCAGACAGGACACCCAAGGAGAGGGTGTCCTTATGGTTAGGCAGATTAACCCCAGAGGGCGAGTAGAAGCGAGAGACCCCCGAGGAGCGCGTACCCAGAGCTTCCATAGGAGCGAGATATACCGGAGGGTAGTGAGGAATCCAAGCGAGTTGCTTAGAAGCAGTCAGAGTAGCAAAACTGAAGTCCTTGCTAACTCGTTGAATTGGAGCGGAGCAGAGGTTTAAATACCCGGAGGTACTGACGTCATGCGGTGGAGCCTCCCCCGAGGTTCCCGCCATGATGTATTCATAAACATAGGCAGTGTGCGCGCGCGTGCCCTAGGAGACCTCAGGAAGAAGCATGGCGGATGGGGATGCCCATGCTGGCTCGGAGACGCCGAGGGTTTTGGCAAACAGCAGTGGAGGCAGCAATCCTTCCAAGGCAGGAGGAAAAGGGTAGAAGAGAGGTGAGGCAGAGCAGTCACAGCCGTCTGCGACCGACGGACGCAACACACCCCACCCCCAGAACATCCCTTTCACATAGCCAAGCAGTACAGTGCATATCGGGGGATAAGCACGTGGCTGGGCCATTTGTAATATGCACTTGTTATGTGAGCAGCCAGGCTACGCACGTATCCCCCAGTTTTTGTGCATGTGGGCATCTAAAAATTCTGCAGGATCAACTGAAGCAGGAAGTTATTAACGGCTGTAATTCAGCCTTCTAAATGTTACTGACTTCTGCAACAAAATATGTGGTGGCAAACAACTTTAGTAAATATTTATAGAAGACTTAATTCATCCTCAATTATGATGTTGTAAATTTTCCAGAAAAAAATATTGTTTGCTGAGTTAGGTTAATAGCTATTAATATTTTGTATATTAAAAGGTAGTTGAAAGACTCCATGTATCTCAAAGATGCTGAATACACCCCCTATTACATATGTTTTTAGACTGAACACTATTCTCCAACACCTAATTCATCATCAGTTTCATTGCAATATGCATGAGTTCCATTATCCCTATTTGCTCAATGGAAAAATAGCAACAAAACCAACCCACACTGCTAAAATAATTTTTAAAAAATCCCCTAGCTTGACATTATTCACTCTATCAGTGGACCTTCACCTGGCAGGAGCAAGCTCCAGTCACTCCTACCCTGCTAGTGCTATATTTAAAAATTACTTGTTACCAAGATTTAGATCCTGTTCTTTGGGATCTACCAGGTATTTGTGACAGAAACTGGTCACTGGCATCAGGATGCTGAGAGCTAGAGATTCAAGAAAAGTTGAGTTGAGCTGTTGAACCCGGAGAGGCCTGTGAGTGTTCAAACTTATACATCTGGTTATCTGTTCCTGTGAACTGGAGAGTATTGTAGAAGTTTTATTTAAAGTATTGTAAAGTTCATCTGCGTTGAGTACTTAGAAGACTGATAAAGTTGAGTTAACCGACCTGGACTGGATCTTAGTTTGCATTAGCCTTATGCTGTACAGTTTTATCCTGCAGAAATGTAAGTCAGATTGCTGTTTTGGTTCTATTTAAATAGTTCTTAATAACCCTCTGCTCATAAATATTGGTTTGGACAAACACATTGTAGGAAGCTTCTCAACATGGCAGGGGTTTACTTACTAAGCCGAGTTAAAACTGGCACAGTAACATCATTTAGCAATCAGTTTTAATGCTCACATTAGATTGATATGTATATATTTATTGGTATTTTTTATTTCTGAAAAAAATAAAAAAAACTCCAAACAATATTGTATCACATTCCAATTATTTTTTTATTATAAAAAAAAACTATGTACTGAACCGATATGGCACTTGTGTAAATTAATGTCTCAGCATCCCTATCTTTATGTGCCCACTGTAAACCGTTGTGACGGAAGCTACTTAACGACGGTATAGAAAAGTCTTAAATAAATAAAATAAATAAATAAATGTATTAGAGATGTGCATTCATTTTAAACAAATTAGACAATTTCAATGAAATTGTCAAATTTGTTATGGTTCGGGAGCGCTCAAAAATGAAAGGAATTTTTCTGAAATTTCGGAAAAATGTGTATTTCATGTTAGTGCGCACTTACAGGAGTTAGCGTGCATTAACTTTAAAATGTTAGTGCGCATAAACGGGAGATAGTGTGCACTAACACAAAATTCGGAAATCATGAAAAAAAATCTCAAACCGCAGAAAAAACAAAATAACCCATGAGGGACTTGAACCGAATAAAAAAAACAAACAAAATACATCTCTAGTATTTATATCACACTTTCTTCAAAAAAACATGCTCAAAGAATTACAACTGTTACCTAAGCAGCATCAAATCACATAAAAACAGCAGACAATGTAAAATAATGTAACGAGAAGCAGAAAATATCATTAGGGCTCTCAACTCTTCTTAGGCAGAAGGGAGCACCTGAGAAACTCAGTCTAGGTATTAAAGTATGTTGTGCTTATCCCTGAAATTGGGCAACAAAATATAGATTTACCTCTTGGGATCTGCAGCTACTTTCTTGAGATCCAGATTAGACACTGTCTGAAACAGGTGCTGGGCTCAATGGACTATTACTCTGACCCAGCATCACACTTTTTATGTTTCTATATAATTTGACATTTGATTCATGCACATTGTTTACATTTGTGCATTAAAATTTTGCATGTTAACCCCTTTAGTGAATTGGGAATTAGGTAACATGCACATTAATTGCATGTAAAGCATAACACATATTAATGATAGATCCTTATATAGTAACAATTTGCTTTCTTTTTTGTTACAGTGCAGAATTTGTGGAATTACACTTGTTACACTTTGACTCTACCACTCCCATTGTTTGTCAGCTTTTTCTTCCCTGTAGGTGTCATTGTAATAATTGCTTACTGAACTGTCAGAAGTGGCTTAAGGATAGAATTCAATAATTGTTGGTTGCTTGTCTATCTTTTTTTCAGTCACTCAAAGGACATGCTTCTCCAGATGGAGAAGCACAAAATGCTAGAGAGAAAGTGTTCCCTCAGCCCTCCTAGCAGCAGTCCAGTTGGAAGCCAGAGGGAGAACCTCGGCCATAGTCCCAAACTCTATTTTAGAGCCAGCTATTTTAATAAAGATTCTATTTACATGAGTGTGGATGTCTGCTGGTGTTTCTAGCATGAACTGTGTACTATAGCAGTACAATATCTGAGTGATTAACTGTTAAGTATTTTGAGGTTAAGAGAGAGGGAAATGAAGAGTGACGGAGAGCAAAATTATCCTTAAATGAGGATAACAGATGTGAACATATTGAGAGTGAATGGAGGCATAAAAATCAAGACCAGTACATTTTTAAAAGCCAAGTGCCATTATCTCTGATGGCAAAAGCATGTAAAGTGGCCTTAGTCATGCCAAAGTCTAGCCAGGTAGGTTTTTGTAGAGGAAGGTTTTTCAGATTTCCTTTTGATGGCCTTTGATAGAATAATATGGCACAATGTGTTCTTGGTAGGTCTCTTTGCCATTAGAGTTAAAAATGTGTCCAAACCCTCCTGTTGATTATAAGAGTTACATAGCTGTGGCTGCAGCAGTACTCTTGCCTGGAAATATTCCAAACTAACTGGGGTAATGCATCAAGCCGTGTTAGAGCACAAATGTACCTTATATCACGTATATTGCACGATATCGCTGTGATAGTGTTCTATCTTGGCAATAGAGCAATATTTTGCATCTCCCTGCCCAGATACCCTTCACTATTACAGTGACTTTCTTTGCATGTGATTTGCATTCATGAATGATGCAAATGCATGCAAAGAAGGTCATGCATAGTTAATTTGATGTTAATGTTTTATCTCGGCCAACTGAGAAGGAGGTCAGCTGCAACAAAATAACACCTATTGTAAATATTGTGTTTGGCGGGAGACCAGGGCCCCTAATGCAGGTCCCAAGGCTCCTGCTGCACATTTTAAGCAACACGAAAAATATGGCAAAAGGAGGGGTTGAGGGGGGTGGGGGGTCAGTGCTGATCCTCATCTTAATCCAGGGCCACCAATCAAAGTGGTCCCCACTTCCCCCCAAAAAGTAAAATGTAAAAAATGCATCCATGTGGTGATGGTCCCAGCCCCCCTCAAATCCTAGGAATAAATTAAAGGATCCAGCCCCTCCACCCCTTCCCATATCCACCCCCACCCCATAAGTGAAACAACCAACCACCCCACTAGTGATGACCCTCCTTCCCACCCCTCAAGTGACACAACCGATCCCCCCCTGATAGTAATGACCCCCTAAAATGACACAGCCATCCCCGATAGTGATAAATCCCTACACCTACCCCTAATTGACAAGGCCACCCCACAATTTAAAATATTTAAAATTGATCCTGAGCCCCACCCTAGACCCAAAAAGGAAAATAATTATAGTGTTCCATCCCCCTATACCCCTTCGCTCCATGCCCTGACCCCCTCTCATACCACCCTGAACCTTCAAATGGATCCCGCTGTCAGGGCCAGGTGGTCCCTTGCATTTGACTCAGTTGGTGCTATTTATCAAAATCACACCAACCTGACCTTATCCCAGTCATGTGTCCGGGGTAAAATCCAGAAATCAGACCCAGGCTGTGTGGCGTGAGTGCATCCTCGTTCCTTACCCCTATTCCTTACCCCAGGCCAAATATCCTTCTGACCACAGCATGTTATCTTCTGAATATTTCTAATTAAAAACTCAAATATATGGAGATACTCACTCTACAGAACCCCAAAAATCAAGGGCCAAATGAAATCCAACAGGAGAAAGTGTTCACATCACTCCAATCTTCAAGAAGTAGATGGTCTATTTATGGCCATTTTCTATTATACTTTGTAAAGATTACTCAAGGAATGAGTCCTGAAAATGCCCACTTAACTAAGACATTCTACTTATAGGCCTAAGAACAGACTAAAAATGCTGAAGTCAAGGCCAGTGCTTCCATAGGCAAACTAGACAGTCACTTAGAGTCCCAAAATGTTGCCAGCATGAGGCCCAGAGGGAGTGCTGTGTTGGAGCCTCTACTGCTCATAGGAGGGAGCTCTGTGCTGGAGCTGCTGCCAATAGGTGAGTTGTGGGGTGAATGACTGAAGGTTCACCTAGGGTGTCAAATAGTCTTGCACTGGCCCTGACTGGGTGAAATAGTGTATCAACAGTGATGCAGAGATTTAAATTGCAAAAGTGCAATGTACTGAAGAAAACATAGCAATTGAGTGAGGCTTAAATATTTGGTTCTCTAAGTCTCATCTTGGAGAGGAAAAGGATTCACACTGTGAATAAATACAGTGTGTGTATGTGGCATGCTGTTTAGTTTATTTCTTGATTTACTGCAAATCCAAGAAAATTTCAATGCAGTTTAAATGAAAAAATATAAGAATATACAGTTTACAAAATTAAGCATAAATACCCAAACACAAAACTCCAAAACTGATGAAACCTATACACATTTAGAAACTCAAATTAAAATCCCTACAATAATAAAAATCCCACATAAAACTGTGAATACATAAAAGCATAAAAACACAATAAAAGCTGGAACAGCCCATAATTTACGAAAAATCAAAAGATAAAGCATGCTTATCCAAATTAATACAAATTTAAAAATCTAACACTTGTGTAAAAAGCCAAAGCTTTACTCCTCTTTTTCCATAAACTGAACCATTAACTCTAGAAAATAAGCAGTACTAATACCAGGCACTAGTTAGATAGGCACTGGCATTACCTCAAAGTGGCATGCTTTTGAAGAACAGTGTGTGTGTGTGTGTGTGTGTGTGTGTGTGTGTGTGTGTGTGTGTGTACACCTCTGTACATTTCAGTAGTCTCTGCCTCTGTGTGATTGACCTTTTTAGTCTTCACACTGTGGTATATGTGTGCGAGTAAAGGAGTGTACACACTAACACTATCTCTAAAAGTCAAACACCTTTCCTTAGGAACTCCAGTAGTGACTGTGTCAAATTTACATGTTGACATAGAGAATAGAAGGAAGAGGACAGGACATTGCTATGGTAACAATGGATAAGATAGAGCGAGAGAGCTTTGCAGATTCAAGTACATCTGGTAGCACTAGTAGTATCAGCACACTCCCACCCCAACTAAAGAGAGATTATTTTCACAGTGGGAAATCACAGGCACAGGCAGCACCAAACAAGAAGAAGCCGGGGCCTGAAGGCATGTGCTGCCTCCTGTCCTTGTTAGCCCTATTATTGTGGTGCCGAGGCAGGAAAAGGCAGTCTGAAGAAGGTGGCCTTGGCACTGGCAGTTAAAAGGCAAGGGCAATATTAGAAGCAGAGCAGCAAAAAAGCAGTACAACACTCCTCCCTGATGCTTCCTACAAAAATGTATTGTTTCAGATAAAACATGTGAGGCCTTCTCAGTCTTGGAAGAGACAGAACAGCTAGTAGATAAGGAGAACATGGGGAGTTTATTTATTTATTTATTTGCTGTTTTTATATACCAACATTTGTTTAGTAACCTCACTTCGGTTCACAATTAACAGAAACATTGCAGCTGTGCCAAATAGAACGAACATGTGCAACAGTGCTTTACAATAAACAATAAACATTTACAATAAACAATAAACTTTACAATAAACTTGTTAATGAACATATGCAATAGTGCTTTACAATAAACTTGTTAACTGGGGGGGGGAGGGGAGAGAACAGTGGAACAATGAAAGGGAAAAATAATATAGAGGTACAAAGCAGATTGTTATCTCACTGAATTTATAAGTCTATAAATAAATAGAATGAATTTATAAGTCTATAAATAAATAGAATGATTTTTATAAAAACACAATTGGAAAAGAGAAAAGATGGGTATGAGAGAAAGAAATGGGATAGAAGTCATATACAATTGATATACAATTGATATACAATCGATATGAATAATTGCCAACAAAAAGTTAGGTGTGGAGATAAAGAAATAGGGGATGTACATTAGTGGGCAAGGCTGTAGGAGTAAGGGAGAGAGGAGAGCGTAAGGGTTAAGTATAAGCCTATAGGAAAAGCCATGTTTTCAGTTTTTGCTTAAATTTTATTGGGCATGTTTCTTGCCGTTACTCCGGTGTCATATTGTTCCAGCAGTTCGGTCCGGCTATGGTTATCGCACGTTTCCTAGTTGACTCAAGAGTGGTGGTTTATGTGTGGGGCATGTGTAAGGTGGCTGCATGTTGTGTTCTAGGGGTTCTGGAGTGTTTGTGGAAGTAAAGTTCATTATTGAACCATGTCATGTTTTCATTGTGTAGGGTCTTGTGTATTAGAGATCTCTAAGTATGGGAGTAATATGTTCCAATTTTCTGGTATTGGTGAGAATGTGTGCTGCTGCTGCATTCTGAAGAATTTGTAGTGGTAGAATGGTAGTTTTGGGTAGGTCTAGGAGAAGGGAATTACAATAATCAACTTTCGAAAAAATGAAGGATTGCAGTACAGTACGGAAATTGTGTTGGTAGAGTAATGGTCTTAATTTTTTAAGAGTGTGTAGTTTGAAGAACCAATCTTTAATAATGTTGTTGATATGTTTTTTAAAATTAAGGTGGTTGTCTAATGTGACTCCAGGGTTTTTAACAGTGTTAGAGAAGTCAGGAGAAGTGAGTGATGTGTGAGTGGCAGCAATTGTGTTCTTGTGATTCTGTGGGGAAATGACCATAAGTTCTGTTTTATCGGCGTTAATGGCCAGATTGATGCTAGTAAGGAGGGTACTAATGGCGGTGAGGGCAGTATCCCATGTTTTAAGGGCATCATTAAGGGAGTCAGTGATGGGGATGATAATTAGTACATCATCTGCATAGATGAAGTACATAAGGCCAAGTTCTGTTAGTAGGTGACAAAGAGGGAGGATATAAATATTAAAGAGAGTAGAGGAGAGGGCAGATCCTTGTGGTACTCCGTGATTTATATTGTATGGTTGCGATTCATGGTTTTCAAAATTGACTTTATATTGCCGTCCTTGTAGGAAAGCTTCAAACCATTGCAGTGGGGTGTTAGATATGCCTATTTCCTTGAGCCATGTAATGAGAATGTTGTGATTAATAGTATCGAAGGCCGCAGAAATGTCAAGCATGGCTAGTAGGAAGGATTGACCTTTGTCGAACCCCGTAAGTATGGTATTGATAAGAGAGATGAGTAGAGTTTCGGTGCTCATACATTTACGAAAACCATGTTGCAATGGTGAGAGAATTTCAAATTTTTCCAGGTGTTCAGTGAGCTGCGTGTTTACAATTTTTTCAAGGATTTTTGTTATGAAGGGAAGGTTGGAAATAGGTCTGTAGTTGGTTATGTCAGAGGCATCAGCTTTGGGCTTTTTTAGAATAGGTCTGATGATAGCTTGTTTAAGCGTGTTAGGGATTTCTCCGGAAGCTAGTGAGCAATTGATAATTTTAGCAATTGAGGGTGCTATGATTTCAGGGATGGAGAGAAGATGTTTGGTGGGTATGGTGTCACTTGGATGCGTGGCAGGTTTCATTTTTTTAATGGTATTTTGAATCTCTAGGGACGTGGTGGGTTCAAAGGCATTAAATATAGCAGAGGAATCATGTGGGATGGTTTTGGTCAGGGGATTATTGCCAGGGAACTGTGCCATGATTTTAACTATTTTCTCGTGAAAGTATTTAGCTAAGTTCTCACTTTTGGTTTGGGCATCTTTATTACAGGTGGGAGTGGTATTGATTTTAGTCATTTGTGTTACATACATGAAGAGAGCATTTGCATTAAATTGCAGGTCATGTATTTTTTTTGCATGGTAATTTTTTTTTGCGTTCAGGGTTTGTTCACGATAGATACTTAGGGTTGCTCTGTAAGTATTTCTTTTTGTGAGGGAGGGGTTGTTTCGCCAATCTTTTTCCAATTTCCTGAGGGTACGTTTTAGAGCTGTCAGTTCAGGGGTGTACCATGGTTTAAGTGAAGATTTGGAGTGGCCAATTATTTTAGTGCGAAGGGGGCAAAGGTCGTTGGCAATGTTCCCAGTGATATAATACCATGATGTGATTGCTGAGTTGATGTCAGCTAGTTCAAGATTATGAAGTTCTTTGTTAAATGCAACAGTGAGTTCATCGATAGAACATACTTTGCGGATCTGTATAGTTTTAGGTTCTGGGATTTGGGGTGAGGTGGTTCGTTTAAGGGTGAGGGTAGTGTGCAGGAGGTGGTGATCTGACCATGGAACAGCTGTGCTAATAGGGTCACTGGAGATGATGGGTTTGTTAATGAAAATCAGATCTAGAGTATGACCATTTTGATGAGTAGGGTCAGTGACGATCTGTGTGAAACCAATAGCTTTGAGGGATGATAGAAAGGTTTCACAGGCATTTGATAGTGGGAGGGAGTCTACAGCAAGAGGGGGGCTTTCCAGTCTATACCATTGAATGTCATATGTATGAAGGGTTAGGCCAGCCAATATAGTTTGTGATTCAATTATTAGAAATGTAGATAGCAGGGTGGCTGGTGGACGTGATGACCACCTGGTAATTTGCCTGCTTGGTGCGAAGATGACAGACCTCATGCATCACCTAGATAGGATTATGGACACTGCTGGGGAGGAGCCCACTGTCATGTACATGTTTGCACCAACGACATAAGAAAATGTGGGAGAGAGGTTCTGGAAGCCAAATTTAGGATTTTAGGTAGAAAGCTGCAATCCTGAACCTCCAGGGTGGCATTCTCTGAAATGCTTCCTGTTCCACGCGTAGGCCCCAGAGGCAGGCAGAGCTCCGGAGTCTCAATGCATGGATGAGACGATGGTGCAAGGAAGAGGGATTCAGTTTTGTAAGGAACTGGGGAAACTTTTGGAGAAGGGGGAGACTCATCTGAAAAGATGGGCTCCACCTTAACCTGAGTGGAACGAAGCTACTGGCACTAACTTTCGAAAAGGAGATAAAGCAGCTTTTAAACTTGAACAAGGGGGAAAGCCAACAGTTACTCAGCAGTGCATGGTTCGCAGGAATGTATCCTTGAAGGATACAAATGAAACAGGAGAGTTAGGGCATCTGAACAGAGAGGTTCCAATAAAAGGAAATGTAGTCCATATGCCTATATGTAAAAAATCACCTGAGCAAAAGATTTCCAAATTATCCCTATCAATTGAAAAGCAGGTTGTTAATACAAACGAAAAACACAGTTTGAAATGTCTGTACACCAATGCCAGATGTCTAAGAAGTAAGATGGGAGAGTTAGAATGTATAGCAGTAAATGATGAGATTGACATAATTGCCATCACAGAGACCTGGTAGAAGGAGGATAACCAATGGGACTGTGCTATATCAGGGTACAAATTAAATTGCAATGCTAGAAAGGATCAACTTGGTGGGAGTGTGGTACATTATGTTCAGAGGGGTACAGAGTCCATCAGGATAAAAGTCAAACAAGAGACTAAATGTTCAGTAGAATCTATATGGATAGAAATCCCATGGGTGTTGGGTAAGAGTATAGTGATAGGAGCATACTACCATCCACCGGGAAAAAATGGTCAGACAGATGATGAAATGCTAAGAGAAATCAGGGAAGCTAACCAATTTGGCAGTGCAGTAATAATGGGAGATTTCAATTACCCCTGGGTAAATGTAGCATCAGGACATGCTAGAGACATAATATTCCTGGATGAAATAAATGACTGCTTCAAGGAGCAATTGGTTCAGAAACCAATGAGAGAGGGAGCTATTTTAGATTTAATTCTTAGTGGAATGCAGAATTTGGTGAGAGTGGTAATGTGATGGTGCCACTTGGCAATAGTGATCATAACTTGATCAAATTTAAACTAACTGGAAGGGGAACAATAAGTAAATCTACAGCTCTAACACCACATTTTCTAAAGGGAAACTTTGATAAAATGAGGAAAATAGAAAAAAACTGAAAGGTGCAGTTAAAAAAGTTAAAAGTGTTCAACAGGCATGAACATTGTTAAAAATATAATCCTAGATGTGCAGTCCAGATGTATTCCATGCATTAAGAAAGGTGGAAGGAAGGCAAAACGATTACCATCATGGTTAAAAGGTGAGGTGAAAGAGGCTCTTTTAGCCAAAAAAAAAAATCCTTAAAAAATTGGAAAAAGGATCCATCTGAAGAAAATAGGAAAAAGCATAAGCATTGTCAAGTTAAGTATAAAACATTGATAAGGCAGGTGAAGAGAGCATTTGAAATGAAGCTGGCCATAGAGGCAAAAACTCATAACAAAAACTTTTTTAAAATATATCCGAAGCAAAAAACCTATGAAGGAGTCAATTGGACTGTTAGATGACCGAGGGGAGAAAGAAGCTCTTAGGGAAGATCAGGCCATTTCAGAAAGACTAAATGAATTCTTTGCTTCTGTGTTTACTAATGAGGATTTTGGGGAGATACTAGTTCTGGAGATGGTTTTCAAGGGTGATGAGTCAGATGAACTGAACCAAATCACTGTGAACCTGAAAGATATAGTAGGCCAGATTTACAAAATAAAGAGTAGCAAATCACCTAGACCAGATGGTATGCATCCTAGGGTTCTGAAGGAATTAAAAAATGAAATTTCAGATCTATTAGTTAAAATTTTTAACTATAATTAAAATCATCCATTGTACCTGCAGACTGGAGGGTGGCCCATGTAACACCAATATTTAAAAAGGGCTCCAGGGGCAATTCAGGAGACTATAGATTAGTGATCCTGACTTCAATGCTGGGAAATATAGTGGAAACTATTCTAAAGATCAAAATCACAGAGCATATAGAAAGACATGGTTTAATGGAACACAGTTAACATGAATTAAACCAAGGGAAGTCTTGCCTCACAAATATGCTTCATTTTTATGAAGGAGTTAATAAACATCTGGATAAAGGTTAAGCTGGTAGATGTAGTGTATTTGGATTTTCAGAAGGTGTTTGACACGGTCCCTCATGAAAAGCTTCTAAGAAAACTAAAAAGTCATGGGATAGGAGGCCATGTCCTTTTGTGGATTACAAACTGGTTAAAAGAAAGGAAACAGAGAGTAGGATTAAATGGCCAATTTTCTCAGTGGAAAAGGGTAACTAGTGGAGTGCCTCAGGGATCTGTTCTGGGACCCGTGCTTTTCGATATATTTATAAATGATCTGGAAAGGAATTTGATGAGTGAGGTTATCAAATTTGGAGCTGATACAAAATTTTTCAGAGTAGTTAAATCACAAGCGGATTGTGATATATTGCAGGAGACTGGAAGATTGGGCATCTAAATGGCAGATGAAATGTAATATGGAGAAGTGCAAGGTGTTGCCTATATGGAAAAATAACCCTTGCTGTAGTTACACAATGTTAGGTTCCATATTAGGATTTACTACCCAGGAAAAATATCTAAGCATCATAGTGGATAATAGGGATGTGAATCGTTTTAGGACGATTAAAATTATCGTCCGATAATTTTAATATCGTCTTAAACCGTTATGGAACACAATACAATACAGATTCTAACGATTTATCGTTATAAATCGTTAGAATCGTGAGCCGGCACACTAAAACCCCCTAAAACCCACCCCCGACCCTTTAAATTAAATCCCCCACCCTCCCGAACCCCCACCCAAATAACTTAAATAACCTGCGGGTCCAGCGGCGGTCCGGAACGGCAGCGGTCCGGAACGGGCTCCTGCTCTGAATCTTGTCGTCTTCAGCCGGCGCCATTTTCCAAAATGGCGCCGAAAAATGGCGGCGGCCATAGACGAAAAAGATTGGACGGCAGGAGGTCCTTCCGGACCCCCGCTGGACTTTTGGCAAGTCTCGTGGGGGTCAGGAGGCCCCCCACAAGCTGGCCAAAAGTTCCTGGAGGTCCAGCGGGGGTCAGGGAGCGATTTCCCGCCGCGAATCGTTTTCGTACGGAAAATGGCGCCGGCAGGAGATCGACTGCAGGAGGTCGTTCAGCGAGGCACCGGAACCCTCGCTGAACGACCTCCTGCAGTCGATCTCCTGCCGGCGCCATTTTCCGTACGAAAACGATTCGCGGCGGGAAATCGCTCCCTGACCCCCGCTGGACCTCCAGGAACTTTTGGCCAGCTTGTGGGGGGCCTCCTGACCCCCACGAGACTTGCCAAAAGTCCAGCGGGGGTCCGGAAGGACCTCCTGCCGTCCAATCTTTTTCGTCTATGGCCGCCGCCATTTTTCGGCGCCATTTTGGAAAATGGCGCCGGCTGAAGACGACAAGATTCAGAGCAGGAGCCCGTTCCGGACCGCTGCCGTTCCGGACCGCCGCTGGACCCGCAGGTTATTTAAGTTATTTGGGGGGGGGGTTCGGGAGGGTGGGGGATTTAATTTAAAGGGTCGGGGGTGGGTTTTAGGGGGTTTTAATGTGCCGGTTTTTTGATTTTTCGATTTTTCGATTTTTAACGATTTTTAACGATTTTTCACGATATTTTACCCCCCCAAACGGCAACAATATGATTCCCTCCCCCTCCCAGCCGAAATCGATCGTTAAGACGATCGAGGACACGATTCACATCCCTAGTGGATAATACTTTTCAATCGTCAGCTCAGTGTGCTATGGCAGTCAAAAAAGCAGATAGAATGTTAGGAATTATTAAGAAGGGAATGGTTAACAAAACGGAAAATGTCATAATGCCTTGGCATTGCTCCATGGTGAGACAGCACCTTGACTACTGTGTACAATTCTGGTCGCTGAATCTCAAAAAATATATAGTTGTTACCCAGGTAGAGAGTCCATCAAGCTAGGTTGAGAGAACATTGCACAAATCTCATCTTGGAGTGAGTTTCCTCACTCCTTAGGTCATCAAATCTTCACAAGAGACCACTTTTTTGTTCATATGTCTCATGTTGAATGTGAAAGTGGCCCCTAACCCCCTACTCTAATACTTAACCCTCACCTCGAGTTACTAGCTGGGCCTCCCATAGGGATACAAATACCTGTCTAGGGAGGCGGCACTATCAAGGCAGTGCAACAAACTGGAAAGTGTGTACTATTATTATTTATGATATCCACTCTAGAAAGCACATTTTAGATTTTCAGCTAACACTTTCGGTGCCTACCCAAGAGAACTTGCATATGTACTGGAATAATAAACACGTTGGCACTATGTACCAGAAGCATGTGCTATTCTGCCTTTCATACCCACCCAAGAGAGCTAACATTTGATTGTACAGTAGAATAGTATGCATTTTGGGCACCATGCACTAGAACCTGTTCACTATTCCACTTTTGGTCCACAAACCAGAGAGTATACATTTTAACATTTTAGCTTCCACTTTGGTTTGACTTTTATTTCAAACCTACCAAGCAACCAGCCTTTGCTGCATTTCCTGTCAGTGAAATTTTGAGCCAGCACCAATTGTGTAGGGATGAAGGAGTCATGGCTGCTTCCGGAAAACTTAGAGACAACACTAAGGATCTTCATGTCCACATTGTACACAACTGCATATTCAGCAAGTAGAAATCTTCCTCTTACTTTGTGACCTTTCTCGCCTGTGTGTGTGTGGAGGGGGGTGCCAATATATTTGACATGCCAGCTACGTATATATTGAAAAAGCATGCTTCATCTCCTGCTACTCCATAAGCTGCTGTTGAAATTGCCTAAATTGTTCTGGATGAATGCATATCCCTACTGCACACTATGATGATATTTGCAAACTTTGGGCCTCTTTCCAGCCAGCATGGCCCCCAGTGAGGGAGTCATGGGCCCAGTGAGGGACTCATGGGCCCAAGTGAGAACTGCTCTCCGAGAGCGACATGGAACAATGGTCTTCCCTTGGGAGGACACCAAGGTTGCTGCAAGACTTACTTTCACAGGATCCAAAATATACTGAGGTGTGTCAGGAGTCTCTTCGACCTCAGAGGAGCACGAGAGCGTGTCAGCCCGAACATTCTTAGAGCCGAGTCGATAGTGTAAGGTAAAGTCGAACCGATCAAAAAACAGCGAGCACCGGGCTTGTCTTGGATTCAGGCGTTGGGCTTGCTTCAAGAATGCTAGATGTTTATGATCGGTGTAAATCGTAACCGGGTGGTTGGCTCCTTCCAACCACTGTCTCCATTCCTTCAGGGCAAGTTTCATGGCTAGCAACTCTTTGTCACCAACACAGTAGTTTCTCTCTGCCGGGGAGAATTCCTTTGAAAAATATGAACAGGGCAACGATTGTCCAGAATCAGAGTACTGGCTCAGCACGGCCCCCACAGCCACATTGGAGGCATCGACTTCCACCACAAAGGGCCGGCTGGGATCCGGATGATGAAGGCAGGTGTCTAATAGGGATGTGAATCGTTTTTCAACGATTAAAATTATCGTCCGATAATGTTTATATCGTCTTAAATCGTTATAGAACACGATACAATAGAAATTCTAACGATTTATCGTTAAAAATCGTTAAATCGTGTTAGTGCACACTAACTCGAGTTAGTGCGCACTAACTCCCCGTTAGTGCGCACTAACTCGAGTTAGTGCGCACTAACTGAAAATGATACAAATAAACACTTTCCAGGTCACTGAAGGTCAGTTAGGAATGAATATGTGTTCCTATTGGCTGGCTGCCCTCTTATCTATTGATGTTACCAAGGTTACCACTGAGGTGATGGTTGGGGGGATGGGAAATGGAACTGGAAACTAACGAACACCAACAGAAAATGAAACAAAGTGTTCACACTTCCCAGGTCAGTAAAGGTCACTTAGGAATGAATATGTATGTATGTATTCCTATTGGCTGGCTGTGCTCTTATCTATTGATGTTACCAATATGGTTGGGGGGATGTGAAATGGAAACAGTTGGAAGCTTGACAAAAAAAGTAATGTAATGATCAGCACTCACGTGACTAGAACTTGTTTGTTTATTATTTTTGTTAGCAGGCACCTGAAATGCTAGTGCATGTTGAATTTGCCAATCACTGTGCATTTTAGAAAGGTGGTCCTGGCTGGAACTGTACACAGTTCAAATATATGTAATTGATTGTTGGTAAGTGTATTTTTTAAGTAGCCACACTGGCACCAGTATGTTTACTTTTCCTCCTACTTAACTCACTAGCTCAGCTTTGTAAGAAGGGCTTCTCTGCTTGTGTGTTGTTTTTGTTTGGTGTGAAGAGAGCAGAAACATCAGATCTTTATTCAATCTACTACAGTCATCTCTTACAGTGCCCTATCCCTATTAATACCAGGAGTGTTGTGATCTTCCTGCACACAGTGCCCTAACCCTGATACCAGTCTGAGACAGCTCCCTCCCTGCATTACTAGTGAGAGGCTGGCTTCACAGACAGGGGGGAGCTGCCTGACCCTCACTCCTGACTTCCCCCATGTCCCAGCTAGTGAATGGTGTGTGGGTGAGGGGGGGGGGGAGGATGGTGAAGTCTGAGACAGCTCCCTCCCTGCATTACTAGTGAGAGGCTGGCTTCACAGACAGGGGGGAGCTGCCTGACCCTCACTCCTGACTTCCCCCATGTCCCAGCTAGTGAATGGTGTGTGGGTGAGGGGGGGGGGGGAGGATGGTGAAGTCTGAGACAGCTCCCTCCCTGCATTACTAGTGAGAGGCTGGCTTCACAGACAGGGGGGAGCTGCCTGACCCTCACTCCTGACTTCCCCCATGTCCCAGCTAGTGAATGGTGTGTGGGTGAGGGGGGGGGGGGAGGATGGTGAAGTCTGAGACAGCTCCCTCCCTGCATTACTAGTGAGAGGCTGGCTTCACAGACAGGGGGGAGCTGCCTGACCCTCACTCCTGACTTCCCCCATGTCCCAGCTAGTGAATGGTGTGTGGGTGAGGGGGGGGGGGAGGATGGTGAAGTCTGAGACAGCTCCCTCCCTGCATTACTAGTGAGAGGCTGGCTTCACAGACAGGGGGGAGCTGCCTGACCCTCACTCCTCCGGGGTATTGTGATCTTCCTGCATGCAGTGCCCTATCCCTATTAATACCAGGAGTGTTGTGATCTTCCTGCATGCAGTGCCCTATCCCTGATACCGGGATGTGTGCAAGAAGATCACAACACCCCCGGTATCAGGAATAGGGCACTGTGTGCAGGAAGATCACAACACCCCCAGTATCAGGAATAGGGCACTGTGTGCAGGAAGATCACAACACCCCTGGTATTAGGGATAGGGCACTGTGTGCAGGAAGATCACAACACTCCTGGTATTAATAGGGATAGGGCACTGTGTGCAGGAAGATCACAATACCCCTGGTATCAGGGTTAGGGCACAAGTTCTAGTCACATTGACTGATCACATTACTTGTTTTGTCAAGCTACCAACTGTTTCCATTTCCCATCCCCCATATACTGTCAGTAGGAAACTTGGTAACATGAATAAATAAGAGGGCAGCCAATAGGAATACATATTCATTCCTAAACTGACCTTAACTGACCTGAAAAGTGTCAAATTGTATCATTTTCAGTTAGTGCACACTAACTCCCAGTTAGTGCGCACTAACTCCCGTTAGTGCGCACTAACTCGAGTTAGTGCGCACTAATCGGAAAAAACGATTTTTAACGATTTTTTAACTAAAAAATCGTGCCTAAGACGATTTTCTTGCCCTGCCACATGATTTCTATCGTTAAGACGATATGGAAAACGATTCACATCCCTAGTGTCTAACAAGAAGCTTTCCTTAAGGGTCTCAAAAGCTTGGCAGGCGGAAGCAAGCCAATCTACCACATTAGCCCCCTTTCGGGTGAGGGCAGTCAACGGGGCCATAATACGAGAGTAGTTAGGAATAAAGTGACGGTAGAAATTGGAAAAGCAAGGAAGCGTTGCAACGCTTTAAGACCCCTCGGCGGGGGCCAATTCTTAATAGCCGCCACTTTCTCAGGATCCATTTGAAAGCCTGCTGCAGAGACTATGTAGCCTAGGAACGGCAAGGATGTCTTCTCAAAGCTACATTTTTCCAGTTTCACGTATAGACCATGCTCCCTAAGTATTTGGAGCACTTGATGAACATGCTGATGGTGTGAGGGCAGGTCCTGGGAGTAGACTAACACATCGTCGAGGTAAACGATTACGCAGGTGTTCAGAAGGTCCCGCATCACCTCATTCATCAGGTGCTGGAACACCGCCAGGGCATTACATAAGCCGAAAGGCATCACGGGATACTCATAATGCCTGTCTCGGGTATTAAACACGGTTTTCCACTCATCTCCGGGGCGGATTCTGACTAAGTTGTACGCTCCTCGTAAGTCCAACTTTGTGGAAATCTTCGCTACCTGGAGCCGATCGAGGAGCTCTAGGATTAACGGGAGTGGGTAACAGTCTCACTTAGTAATGGAATTTAGGCCTTGATAGTCTATGCCTTCTTGCTGACAAAAAAGATGCCTGCCCCTGCAGGCGACTTAGACGGGCAAATAAACCCCTTGGCCAAATTCTCTGAAATGTACTCGGACATGGCCCGGGTCTCAGATAATGATAAGGGATATACCCTTCCTCGGGGGGTGGGGGGGGGGGGCATAGTACCAGGTAACAGGTCTATAGCACAGTCATACGGACGATGCTGCAGAAGGATCTCCGCCTTAGTCTTGGAAAATACATCCGTAAAGTCCTCATAAGGTGCAGGAGGACCTAAGGCCGAGTGCATCAATGGAAGTGCGGAAATCTTGGGCACTTTCATACAATTAGCTAGGCAGAAAGGACTCTATTTGACAATCTGTAGCGTATCCCACTGAATCGTGGGCGAGTGTTTCTGTAACCACGGCAACCCTATTACCACAGGGTGGACAGCCTTATCCAACACTAGGAAAGCTATCTCCTCCAAATGGATCATCTCGGTGCGGACAGTAATGGGTGCCGTGGACATCTGGACAGGGCCTGGAAGGAGCGTCCCTTGGATAGAGGTAATTCGTAATAGGACCTCCCATCTATGCATAGGAATTTGCAACTGGGAGACTAAGTCCTGCAGGATGAAATTACCTCCGGCTCCAGAATCCAGGAACACCATCATTTCAAAGGAGCCTCCGGGGTATTTCAGGGTAACAGGGACGGTACATTGAGGAGCTGTAGCACAGCCAAGGAGGAGCTCCTCCCGACCTCCTAGGCTTTGGCATTTTCAGCACGCTCCTGGCAGCGTGCCAAGAAGTGGCCCTTCTGACCACAATATAGACACAACTTCAACGAACGGCGACGTTGCCTTTCTTCAGCAGAAAGCGGGGCCCGTCCCAGCTGCATGGGTTCGCAGGTGCGAACATCTGGACGATAAATCTTGGGAGAGGACACAGGTCTCGCTGGCCCATGAGCTGGACTATGGCGAGAGGAATGCTGCTCCTTGGCCCGTTGTTGTACGTGGCTGTCAATGCGGGCAGCCATCTCTATCAAGGCATTGATGTCCTCCAGCAGATCTCGAGCAGCAATCTCATCCTTTATGCGTCCGGAGAGGCCTTCCAGGAAGATGGCCTTAAGACTACCATCTTGCCAACCTACTTCTTGGGCTAAAGTCCGAAACTCCATAGCATAATCTGTCAAGGAGCGAGCCCCCTGATGGAGTTGCAGCAGATCAGATGTAGCCGTGGCTACTTGGGCGGGCTCATCAAAGGCCTGGCAAAAGTAAGTGATGAACAGTTGTAAGTCTGTTAGCGAAGAATCATTGTTTTCCCGAAGGAGAGAAGCCCATATTAAGGCTTTCCCATCAAGCAAGGACAGGATATACGCCACTTTCACCGCATCCGAGGGGAACTGTCAGGACAACAGGGAGAATGGTACAAAACATTGGTTCAGAAAGCTGTGGCAGGTCCTTAAATAGCCAGCGTAGCAGGAGGCTGCCGGTAGCTGAGTCACAGGAGAGCTGTGTCCCTTGGGGGCCTTGCCAGTGGGAGGCAAGGTCTCCAGGCATGAGGATAGCCGTTCCACTGTAGCTGCCAAAGTATCAATGCAGCTCTGGTGCTGTAGCATCTGCCGGGCCATCCCGGGCAGATCCGAGGGAGCGGGCACATCCGCTGAGTCCATGGCCTTGCAATCTGTTATGGGAGTCTCAGTTTAGTGGACCCTTGGGCCGACCTGGAGGAGACTGGGAAAAGTGGTCAATGTCTCTAGTGAGTGGCAGGCCAGGAGGCAGATGTTCAGGCAGTACGTAGATGCTCTTCACCTGGAAGCTGGTACTCCCCTGGGTGGAGCTGGTAGGAGCCCAACCGCTGGGACTTAGGCGGGTTGTGGATCAGGACAGGAAACTGGAACCAGACTAGAACAGTAGAAATACTGTAACAAGGCTCGGGTTCTGGAACCAGGCAGGAACTGTAGCAAGACCTGGTTACTGGAACCAGGCAGGAACTGTGGCAAGACTTGGGTACTGGAACCAGGCAGGAACTGTAGTAAGACTCGGGTACTGTAGGAATCAAGCAGGAACCAAGCAGGTACTGTAGCAGGAACGGAGCGATATAGCAAGGCAGGTCACTCCGGGGCACAACGCAACAGGGAACCAGGAGGTAAACCCGTTGCAAGGCTGGATGTCCACGGCCGGCTTATCAAGGCCGTGGCGTCTGACGTCAGGAATTGGGTGGAGTCACCACTGGTGGGAAACGGCCTAGAAAAGCGCCCAAGTGGCGCACGGGCGCCTAGAAGCAGGTCGTCCAGGGGAAGCTTTGCGGCGGCACAGCCCCAGCAGGGATGCCACCAAACAGGCCGCAAACCAGGCCTCCGAAAGCAGGAGCAGGTCCAGGAGCACGGAGGCAAGGGTCTGGCCACGGCGCTCGCGGCCAGAACCACAACACTATCATTAAAATCATCCATTGTACCTGAAGACTGGAGGGTGGCCAATGTAACCCCAATATTTAAAAATGGCTCCAGGGGTGATCCGGGTAACTATAGACCAGTGAGCCTGACTTCAGTGCCAGGAAAAATAGTGGAAACTATTCTCAAGATCAAAATCGTAGAGCGTATAGAAAGCCATGATTTAATGGAACACAGTCAACATGGATTTACCCAAGGGAAGTCTTGCCTAACAAATCTGCTTCATTTTTTTGAAGGGGTTAATAAACATGTGGATAAAGGTGAACCGGTAGATGTAATGTATTTAGATTTTCAGAAGGCGTTTGACAAAGTCCCTCATGAGAGGCTTCTAAGAAAACTAAAAAGTCATGGGATAGGAGGTGATGTCCTTTCGTGGATTACAAACTGGTTAAAAGACAGGAAACAGAGAGTAGGATTAAATGGTCAATTTTCTTAGTGGAAAAGGGAAACAGTGGAGTGCCTCAGGGATCTGTACTTGGACCGGTGCTTTTCAATATATATATAAATGATCTGAAAAGGAATACGATGAGTGAGGCTATCAAATTTGCGGATGATACAAAATTATTCAGAATAGTTAAATCACAAGCAGATTGTGATACATTACAGGAGGACCTTGCAAGACTGGAAGATTGGGCATCCAAATAGCAGATGAAATTTAATGTGGACAAATGCAAGGTGTTGCATATAGGGAAAAATAACCCTTGCTGTAGGTACACGATGTTAGGTCCCACATTAGGAGCTACCACCCAGGAAAAAGATCTAGGCATCATAGTGGATAATACTTGAAAATCGTCAGCTCAGTGTGCTGCAGCAGTCAAAAAAGCAAACAGAATGTTAGGAATTATTAGGAAGGGAATGGTTAAGAAAACAGAAAATGTCATAATGCCTCTATATCGCTCCATGGTGAGACCGCACCTTGAATACTGTGTACAATTCTGGTCGCTGCATCTCAAAAAAGACATAGTTGCGATGGAGAAGGTACAGAGAAGGGCAACCAAAATGATAAAGGGGATGGAACAGCTCCCCTATGAGGAAAGGCTGAAGAGGTTAGGGCTGTTCAGCTTGGAGAAGAGAAGGCTTAGGGGGATATGATAGACGTCTTTAAGATCATGAGAGATCTTGAATGAGTAGATGTGACTCGGTTATTTACACCTTCGAATAATAGAAGGACTAGGGGGCATTCCATGAAGTTAGCAAGTAGCACATTTAAGACTAATCGGAGAAAATTCTTTTTCACTCAAAGCAGAGTAGAACTCTGGAATTTTTTGCCAGAGGGTGTGGTTGGTGCAGTTAGTGTAGCTGGGTTCCAAAAATGTTTAGATAAGTTCTTGGAGGAGAAGTCCATTAGCGGTTATTAATCAAGTTTACTTTAAGGAATAGCCACTGCTATTAATTGCATCAGTAGCATGGGATCTTCTTAGTGTTTGGGTAATTGCCAGGTTCTTGTGGCCTGGTTTGGCCTCTGTTGGAAACAGGATGCTGGGCTTAATGGACCCTTGGTCTGACCCAGCATGGCAATTTCATATGTTCTTAGGTTCTTAAGTCCATTACTTGCTATTAATTAAGTTGACTTAGAAAATAGCCACTGCTATTACTAGCAACAGTAACATGGAATAGAGAGTTTTTGGGTACTTGCCAGGTTCTTATGGCCTGGAATGGCCACTGTTGGAAACAGGATGCTGGGCTTGATGGTCCCTTGGTCTGACCCACTATGGCATGTTCTTATGTTCTTATGCATAAATCCCGATGTTATAATTGGGGAACACAGCACACGTAGGACATATTTATTTCTGGTCTTTATCATGTGTAAGTCAGAATAAAACTCTTTAGAGTCCTAAACTGACTGGGGGAGGGGTCTGAGTAAACTGGGAGCAGTGCAGGTTGAAGAACCAGAGAGGTCTGGATGACCTAGAGATGGACTGGGCAAACTGGTAAACTAATTGGTAAAATTGGATATTTCCTTCATGCGTGCATGTTATAAAATGTGCTCACTTTCACATGTAAAAAAGCCAGCAAGTCCTTAAGAAAAATACGCAAATAACATTTCCTTTTGTAACTGCTTAAAATCAGGAGCACGCATATGTGTGCTAGGCATATTTATACAATGTGTGCACACTGCACGGGCAATATACAATAGCCACGTCCATGTGTGCGCACCGGGAAGCGTCACACATGGATGTGCCAGGAAGTGTCGCACATTGATGTGCGCTCATAATTTTAAAAGTCTACCCCGTAGTTTACAAGTTCTCTGGGGACTGGGAAATACCTACAATACCTGAATATAAGTGACTTTGAAATGACAAAAAGCAGAATATAAATAAAATATAACATGAAACTGGGTACTGTTCCCTAGGACCCTGGCCATAAATAGATGATATTTCATACCATCCACTTTATTTCATATTACTGGGTTTTTTTGACTGCTTACTTAGTAAAAAAAAAAAAAAGTCTTTCAAGACAGATTAAAAGATTTTTTGTATTTTTTTTTCTTTAGAAATCTAGAGAACTTAGCAGTGTAGGTTTGAAAGGATAACTCTCCTTCATCTTGAACAACAATGAGTTTCTTTCATGTGCTTAATTATAACAATTTTAACAAAGAGAGTTTCTTCAGAACTTCCAATACTTTTACACTAAAATAAATAAATGTTCTTTTATACAGTATTTTCCACTCTAGTCTTTTCAATCCACCTCACATCCTCTCTCAAAAATTAAAAAAAAGGTCAAAAATAAGTTAGGACATTCAAAATATTTATACCAGAAAGGCTATATTCATGCATTATTTCATTTACAAGAATAGCGTTGGCTCAGCTAGCAAAATGCTCTTTGTTTTTAGAAAGGTGGATGATATTAAGGTTTTAAAAGGTTACCAGAAGGAAAATACATGCTGCTGTTCAAGATGAGATATTATTATTATTAGGGAATAACAATTTGTTCATGAATAAATTGTTTCTATAAGCACATTTGAAGTTCACATATCCAAAATGGGCTTCCAAGCCCCACATTGTGACATGGTAACACTTACCCTCTGCAGCCTGAAGCTCTCTGTGAATCTCCTGCAGGAGTTCTAGCTCTTTCTGGTACAATTTTGCCCTCATCTCCTCACTTCAGCATTCACATGGACTCGCTGTTTCCTTTCATTATAAAATAATGTAAACCATGTTAGAATTATGCAAGTTATCTCAATTTTCCTAAAATGAGCTAATAGTATCCCACGCTTCACTGTGTCAAATGTGCAAGTGACATCCAACTGTACCAATTTTCCTGTACCACCCTGCTCAATAGGGATGTTCATCATTTTTCTGATGGATGAAAATGCATCAGAAAAGCAATAGGAAAACCCCACAAAATTTTTGTATGGTTTTCTAATCATTTGGGGGGGGGGGGGGGTGAAGAAGGGGCACATAGAACCTCCCCCCCAAACCCGCTCCGACCCTTTAAATCTAATTATTTAGAATCCCCCACACTCCCGACCCCCCAAAAACTTTCCTAAAGTACCTGGTGGTCCAGCAGGGATCCCAGGAGTGATCTCCCGCTCTCTGGCCGTCGGCTGCCACTAATCAAAATGGCGCTGATGGCCCTTACCATGTGACAGGGGCTATTGGTGCCATTGGCCAGTCCCTATCACATAGTAGGAGCAATGGATGGCTCACACCATTTTTTAAGATGGCTCCGGCTGTTTGCCAATGTTGGAAAATTTGATATAGGGCCTCTTGATGACATCACACTCCCTGGATAAATAAGGCAAGGCCCGTTCCCTTGAACGGTGCCTTGGCAATCGGGTCGTACACGCCGGTGTCTCTAGTTTGCCTGTTCCTGAGTCTCTCATTCCAGTGTCTCCTGTTCCATTGTCTCATTCCAGTGTCTCCAGTGTCTCCAGTGTCTCCTGCTATAGCGTCTCCTGTTCCAGTGTCTCTTGTGTCCCCTGTTTCAGTGTTTCCTGTTCCAGTGTCTCCTGTGTCTCCTATTCCAGCATTTTCTGTTCCATAGTCTCTCCATCCCTGGTAGTACCCTTCAGACTGATCTCATGGTACTGACCATTGCTTGTTCACTGACTACTCCTGCTTCTTGCCCAGACCTGACCTCTGCCTGTTCACCAACTACGCTTGATCGCTGCCTGGAAACAACCTCTGCATTACTACTGACTACTCTGATCGCTGCCTGGAACCTGACCTCTGCCTGACTACTGACTACTCTGATCACTGCCTGGAACCTGACCTCTGCCTGACTCAACTACTCCGGATTGACTACAAGCACTGACCCCTGCTTCGGCTGACCACTCTGAACTGTTACACTGGCCTTGATCCTCGCTATCCACTCAGACACTCTCTTCTGGCCTCCTGCGACCTCTGGACATTCCTACTCTGACTGCGACCGCCCACCCTTGTTTGTGGTGGGCACTCCTCTACGCTTCCGCTCTAGGAGACCTTGCAAGGCCCACCTAAGACCAGGCGGCCTGGGTAACCAAAGGCTCAACCCGAGGGAATCCCGGGTTGCTATTGGCAAAGCTCCAGCTAGCCTCTGTCTCCTCCTGTGCTCTGCTTCCTGGTGGCAGGCGCTCTCCGGGTCCACCTTGTGGTCCACCTACAGCATAACAGGTTGTCAAGGCCATGGACTCGGCAGAGTCACCCACCTTGCAGGCCATCCATGGCCTTGCTGCTCATGTCCGAGAACAGCAACAAGCCTTGGAAGCATTGACTTCATCTGTGGCGAGACTATGGTCTCATTTCGAGGATTCTGTTATGGCCAACTCAGAGGGTTGGGCTCAAATCCCACCTCCACAGGCACCCTTGGTTCTTCCAGCTCCACCCTGTTTCAATGCCAAGGCTTCCTCAACCAATGTTTTATGAGATTCGCATTACAGCCTGCGTTGTTTCCGAATGAAACCACCAAGATCACCTTCATCCTCTCACGCCTGGAGGGGAAAGCCCTGGCATGGGCTTCCCCACTTTGGGAGCATTCTGATGACGTTTTCCATCACCTCTACCACTTCATTACCGTCTTCAAGTGGACATTCGAGGACCCCGGCCGACAGGCGGTTGTGGGTCATCAGCTTCTCCACCTTCATCAAGGCTCACATTCGCTCACCGAGTTCACAGTGGAATTCAGGACATTAGCCACGGAACTGGGGTGGCAAGAGGACTGCCTATGGGCAATTTATTTAGATGGCTTGTTTCCAGCCCTCAAGGATGAGCTGGCTGCTCATGAGATTCCAACATCTCTAGATAACCTGATTTCCCTGGTGGGGAAGATTGATCACCGCCTACGTCAGCGACACCAGGAAGTAATGTTCTCCCGGCCTTGAGCCCCACGCCCAGTCCATGCTACAAGCCCCAAGTTGAAGGCCTTACTGGCACCTCCTCCATCACCAGAGGAGCCGATGCAGATCAATCATGGGCGCCTGTCTCCTGAAGAGTGCCTTCACCATAAGAAGGAAGGCCTTTGTTTGTACTGCCGTGGCTCCGGACACCTCCTGCAATCATGCCTAGTACGTCTGGGAAACTGCAGAGCCTGAGCGCGGTGGGGGTCCTGAGCTTGTGCGCCTCTGTTACTGGCCCCCAATTATCACTCCCTGTCTCTCTCTTCAGGGAGTCACGCTCCTTTGCCACCACTGCTCTGGTGGACACTGGGGCAAGTGGCAACTTCATTCTGGACGATATTGTCACACTACTGCAGATTCCACTGCAACTCTGGAGATACCTCTCTACATCGCATCAATCCAGGGAGAGCATCTTCCTGGACGCATTATCCATTGCACCATAGCCTTCTGCCTCTCTGTGGGAACACTCCATGAAGAAGAGATATCACTATACATCCTGAAGCATTCTACGCACCCGGTAATCCTAGGATTTCCTTGGCTCCAAATACATGGATCTCACTTTGACTGGCAATCCTTGCAGCTAATCCAGTGGGGAACCCAGTGCAAGAATCACTGTCCATAACTCGACAACCCTTACCAGGTTACCTGATCCGTATTCTGAGCTCAAGGATGTCTTCTCTAAACAGAATGCAGACATCCTGCCTCCACTCTGTGAAGTTAATTGCCCCATTGAGCTCCTACCAAGTACCACACCTCCCAAGGGCAGAACCTACCCTCTCTTGTTACCAGAAACATGCTGTGTCCGAGAATATCAAGGAGAACCCAGATAAAGGATTCATAACATTCTCCAATTCCCTGGCAGGAGCCGGATTCTCCTTTGTGAAGCAGAAAGATGGCAGTTTACATCCTTGCATTGACTACTGTGGGCTAAACTCCATGACTCGCAAGGACCGCTACCCTCTGCCACTCATTAACAAACTCTTTGATTGCCTACAAGGTGCCCAGATCTTTACTAAGCTAGATCTCCGAGGGGCATACAATCTTGTATGGATCCAGCCGGAGGATATCTGGAAGACCACTTTCAAAACTAGGGACGGCCACTACGAATATATAATGATGCCTATTGGACTATGTAATGCCCCTGCGGTCTTTCAGCGCTTGATGAATGAGATCTTCCGGGACCTACTCTACTCATTTGTCATGGTATATCTAGACCAGCGCTTCTGGTCAAGATATACCACGACAAACAAAAAACAAACTTTGAAATGTTTGTATGCTAATGCCAGAAGTCTAAGAAGTAAGATAGGAGAATTAGAATGTATAGCAGTGAATGACATAGACTTAATTGGCATCTCAGAGACATGGTGGAAGGAGGACAACCAATGGGACAGTGCTATACCGGGGTACAAATTATATCGCAATGTCAGAGAGGAGCACCCGGGAGGCGATGTGGTGCTTTATGTCCGGGATGGCATAGAGTCCAACAGGATAAACATCCTGCACGAGACTAAATGCACAATTGAATCTTTATGGGTAGAAATCCCTTGTGTGTTGGGGAAGACTATAGTGATAGGAGTATACTACCATCCAGCTGGCCAAGATGGTGAGACTGACAGTGAAATGATAAGAGAAATTAGGGAAGCTAACCAAATTGGTAGTGCGGTAATAATGGGAAACTTCAATTACCCCAATATTGACTGAGTAAATGTATCATCGGGACATGCTAGAGAGATAAAGTTCCTGGATGGAATAAATGATAGCTTTATGGAGCAATTGGTTCAGGAACTGACGAGAGAGGGAGCAATTTTAGATCTAATTCTCAGTGGAGAACAGGATTTGGTGAGTGAGGTAATGGTGGTGGGGCAGCTTGGCAATAGTGATCATAATATGATCAAATTTGATTTAATGACTGGAAGGGGGACAGTAAGCAAATCTACGGCTCTCGTGCTAAACTTTCAAAAGGGAAACTTTGATAAAATGAGAAAAATTGTTAGAAAAAAACTGAAAGGAGCATCTACAAAAGTAAAAAGTGTGCAAGAGGCATGGTCATTGTTAAAAAATACCATCCTAGAAGCACAATCCAGATGTATTCCACACATTAAGAAAGCTAGGAAGAAGGCAAAACGATTACCGGCATAGTTAAATGGGGAGGTGAAAGAAGCTATTTTAACCAAAAGATCTTCATTCAAAAATTGGAAAAAGGATCAACAGAAGAAAATAGGATAAAGCATAAACATTGGCAAGTTAAATGTCAGACATTGATAAGACAGGCTAAGAGAGAATTTGAAAAGAAGTTGGCCGTAGAGGCAAAAACTCACAGTAAAAAATATATCCGAAGCAGAAAGCCTGCGAGGGAGTCAGTTGGACTGTTAGATGATCAAGGGGTTAAAGGGGCACTTAGAGAAGTGGTGTAGCCAGCCTATCTCTTAGTACCCGTTGACCCATGTCGAACCGCTGTTCACATGGAAACCTCCTCCACATCGACTTGCCACTCTTTGATGGCTTATGCTCCACTCTAGGGGCCAACAACCCATTCTAGGGAGCTCTTTCCTGTGCAAAGGAAAAGGAACTCTCCCTGGGTATAGCCAGCCTATCTCTTAATGCTCGCTGACCCATGTTGAATCGCTTTTCACATGGAAACCTCCTCCACCTTGGGCTTCAGAATTCTCATTTGTATATCTGCTACATCCACCAGATTTTAAAAGACCAGCGACAGCTCACTAGATGCCAACGGAAACACCCCACTCTAGGGGCAAACCCATTCTAGGGAGCCCTTTCCTGCACAAAGGAAAGAGAACTCTCCCCGGGGGTAGCCTGTCTTGCCCCTATCAAAACCACAGGGACCTGACTACCTCAGTTCTGCCAGCTTGTCTTGCCCCTATCAAAACCACAGGGACCAGACCTCTTCCGCCCTGCCAGCCTGTCTTGCTCCTATCAACTTTCTGCCACTCTGCCTTGCTGCCATACACCAGATGACTCACTCTACTCTTTGTGGTGTTCTTGCAACTATCATGGTTCCTCAGTGTAATGGTGCTAGTCTTTCTGCTCCTTTGTCCCTTAATCGGCGTCTTGTGTTTTTTTCTGACACTCTTTCTGCTTGCTATGTTCCCCGTTCATTGTGCTGTAGAATGTTGATGCCACTTGTCTTGCCAATTTGCCTGTCGTGTTGCCTTTGACTGTTCCTCCAACTATCAGTGCTCTCTTTTGAAGATGTGGTGTGTTTTTTACACTCTCGCTGCTGCTTTGCACCTCTCTTAAAGCACTCTTGCCACTCTTGGTACCCCTTTGCCCCTTTAAATTGCCTTAGGCTATTCATGCCACTTTGGTGCCAATTTGCCACAGTCTAAGTACCTTGGAGCTCTTTTCTCATTCCAATGATTGCTCCCCAGAAGTTTCATCAGGATTGATAAGAAAACCCCAATTCTGCAGCCAAAAATAGGCTGCAAATACTTCCCCCATTGACTGTAATAGGGAAACCAAAAATTAATAAAACTAATCAACGAATTGGTTTTTCCCCTTTGAAACTAATGCAATGAATTTGGGTCCCGGCGAAACGAAAAACGAATCAAAACAAATGTTTTCCTTCTGCACATCCCTAATGTTCCATGTTTGCATCAACCCATCCCAAACAAATGTGTACTTCAGCATGATAATTAAAAGGTGCATCACACAGTGGTGACACATACTGCAGTCCTCCAATGCAAAAGCATGGAAGAAATTCAATCAGGCACAAGAACTACAGTAATGTTCTACCTGTTGATTTTTATCACTATTTTTATCACTATAAGAGTTATAGTGGTTCAACTTTTAATGCACACGCCTGCCATGTTATTTTCTACATAAATCCTGTGATCTTGAGCTACTAGTGATGCATGAATAAATAGATTTTAGAGTAGGATAATTACAAATTGTCCTTTTAAGAAACAAAGCATTCTGTTCTTTAAAATATTTCTGCTAAAATAAATACCTGTATTTACTATTACTGTCTAGAAATACCTGCAGAGTATTTGTATCTTGTTCACTTCCAGAGCTGTCAGTCTTTTAGAAAATAATAGGACCTGACAGTACTGGGCTTAAGAATAATGTCTCAGTGTCTAACGTCCCAGCAGATACATACTATCCAATTTATCACTTTCCAAACAGTATGGATACACCATCTCATCTTAAATGCAAAAATCTTATCTAAAGTGAGATCCCCTGTGTGCTTAGTGAATTTAGTTTGCAATACCATGTATTTATTCAGATCTTTGTTTCAGTGTTAATCCTACCTGACAGGCACTCAGATCTTCTGACTAAACATTACTGCACAAATGCCACCATATGCTAATTAAAATGAAAGATTTCACTGGATTCTCTATACATTAATTCAGCTGAGATGTCTTAAAAATAAGATGAGTTTTAGGAAAGGCAATATAAATTAGGCTTGTAAATTACATGTATAGAATGTCAGCTTCCACCCATGAAAATTAATACAATGTAATTCATCTAAGAGTTATTCTGTTAACTCACATTATTTTACAGAAGACTTAAATTCATGTATACCCTATAATCACTATTTTAATTGTATCAAATAATTTGAGTTATATGATTAGAGAGATTAGTTCATTGACTTGATTTAATCATCCTGAGTGATTCTTTCAAATTTTTTTAGATAGAGAACCACTTTGAACATTAAGAGAACAACATACTAAGGTAAACAATAAAATCTATCATATGCTAAAATTAACATCTCATAGCATTGTAGAAACATAACAAAATACATCAAAATTCAGATGTATGGAACTCCTTGCCTCATGACATACGCATGGAGACCTACACTCCCAAATTCAAGAAAAAACTGAAAACCTGGCTCTTCCAGCAAGCCTATCCCATGACACCGCCCACCTCATAAAACTCCTCTGTAAACTATTCTTTGCTCTACGATTAAGAATGCTCTATGACTAGGAATGCCTTATGACCACCGATTTATGCCTTATGCTTTATGACCTCTGATTATTGTACATTGTTACTCATGTTCATAGTTCTTTATCTATCTATTTATTGATTTATTAATTTGCGTTGCCTTTCAGTATTATCTACTCTCCCTGTTAATTGTATTTCTATCGGTTATATGTAAGGGCTCCGCCCAAAAGTTCTTGTTTTGTGTAAACCGATGTGATGTGCGAACGGCTATCGGAATAGAAGAGACTTTAAATAAATAAATAAATAAATAAATAAATAAATAAATAATACAAAATAAAATAGGATCTTATTCAACAAACACAATTATATACAAATACAAAATAAAAAACAAAACAGAATCAATATTAACTAAACCCCAAAATCTTGCATCACTAGCCAAGCCTTGAGGCCAAGTTTGAACCGAATAATATCTGTAGACAATCTAATTTTAATAGAAAGAGTATTCCATAAACTGGTCAAAAAAAAAAAGAGAATGCATGATATATTGTGGAGGCAAGGGGAACCTTCTTAAATGAAACATAAGATGAGCAGCTTGTGAAACCTTTACTGCCTAACAGAAAGAAGAGTAAGCTATCAAAAGTTTCTAGACATATGATGGACCACCTAAATGTAGGGTTTGTTTATTTATTTCATTAGTATTCCACTTCTTAGCATTTCAAAGTAGATTATATTTAAAAGAAATAGAAACCTATGATGTATCTCTGACCTCAAATCAATGAAACATTCCCTTAGAAAAGAGGAAAAAAGATGGCATAGAAATCCCATGACCCCCCTGTTAAGCAATTACCAAATCTTGCTTCATAAATACAGAGGGGTAGGTTTTCGGGGGTTACGCATGTAACCCTTTGAAAATCTACACCAAACCCTCCTGCGCATGCCGAGCCTATCTTGCATAGGCTGCCAGTGTGCGCAAAGCCCCGGGACATGAGTAAGTCCCGGGGCTTTCCTGGGGGGGGGCGCATCGGGAGCGTGTCGGGGGCATGTCGGGGGCATACCGCGGCTGGCACATCATCAGCGGCGTGTCGGGGTGTGTCGCGGCCGGCGCGTCATCGGGGGCATTCCGGGGGCATGGCTGCAGCCTCCGGACCAGCCCCTGGACTGGACTGGACCATGGCGTGCCAGCGGTCGGCCCAGCACATGCAAGTTATGCCTGCCTCGGGCAGGCGTAACTTGTGCAACAAAGGTAGGGGGGGTTAGTTAGGGCCTGGGAGGGTGGGTTAGGTAGGGGAAGGGAGGGGAAGGAGCGGGGGGGGGGGGGGTGGAAGGGGTGGAAGGAAAGTCCATTAACGGCTATTAATCAAATTTACTTAGGGAATAGCCACTGCTATTAATTGCATCAGTAGCATGGGATCTTCTTAGTGTTTGGGTAATTGCCAGGTTCTTGTGGCCTGGTTTGGCCTCTGTTGGAGATGGGATGCTGGGCTTGATGGACCCTTGGTCTGACCCAGCATGGCAATTTCGTATGTTCTTATGTTCTTAATCTTCTAGACATATCTGCAGCATTCGACACAGTCAATCACAAGATATTACTAAATAGATTAAAAGAAATAGGTTTGACTGAAACCACTTATCAATGGTTCGATTCATACCTAAGCAACAGATCGTATAGAGTTAAAATAAACACCTTTGAATCAGAACAAATAAAAATTACCCATGGGGTTCCTCAAGGATCCTCATTATCATCAACTCTTTTTAATCTGTACATTCTTCCCCTTTGTAAGTTTTTATCAGGCATTGGATTAACCCATTTTATCTATGCCGATGACGTACAGATTTTAATCCCAATCATACATTCCACTGATTCAGCACTGAAACTTTGGGAAATTTATCTCACCTCTATAAAGAGACTCCTAGCTCAAATGAGCTTATCCTTAAACACATCAAACACTGAGCTTCTTATACTATGCCCCAAACTTAATATTCCAATGGAAATAAATGAAACAACAGTACCTAACAAACATCTGATTTCCTATGACGTTAAAGACGTTGGGGTCATCCATGACAGAAAATTAAATTATAAAAATTGGATTAATAGACTAATAAAAGATGGCTACTTTAAGCTACATGTTTTAAAAAATTAAAACCACTTCTCCACAAAAATGATATTAGAACAATCCTCTAGGTACTCCTTTTCTCAAAAATAGATTATTGTAATGCTCTTCTACTAGGACTCCTTGCCACCACTACTAAACCCCTTCAACTGTTGCAGAATTCAGTGGCCAGAATTTTAACAAATTTCAGACGATCCGAACATGTAACTCCAATTCTGAAAGATTTACACTGGCTTCCAATTACTTATCACACTCAGTTCAAAACGCTCTCATTAATCCACAAAACATTATACAACAAAAAAATGGAATGGTTCACTGCTGCATTACATTTTCATACCCCGCAGAGAACCACTCGTTCTGCATCTAATGCAATACTACCCATCCCTTACCCCAAATCAGCACATTTAAACTCTGTAAGACAAAGGGCCATATCGATCACAGGACCTCAGCTTTGGAAATCACTTCCCCAAGATTTAAGAATGGAGCCTAATATCAGAACTTTCAAGAAGGGTATTAAAACATGGCTTTTCCAACAGACATTCACATAACACTTACAGACATATTGAACCTCTCGCGTACCCTGGTTAAAACATATTTAGTTATTTTAATTGCTTAAGGGTATTTTATCATATTTTAATTGTATATTTACTTGTTGAAGTTTTTTTTACTGTATTTTATAATGTGATATTTTTGTATCTTAAATTTGAATTTGTATTTATTGTTAACCGATGTGATATACCATATGAATGTCGGTATTTAAAAACAAACAAACAAATAAATAAATAACTATATTTAGGTACTGTACATATTTCGCTATCCACAGAAGACTTATGATCTATGTTTGTACCTGAGGCAAGGGATGGAAAAATCATAAGATCATAAGGAGCAGCAGGGGTCTTTGAATGTTGATTTTCCTTGTTTAGAGCCTACTGCTCTAACCAGAAGACTACACCTCCACTTAATGTTCAAAGTGACTACAGTGCATAAATCCCTGATTTAAGAATGTAAGTGGTTCTTGGAAAATCAAACAGGGTCCATGTGCATAAAAGTGCATACTTGCTTTTTGCATGAAGTGTCAGTAGGCATTAAGGAGGGTAGAGATGGAAGTGATATGACTTATGTACCTGCTTTCATATTTTCAGAAGTATAGATGTAAGGTACCATATACAAATTACACCTTACTTTCAGCAGGTGTAACATGAGTGTGAATAATTCCCCTCGTATCTGAATGATTAAGGAAAGTTTTTAAAAGCAAACTTATGTGCATAAATTTGCTTTGAAAATCCTTGGTTATGTTTGCGTATACATGCAGACTGTATGCGCTGGCCATCCAGTGCTCCCTCCATGTGACAGGGGCCGGCCAATGGCACGGATACCCTGTCACATGGTAAGGGCAAAGGGCCATCGGCGCCATTTTGATTAGTGGCAGCCGACAGCCCGGGAGTGGGAGATCGCTCCCGGGACCCCCACTGGACCACCAGGTACCTGTAAAAAGTTTTTTTGGGGGGTCGGGAGGGTGGGGGAAGCTAAGGGATTAGTTTTAAAGGGTTGGGTGGGTTTAGGGGTTATTTTTGTGTGCCTCCTGACCCCCCCAAGCTGGCCAAAAGTTCCTTTTGGGTGCAACGAGGGTCCCGGAGCGATCGCGCGGGGAATCACGTGATGCCGCGTCACTCCAACGTGACGCCGATGTCACGTGCTCCTCGCAAAGGAGTTCAGAAATGGCGTCCTGACTCCCTGCTGTACCACCAGGGAGTTTTGGTAAGTCTTGGGGGGGGATTAAGGAGGGTGAGGGGTTTAAATTTTTATTTGCACGTATGGACATAGACTCAACTTATGGAATTCTCCATATGTCCATATTGACCGCAAATGGGACCCCCTTTCGACTTATGGACTTATGAACATAAACTTTTGCTCTGCACATCCCTACCGCCCTCCCCCAAAATGATAAGAGAACCGCCACGAACAATTTTGTGGGGTTTTCCTATCGTTTTGGGGGAGCCCCCGATTTCTGATGATTTTGAAAATATTGTATGATATTTTCAATCATCCGAAGCCCGATTCATATCCCTACTGCATAGGTAGTCAGCCAGTAAACAGAGTATGCCACTGTTAAGCAACTAATTCTGCTGCTAAGCATTGCCACTTTTATTGCTGCTGTTGTTACTCTATGCCATTCTTGGCACCTATGGGTGGTTCTTCTTCTGCTCTAGCTGTCTTTGAGGTTCGGCCCTGTGACATAGTGTGGGCAAAGGCTATCGACACCATTTTGAATAATGGCAGGCAACGGCCCAAGTACAGGAGGTCGCTCCCGAATACCCGCTGGACTTTTGGCAAGTCTTGTGGGGATCAGCAGGGTTCCCCAAGACTTGCCAAAAGTCCCTAGTGGTCCAGTGGGGGTCCAGGAGCAATCTCCTGCACTCGGGCCATCGCCTGCCATTATTCAAAATGGCGCTGTTAGCCTTTGCCTACACTATGTCACAGGGGCTACCGGTGCCATTGGTCAGCCCCTGGCACATGGTAGGAGCACAAGATGGTGCCAATGGCCATGTGGCAGGGGCTGACCAATGGCATCGATAGTCCCTGTGACATAGTAGGTCAAAGGCTATCAGCGCCATTTTGAAACCGGCAGCCGAGGGTATGAGTGCAGGGGATGGCTACTGGACCCCCCGCTGGACCACCAGGGAGTTTTGGTAAGTCTTGGGGGGGTCAGGAGGGTGGGGGTTTGTAGTTAATTTAATTTTAGCGGGGAAACAAATCAAAATCAACGTATTAACGAATCGGGGCGCCATACGGCCGAATGCTACGATCCACCCCCCAGGAATCTGAATCCTGAATGCAACGTTTGGCATCCCTCTGCACGTCCCTATGAATTATACCACAGCAAACGATAGAGGTTGAAGTTGTGCAGAACCTATTACTAAGACCATGCACCTCCATTATTACTGAGGAGTCAGATGATACTGACAAGGATGAGATTATTCACAGCAAAGCTGTAACAGCCAGCTCCTTCCCCTAATGATGCAATACAGAAATGACATTTTATTTATTTATTTATGTATTTCTTTTGTATACCGACATTCGATCGAGATATCACATCGGTTTCCAGATAACTAAAGGAATAGGGTGGTAACAGCCCTATTTTACATTATAACATGGTATTAAATAGATATAAGAATATTTTACATTATAACATGGTAATAAATATAACAAGAATATTTTACATTATAACATGGTAATAAATATAACAAGTTGTAACAGAACTAACAGGAGTACATGGAACATTAGACTATAGTATATAACATATGTACATAAATGGCTTGTTGATGAGGATAAATTATGGTAAGGAGAGCAGGGAGTGTAGAGGGGGGAGGGGAGAGGAAGGGATGTGTGGGAGGAAGGTAGTGATAGGGAGGGAAAGGGTGGTGGGAGATGCTTGTGTAGGGAGGGAAAGGTGTGGGGCGAGATGCTTGTGGAGGGGGCATGGAGTGGATGGTGCATGGAGTGGACGGGCATGGAGTGGATGGGCATGGACGGGCATGGAGTGGATGGGCATGGAGTGGACGGTTTTTCTCTGAATTTTCCCTGCCTAAGGCATTGTACCAATTGAGTTGGTACCATTTTCCCTCATTTGGAGTTTTGTGCTGTTCTGGCCATTGTGGTTAGCTGCTTTTCACCTTTTATGATGCTTTGGAGTCTTCATGCCTTTCTTTTTGCTGCTGTAATCCTCTACTTCTGTCTTGGGCTTTTTTCTGCCTCTTTTAGGGCTTTATTCCCTCTTCATTGTGCCTTGTGATATTTATATCACACTTGGTGCTGCTTTGCCCTTCTCTTGAAGGGTTTATGCTAGGGGTGTGCATCCGTTTTCCACGTATTTGTGATCCGCAACGTATTTTGTCCTATCTGTTAAATACGTGGGGAGGTAAAACGCATCGCGACTCCCCATGTATTTAACGGATTTCTGTTTTATTCAGCCACCTAAATAATAAACTCTACCAGATGTAATAGCAAAGCGGCAACAAGAGTGTCCAGAATACCCCAAGACTTCAAAAGTGGGACAAAAGGCACCAGTAATAGTAGCAAAAACTTGGCACCATTTTGAACACTGGCAGCAGATCGCCTTTGCCCTCACTATGTCACAGGGGCCGACCGTCGGTACCTGTGACATAGTGAGGGCAAAGGCGATCGGCACCATTTTGAGTCCTGGAATTGGATGGCCGGCGTGCAGGAGGTCGCTCCCGGACCCCCGCTGGAATTTTGGCAAGTCTTTTTTTAGGTTTAACAATTTTTATTGATGCAGATAACGGTAAGGTACAACAACAACCTTAAGATACAGAAAAATATAGAGTGCATCACAATTTTATGTCCCCCTTCTGCCCCCTCCACCCTTACCCCCCCCCCCCCAAAATCCTCTGCTAGATGTGTCCGCAACAGATTAAGTAAGGTAGAGCCCTCACCATCACCACCAATAACAACAGTATGCGTAATCAATGTTACAGTGAAACGAGATGGATATAAGTGTCATGTATGGATAGAATGACATTGGATCCACACCCAGCCCTGCAGAGGCAGACCACTAGAATTCGCAAGGATAAACTGCTAATTACAAGGAGAACACATCAACAATGGTCAGGTATAACAGATATGGCATTCATGCTTGAGATATAGATGTCCAGGAGATCCGCCATGTCAGATAAGGGTTCCAAATGCGGTGAAAGGATTTCAGCCGCCCGTATTTTTCCGCTGTGAGTTTGTTCAGGGTACAAATTTGGTCCGTCCTATTTTGCACCGCAGCCAAGGATGCACCTGGTTTATTCTTCCATTGGCGCGCAATTTCAAGTCTCGTTGCTATGCACACTTGTGTACAGAAGTCCGAAAAGGCCTTGGAAGCTTCCCGATCAAAGTCACTCAGCAAGGCACCCTCAGCTGCTAAACTTATCGGGGAAGCAAGCACCTCAGATAACCAACATTCCACTTTCCTCCAAAGAGGCTGTATACAGTCCCCAGCCCACCACATATGAAAAAACGTGCCCTTGGTATCACAGCCCCTCCAACATTTCCCGTCATGCCTAGGTAGGATCTTCCCCAATCTGTCAGGGGTCATATACCAACGATATAAAAGTTTATAACCATTTTCTACAAGCAATGCGGATACTGAAGCTTTACTAATACACAAAAGAATACGATCCCAGTCCTGCGTAGATATATCCCGTTTAAGATCAACACTCCATGCCAAGACATGACCAGTGTCTGCCAGAATCCTAGTATTTAGTAATTTATAAATCTTTGAGAGCAACCCCCTCGTTCTCTGTGGATTAGAGCAGTACCCTTCAAAGAGAGTTTTCCCCTTAGACAGGTCTGCTGACACTCCATTGGTGGAACAAAAATGTGCAAGCAGATGGTAAGCTAGGAATTCAGTGGCTGGCAACCCCGAGTTTTCCTGTAGGGAATTGAAAGAGAGCAATTTATCACTCCCCCATATGTGTGCCAGCCGAGTTATGGATCTGATTTTCCAGGCATGGAATGCTGAGTTTGGAAGGCCTGGCCCAAAGTCCTTGTTATAATATAGACTAGTTAAGTAAAAATATCTCTTAGAGCCCACTAATTGTGTCTTCCACTGAGCCCACATGGATATCGTATGTTTGGTGGTAGGCAACATAGCCTTGCATTCCAGCCACGTGGAACGCGGTTGCCAAGGCATTGCATCAAGTTTCATCTCTGGTACCCTATCCTGCTCTATAAGGACCCAGTGCTTCATAGCCGGCCCCCCGTGCCATTCAATAATGGGTCTTACTTGGCCCGCCACAAAGTACCATTGAAAGTTAGGTACGCTAAGACCCCCTTCCAATTTGGTTTGATACAGCACCTGTCTCCTAATGCGCGGTGGATGCCTGCGCCAGATAAAACTGAAGATGCGCCTTTGCCAAAGTTTTAGTGCCGCATTTGGAATAGCAATAGGGAGAGACTGAAATAAGTAAAGTAGTTTGGGTAGAATGGACATTTTTACAGTAGCTATACGTCCCAACCATGATATAGGCAAGCGATGCCACTTATCTAGGTCAAAAAAAATTTTCTTAATGAGAGGCGGGTAGTTATAGCTAAAGAGGTCTTTCGGGTGGCTAGTGAGATAAATTCCCAAATATTTGAGCGTGTGGTGTACCCATCGAAAGGGGTGTAAAGGCTGCAAGAATATGAATTTTGGCAAGTCTTGTGGGGCTCAGGAGGCCCTCCCAAGCTGGCCAAAAGTCCCTGGGGGTCAAACGGGGGTCCTGGAGCGACCTCTTGCACGCTGGCCGGCCGATGCCAGGACTCAAAATGGCGCCGATAGCCTTTGCACATACTATGTCACAGGGGCTACTGGTGCCATTGGTCAGCCCCTATCACATGGTAGGAGCACAAGATGGCACCGGTGACCATGTGACAGGGGCTGACCAATGGCACCGGTAGCCCCTGTGACACAGGCTATTGGCGCCATGATGAAACCAGCAAACGAGGGTGTGAGAGTGCAGGAGATGGCTTCTGGACTCCCCGCTGGACCACCAGGGAGTTTTGGTAAGTCTTGGGGGGGTCAGGAGGGTGGGGGGTTGTAGTTAATTTTAATTTTAGCTGGGACACGAATATAACTCGCCGTATTAACGCATCGGGGTGCCATACGGCCGAATGCAACGCATTTGCTCCCCGACGAATCCGAATCACGAATGCAACGTATGACATCCCTCTGCACATCCCTAGTTTATGCCACTATTACTGGTGCCTTTTGTCCCACTTTTGAAGTCTTGGGATATTCTGGATACTCTTGTTGCCGCTTTGCTATCACATCTGGTAGAGGTTTGCTGCTATCACATCTGGTAGAGTTTTGCCCCATTGCCTACCATTTTGATGCCACTTTGACACAGCCTTGATGCTATGGATTGCCTTTACCCTTCTGATGATATCTATTCACAAGTTTCAGTAGAAATGATTAGAAAGCCTAATTTGGAAGACCAAACTAGGTGTCTTGCTTCTTTTGTTGACTTTAATGGGAAATGAATAAAGGGATGTGAATCGTTTTTTAACGATTAAAATTATCGTCCGATAATTTTAATATCGTCTTAAATCGTTATAGAACACGATACAATAGAAATTCTAACGATTTATCGTTAAAAATCGTTAAATCGTGTTAGTGCGCACTAACAGGAGTTAGTGCGCACTAACTGAAAATGATACAAATTGACACTTTCCAGGTCAGTAAAGGTCAGTTAGGAATGAATATGTGTTCCTATTGGCTGGCTGCCCTCTTATCTATTGATGTTAACCAGGTTCCCACTGAGGTGATGGTTGGGGGGATGGGAAATAGAAATGGAAACTCAGGAACACTAACAGAAAATGATACAAATTATTGTCACTATCCAGGTCAGTAAAGGTCAGTTAGGAATGAATATGTATTCCTATTGGCTGGCTGCCCTCTTATCTATTGATGTTACCAAGGTTCCAACTGAGGTGATGGTTGGGGGGATGGGAAATGAAAACTGTTGGTAGTTGACAAAAAAAGTAATGTGATCAGTCAATATGACTAGAACCTGTGCCCTATTCCTGATACCAGGGGTGTTGTGATCTTCCTGCACTCAGTGCCCTATCCCTGATACCAGTCTGAGACAGCTCCCTCCCTGCATTACTAGTGAGAGGCTGGCTCACAGACAGGGGGGAGCTGCCTGACCCTCACTCCTGACTTCCCCCATGTCCCAGCTAGTGAATGGTGTGTGGGTGAGGGTGGGGGAGGATGGTGAAGTCTGAGACAGCTCCCTCCCTGCATTACTAGTGAGAGGCTGGCTTCACAGACAGGGGGGAGCTGCCTGACCCTCACTCCTCCGGGGTATTGTGATCTTCCTGCACACAGTGCCCTAACCCTGGCACCAGGGGTGTTGTGATCTTCCTGCACACAGTGCCCTATCCCTAATACCAGGGGTGTTGTGATCTTCCTGCACACAGTGCCCTATTCCTGATACCAGGAGTGTTGTGATCTTCCTGCATGCAGTGCCCTATCCCTGATACCGGGATGTGTGCAAGAAGATCCCAACACCCCCGGTATCAGGAATAGGGCACTGTGTGCAGGAAGATCACAACACCCCTGGTATTAGGGATAGGGCACTGTGTGCAGGAAGATCACAACACTCCTGGTATTAATAGGGATAGGGCACTGTGTACATGAAGATCACAACACCCCTGGTGCCAGGGATAGGGCACTGTGTGCAGGAAGATCACAACACTCCTGGTATTAATAGGGATAGGGCACTGTGTGCAGGAAGATCACAACAACCCTGGTGCCAGGGTTAGGGCACTGTGTGCAGGAAGATCACAACACTCCTGGTATTAATAGGGATAGGGCACTGTGTGCAGGAAGATCACAACACCCCTGGTGCCAGGGTTAGGGCACTGTGTGCAGGAAGATCACAACACTCCTGGTATTAATAGGGATAGGGCACTGTGTGCAGGAAGATCACAACAACCCTGGTGCCAGGGTTAGGGCACTGTGTGCAGGAAGATCACAACACTCCTGGTATTAATAGGGATAGGGCACTGTGTGCAGGAAGATCACAACACCCCTGGTGCCAGGGTTAGGGCACTGTGTGCAGGAAGATCACAACACTCCTGGTATTAATAGCGATAGGGCACTGTGTGCAGGAAGATTACAACACCCCTGGTGCCAGGGTTAGGGCACTGTGTGCAGGAAGATCACAACACTCCTGGTATTAATAGGGATAGGGCACTGTGTGCAGGAAGATCACAACACCCCTGGTGCCAGGGTTAGGGCACTGTGTGCAGGAAGATCACAACACTCCTGGTATTAATAGGGATAGGGCACTGTGTGCAGGAAGATCACAACACTCCTGGTATTAATAGGGATAGGGCACTGTGTGCAGGAAGATCACAACACCCCTGGTGCCAGGGTTAGGGCACTGTGTGCAGGAAGATCACAACACTCCTGGTATTAATAGGGATAGGGCACTGTGTGCAGGAAGATCACAATACCCCTGGTATCAGGGTTAGGGCACAAGTTCTAGTCACATTGACTGATCACATTACTTGTTTTGTCAAGCTACCAACTGTTTCCATTTCCCATCCCCCATATACTGTCAGTGGGAAGCTTGGTAACATGAATAAATAAGAGGGCAGCCAATAGGAATACATATTCATTCCTAAACTGACCTTAACTGACCTGAAAAGTGTCAAATTGTATCATTTTCAGTTAGTGCGCACTAACTCCCATTAGTGCGCACTAACTCGAGTTAGTGCGCACTAATCGGAAAAAACGATTTTCTTGCCCTGCCACACGATTTCTATCGTTAAGACGATATGGAAAACGATTCACATCTCTATAAATTAATAAAATGATTGTGACCTACAAAATGAGAAATGAACTGAAAATAAATTTTTGCCTCGGCATATCTCTAGTAGACATCATTCAGCTTACTTAGAAAAACCATATTGTATGGTGCAAGTACAAATGAAGCAAAATAACATTTCACAGAAATTTGTTCAGTCTTTTACAAATAGTTATTGTTTCCTGGTAGAGCTGGCTGATAGCACCTGGTGCTGCAGTTGTCATGTATTTTCAACTGAGTGCACAGGGAAATAAAAATTCATAACCATTGATTGCCCCTGTGTATCCTTGGATCCATAAACCTCTTGAAATATTCATAAAGATCTTAAAAGAGTCCCCATGGTGCCCATTTGTCTGCTGTGCATTTATATATCTTTCCATTCTTCAATAAAATTGTCAAACAAAAAAGGAACATTTGAGGCTCTTTATTAACGTCTAGTGAAATTCTACCTTTGTTGCACTGAACTTAAAAAGGAATCCAAGATGATAATTAAATTGTGGCTTGGGGTTGAACAGAGGTCTAAATTAAATAAAGAAACCTAGGTTTGTAAGTAATGGAAGCAGGAAAATAAAACTAGATGTAAGAAAATGCAATTTTTTTCTCTTCTTCTTTAATTCTGTTTTAATATTCATATTACTACTTAAAAGTTTTCTAGAGCACTACTAAGCAGCATTGTGCAGCTATACAGAAACAGTCCTTGCTCCTTGGAGTTTATAATCAAGTTGAGACACACAGACAAGAAAAACAATGTCTAGGAATTATTTACTTAGGGATTATAGCAAAATATGTTGAACATGAGAGAGCCCAAGTTCAGGAAGAGTTCTGGAGTTACAAGCAATCTTGGAAGTCAGTCTTCAAGCAGGACTTGAAAACAGCCAAAGATGAAGCAAGACACACCAACTCAAGAAGACAATACCACAGATACTGTATATTAAAAAAAAAATGCTAACAACCAGCCATCAAACTTCACTTGGTATTGTATAATGCATGATCAGCTTCCTTAGAGCAGTCATGACCCTATTATCTCTTTTCCATTATATAAAGTCTCACTCATGATTAGGGTTGTGGGAACAATATGAAATCAAACTTGAATCATGCCTTTTTTAATAAGGTTTTAATTTGCTAAATATTTTGAATTTTCATTAGATCTGCAGGTGAAATTCATTGAATGTGATGCATTGGATTTTCTCACAAATTTGATGGAATTTCAATTCAAATATTCATGATTTATTAAAGATTTCAAAGACAAATTTAATTGTAGGAGATATAACAGGAAGGAAACATTACATGCCTGAACAATTCACATGAAACAGAGTACATTAGAACAAATAATACATCTCAACACATTGGTAGGCACAAAAAAAAATGTATATTGAATAGGGATGTGAATCGTTTTTGAACGATTAAAATTATCGTCAGATAATTTTAAAATCGTCCAAAATCATTAGAGTGCACGATACAATACAAATGCCCCCGATTTATCAGCAGGGGCATTTGTATTGTATCGTTAAATAGGGTGCGGGAAAACCGGCACACCAAAAAAACCCTAAAACCCACCCCGAACCTTTAAAACAAATCCCCCACCCTCCCGAACCCCCCAAAATGTTTTAAATTACCTGGGGTCCAGTGGGGGGGGTCCCGACGCAATCTCCAGCTCTCTGGCCACGGCTGCATTGAGAAATGGCGCCGGTGGCCCTTTGCCCTTATCATGTGACAGGGCAATGGTAGCGCCGGCGCCATTTTGGTTCCTGGCTCCCGACGTCACGCATGCAGGAGATCGCCCCTGGACCCCCCGCTGGACCCCCAGGGACTTTTGGCCAGCTTGGGGGGCCTCCTGACCCCACAAGACTTGCCAAAAGTCCAGCGGGGGTCTGGGAGCGACCTCCTGCACGCGGGCCGTATTTCCAATCTTCAAAATGGCGCCGGCGCTACCTTTGCCCTCACTATGTCATACGGGCGACTCACTATGACTCATGGTGAATCTAAGATTAATATCAATTGTATTCTGAGACACGAACCATACATAGATGTATTCCAAATGAATTTCTTATAAATTTGGCTACAATAGCTATTACAAAAGGTAGACCAATAGTTTCAGCGATTGGTTCGCTATTAGAACCTATTTCGTCATTCCTCGATACATTTCTTAAGACATGAGTTTCTGAAGCTCCTTCATACATCCGTGACTCTTCAGATTTCATCCTCAAATTGGAAGAATTTAACGATTTAGGAGAAGTAAACGAAGGTATTATTATGGTGACACTAGACATTGAAGCATTATACACAAACATACCTCAATTAGCAGCAATAGAAATTATGACACAAATTTTTGAGACACGAACCATACATAGACGTATTCCAAATGAATTTCTTATAAATTTGGCTACAAAAGCTATTACAAAAAATTTTTTCATTTTTAATAATGGCGTATATCAGCAAATTAAAGGAGTAGCAATGGGGTCTAAAATGGCCCCATCAGTTGTAAATTTATATGTAGCTCAATTCGAAAAGAAATACTTGGATTCTCATGGTTTTCAAAGAAATATACTATTGTGGAAAAGGTTTATAGATGATGTTTTTTTAATATGGAAAGGTGATATGAAGACATTAGAAGAATTTTATAATTGGTTGAATACAATTGATATTAATCTTAGATTCACCGTGAGTCATAGTGAGTCCTCAATCCCTTTTCTAGATATACAGATTAAATTAGAAGATGGTAAATTCATTACAGTTATATACAGGAAACCTACCGACACTAACAAATTGCTACACTACACAAGCAGTCACAGTAAATCCTTACTGAAGAATCTTCCTTACTCACAATTCTTGAGATTGAGGCGACTCTGCACAACTGATTCTATGTTTGGTAAAAGATCGATTGACATGAAACAAAGGTTTTTGGAAAAAGGGTACCCATTGCGACATATTCAGAATGGACTAAATAAAGCACAGAAACAGAAACGTATTGATTTATTGAATAAAAAAAGAAGAGAGACGAAAGCTACAGATTGTCTAGTTTGCCCTATCACTTATAGTGATATGTCACATAACATTAACACGGTTCTCAAGAAATTTTGGCCAATTATGCAGGTGTTGCCTGCTTTCAAAGATAGGAGATTAATGATTGCCAACAAAAGAGATAAAAATCTAAAAGATTTATTGGCTCCTTCAGCACTACCGATGAAAACAAGCATAGATAAGAGACCCCGGGCCACCGCCCATGTGGAAACTGCTCAGTGTGCAGAGTTAATTTGAAAACAGATGTTTTGCACTTTCCAGGAAGAGATACTGGATAGGGGTGTGCATTCGTTTTGAACTTATATGTAAAACGCTACTTATTTATTTTTTTTAACTTAAAAAAGTGATGAGGTGAAAACGATCGGATTTCCAACTTATTCAACATAGCTATGTTGAATACGTTGGAAATCGCGATCGTTGATCCTAAATAAAAATTTAAACCCCTCACCCTCCTTAATCCCCCCGGATTAAGGAGGGTGACCAAACGGAACTTTTGGTCAGCTTGGGGAGGTCAGGAGGCCCCCCCAAGCTGGCCAAAAGTTCCGTTTGTGTCCAACGAGGGGTCCGGGAGCGGAACCGCGGTGGACCACGTGACAGCCGCGTCACTCCGACGTGACGCGGACGTCACGTGCTCCTCGCAAAGGAATAGAGGAATGGCTTCCTGACTCCCCGCTGGACCACCAGGGAATTTTGGTAAGTCTTGGGGGGGGATTAAGGAGGGTGAGGGATTTAAATTTTTATTTAGGGAACCGGTGCACGTATGGACATAGACTCAACTTATGGAATTCTCCATATGTCCATATTGACCGAAATTGACCCCCCTTTTCGACTTATGGACTTATGAACATAAACTTTTTGTCTGCACATCCCTAATACTGGATACAAACTGAAAACCTTTACCAAATGCAAAAGCAAGGGGGTAGTTTATGCTGCAATATGCCCATGTGATAAATATTACATTGGTAAGACTATTAGGGAATTTAGTAAGCACATATTGGAGCACAAAAGCAGTATTAAAAGGAGTGTCAGGTCCAAACCCCTAGTGGATCATTCTTTAGAATTAGGTCATACATTCGAGCAGTATAGATTCTGTGTAGTGCAGCAACCGAGTCTAAATTGGAGAGGAGGAAATTTAGACAGATTGCTATTACAGGTAGAGCAGAAATATATATATGAGTTCAACACAATGACACCAAATGGTTTGAACTTGGAAACAGATCTTTCTGTATTTCTTTAACTAGCATTGTTTGCACAATATTTATTAAAGATGTTTTTTGCATAAAAAAATGCATTTTCCTCATCTATATACAAGTATCTTCATATTGGTTTATTTTGTAACGTCCAATAATAGCATAGAATATTGACAAATGGCATTGAAATTTATTTAATATGCATTTTAGTATTTCATTCATCATGTTAAGATTTCATTTATTACTTTAAAGTTTTTATATACTGCATTCTTTTATATATATTCTTTGGTTTATATACTTTTTTATATTAAAGAGATAGCTAAAATTATAAATGACATTTTTATACATACACATGTAGTTTCCAATTTTATTTAAATTGGTTGTTCATAACATGCCATTGATCAAATGATAAGTTCATTTTTTGAAACAGGGTTGTGTCTGTCAGACAGCTGATAATAATTTATAAAGAACACACCCACAGAGTTGATTGACACTTGAGGACACACCCACACAAGTCCAGCCTTGCCCTCCCCTCTAGCTCCCCCTCTCCCACCCTTCCGGTATCCTCGCTTCCCACTCCCCTCCCCTGTATTATTGCTCTATTGTGCTATTGTTTTATTATCTATTTATCTGTTTTACTGTTTTATTGTTACATTGTAACTTTCCTCCGTTTGAGTTTTTTGTAAACCGGCATGATGTGTTTCACGAATGTCGGTAAATAAAAGTTAATAAATAAATAAAATAAATAAAAAAATAAAATAAATATAAATCATTTTTTTAAAGAATAAACATTATTTTTAGAATCTAAGTGAGTTTTTAAAGTATCCTTAGATCAATATGAGCTTAATTAGAAACTTGGTAAAAAATTTAGTGAGTCTCCGGTCCCGATTTTTGGCGCAAAAAATGGCGATTTAAAATGGAAGAATTCAAGCGTTGAGCTCAGTATGAGCAGAGACCTGAAATTGTGTGCTGCTGTATAAGGTAAAACGTTCTTTTTAACTCCTTTTTTACAACATTTTTATTGACTTATTTCTCACTATTAGATCTTAGTTCCCCTTGTGTCCTTTAATTTAGTTAATAAGGCTGTTTCTCTATTTTTGGGATTTTATAGAGTTTTTTATACCTGCAAGGTGTTTTCCTCCTTCAATACAACACAAAATAGTGGGCAAATGATCATTTTGTTTTTATAGTTAAGGGTGAAACAATGTGATTGTAACATTTTCAATGGCTTGTTTATTTAGTTTTATAATCTTTTAAGTGCAGTATATATTAACAAATTGAACTTTGGGTTTTGAAATCTTAAAATGTGGGTTAGCATGATTAGAGAATTATATGTGTTTTTATTTTTAATTTTATTCAGGAATGAATCAGGAATGCAGTAAGAATGACTGGCATGCATTAAGATGATATTTAATTTTTTAAGTTGTCATATACACTTTTTCCAGTTGACTCTGGCATTTGCTGACAATCATTGATTTTATATTGGATGAGAATCTAACCACTAAGTTCTGATTACGACTGTGGATTTTTGAAGGTAAATTTATTTTTGTACCTGCCAAGAAATATATATAGTGTTAAATATTAGGTTCTTAAGCAGGAATGGATAATTTATTTGACAAAATTCTTTAGATAGGTATATGTTTGGGTATGTTTGTTATTAATAACAAAAAAATATTTGTCACCATTTTAATATTTCAATATCTGAGATCTTAGTGAAGGATTAAAAAAAGTTTTTATTATTTTTTAATAATGACTTTTTAATATTTATAAGATCTTAATGATGTTGGTAATTGGTTTGGTGGTTTTAGATATTGATGTTAATTTATATTTGATTTGTTTGTAGCCCCTGAGGCAGCGGCTTTTGAGCCGCAAAACTCGGCCTGAGTCGGGTGAATTTTTAACACGTCTCTGTTTGAATAAACAATTGAAAAAGATCCAGGCATCTATTTTTTGTGTTTATCCTGATGGCTATCATAGATCACCTACCTCTTTGCTTTCTTGGACCATCCCTTCTGAGGGCCATGTCTTTTTCACCCTGGAAAGACGTACTGAGTTTCACGGATGGTGAACTGAATGAATTATTACCACCTGAACCCTTTTTCAAACAAGATGAAGTGTTTGATGATTTAAAAAAAAAATGGGAACAGACGATCAGTATCAGCAAAGGTTTAATAAGAAGCTCTCTTCATGCATCTACATTGTTGGATTACTGCCGTTTTAAACACATTCCAAGAGGGCTATGGGTTAATAAACCACCAAGCATGTTTCGGGAGGATTCGACTTTTATGAACTGCTGGGAGGCAATTCTCAACAAATGCTCTTTAGACTTAATGATTCTGATTATTAAATCTTCGAAGCAAAGAGAAGAAAAGTTAAAGAGCGAATTAGATGAACATTTAGATTATTTGAAGAAACATGATTTGTGTTTTGACCTCATTCATGAGGATTATAGAAATAATGTTGAGAATTTTACTAAGGATTTGAAAGCTACTAAGTTTGAGAAATTCAAACGTGATGAAGGCGATTATACTAATAATTGTGTTTACTCTTGGCAGTATTCAAGTAAACAGAATTACAACAAACAGAAACATGATTATGTAAATAATGCTAATAATAGGTTTAATAATCATGAAAGAAATGAGAAAAGACAACAGGACAGCCCAAACCAAGACAGGAATGCCAAAAGAGTTAGGAGTGATACTGATGCAGACATTAACGCATCAGCATCCCTATTTAGTACTGTTAACAAAGAAGGTCATCTAATGAGGGTACAGGAGATTGGGAGGCTTTGGAGAAAAGAGTCTGTCAAGGACATAGAAAAAGATTTACCAGTTGGGGAAGCTATGGTTAGTAAACCTTCTACATCTTTTTTTAGAGGGAGAGGCGAGTGGAGGGGGAGAGGGAGAGGAAGAGGGAGAAGAGGTAGCTACAATAATCTGCTCACAACGAACCAAGATTGGAGATATCAATACCAGACGACAACAAGACAACATTAATATTATTAATTTATCATCAAGAAAATTAGACAATGATGAAGTTAATATTCTCAGTAAAGGTTTGTCATTCATCCCCACCCCCTCATATAACCCCTTTCGCACGAGAGTAGAACTTTTTAAATTTATTCGGAAGCTTAAAATCATTGATTTTTTTGAAAGTAAGGCAGTAGAGAATACTGACCTCTCAATTGTCAAAAAACCCAGCAATTGGATTCCTCCAGGTATGCCTAATCCGATCATACAGACCTTTTAAACTTTAATTTTACAAGAAATTAGCAATATGGAAAATATAGGCAATGATAAGAAATGTTTTAACATTACTAAAAAGGAGAGAGAAGCAATGAACAGATTGAGAAGTGATAAATCGGTGGTTATTAAATCAGCAGATAAAGGAGGTTTTATAGTTCTTCAGGACACCGTTAAATACATCAAAGAAATAGAACGACAGCTTTCTGATCGATCATTTTATTTGAAACTTGAGAAAAATCCCACTACTGTGATCAAAGAAGAAATAGATTCCCTGTTAAAGAATGCAAATGATAGGGGTTTCCTTACAAATAAAGAATTAAGTTTCTTAAAGGTCGATAACCCTATTTTGCCAACCCTCTACACTTTACTCAAGGATACATAAATCCTTGATTGATCCTCCGGGTAGACCAATAGTTTCAGCAATTGGTTCGCTATTAGAACCTATTTCGTCATTCCTCGATACATTTCTTAAGACACGAGTTTCTGAAGCTCCTTCATACATCCGTGACTCTTCAGATTTCATCCTCAAATTGGAAGAATTTAACGATTTAGGAGGAGTAAACGAAGGTATTATTATGGTGACACTAGACATTGAAGCATTATACACAAACATACCTCAATTAGCAGCAATAGAAATTATGACACAAATTTTTGAGACACGAACCATACATAGACGTATTCCAAATGAATTTCTTATAAATTTGGCTACAATAGCTATTACAAAATTTTTTTTCAGTTTTAATAATGGCGTATATCAGCAAATTAAAGGAGTAGCAATGGGGTCTAAAATGGCCCCATCAGTTGCAAATTTATATGTAGCTCAATTCGAAAAGAAACACCTGGATTCTCATGGTTATCAAAGAAATATACTATTGTGGAAAAGGTTTATAGATTATGTTTTTTTTAATATGGAAAGGTGATATGAAGACATTAGAAGAATTTTATAATTGATTGGATTAACGCGGCCGAAAAGTGGGTAGAAAGCGGGTTAGGAGCAGGGTGACCGTGGCCGCACTTTACTGTATTGACCTGAGAGTTAGGAGACAAACACACACTAGTTCTTTTATTAGACAGTATACTGAACCACCAGAGATGGCAGTAGTGAGCTGGTAAGCCCAGCTGGGCTGTAGTCCCTCAGATACTGGAACAGCGCCCCTGGAGGCTGAGCTGAAGAGAGACTGAGATATAGTGAGTAAGCAGGGTATGCAGATGGTAACACTCACACAATGTCCCAATGAAGCCCAGGAGCTGGAAAGTATAGGCCCTCGAGGAGCGAGTACCTGGTTTCAGGGAAAGCTCAGAGAGAACGATGGTAACTCACTGATGTAGCTGATATAGTTGGTAGTGAAGACTGTTACCTGAAAAAACAGAGAGCGAGGCCCCCGAGGAGTGGGTACCTCTGGTAAGTCCAAGGAGGCAGAGTTGCTAAGGTAGCAAAACCCTTGCTAACTCGATGTGTTAGTAAAATCCAAGACCTTAAATATCCATCGCGGGTGATGCCATCTTCGGTGGACGCCCCCGTGGTTCGCACCAATGCCGATACTTCAATTGGGGCCGCACCGCACGTGCACCCCTAGGCCTCCAGGAAACATGGCGATTACAGCATCGAGCCTGTCCGGGAACGCCCAAGGACAAGTGGCAGGAGAACGTCGCGGTAGCCAATCTTCCCATGGACGGAGAGGGAGGCGCCAGAGAGGTAAGGAGGGCGGAGAGAGGGCGTTGGGCACCGACGGACACAACAAAAATGGTTTACAATTATTTCAAAATAAAAATAAAGAAAGAAGTAAAAATAAAGAAGAAAGAAAGACAAAAGACATAGCTAGACGATTATAAAAGTTAATGCTTCTTTATTTATTTATTTTTATTTACTTATTTATTTGAAATTTATTTATTGCCTATCATCTTTATAAATAGTGCTATTGCAAGTTGTGATTGCTGAGGGATATGTGGTCCATAAGTTCATTATAGTGCATTGTGAATATTGGTTGGGGCCAGAGAGTTACATTGCTATTTGGAAATAATAATGTAGAGAAATATTAGTATTTGAAGATAATATAAGAACCATTTATTTAGCTAATCCCACTGTTTTGAATCAAAATAAATTGGGGTGGTCATTAAATCCCATATAGGCCTCAAACTGATGTATGTAAAATGAGAACATAGCAGGAACATGAGAATAATCACCATGGAAACTTTAATTCAACTCAGTGATTGTTATAAACTACTTACCCTTAATCCTATCTATCAGATGATATATTCCTTTATTTGTGAGCCAATCAAATTTAGAGAAGAACTCTACACCTGGGATAAATGGAAAATTATTACAAACTGGAGTTAACGGGGATGAATTAATCTATTGGTAAAGCATGAATAGCCTTCTCCCAAATCTGAAATTTCACTAGTGAGTATGAATTAACAGTCTCTTTTAGGAGTTGGTATAGGGAGAAAAGCAGGCACCCCAATTTATTTGAACTAAACACTGAATTGTCATTCTCTATCTAATGCTTTGCCCCCTTGCCCACTCTTCTGCAGGTGGATGATTTTAATTATGCAGCCCAGTAAAATAACTTGAATCAAGGAAGAGTTAGTCCCCCTGAATGAAGTAAGTACAGTAAATTTAAAGAGATTCAGGAGAGCTAATTTTGAAGGAATTTAGGCCTAGATTCACTAATGCCGCAAGGCTTAGTGAATCCCGGTGCTAATGGGGGCGGGGGACGGTCCTGAGCTAGTCGGCAGCGATCGCACACAGCGGTGCAATTGCTGACGGCGTCGCGCTGAATAACTACACCATAAAAGGTGTAGTTATTCGGCACAATGCCGTCAGCGATCTTATGGTGTAGTTATTCACGCTGAATAACTACACCATAAAAGGTGTAGTTATTCGGCACGAAATAGGCAGCAAAACGGCTCCTTACCTTTTTGCTGTCGGCACCGTCTTCGCAGAGTCGCCCCAGTGATGCCCCGACTCCTCCTCTTCCGGGGCTGACTCCGCCCCGATGTAGCTAGTGCAGGCGTGCGCTAAGCTTTCTAGCCATTGCACGCTTGAACTGGTAGCCTTAGAAAAAATGGCCCTTAGTGAGCACCCTATTCATTTCAGTAAGGAAATCTTCAGGAACATTATGTGGAAGCATATGGGAAAGAATAAAGTCATGTTGAAGGGATAACCAATTTGATTGCACTGATATAACCAATTAAAGATCCAGCAAAATGGTGACAGTGAGCTAGATCAGCTTTTAGCTGCAATGTAATATGAGGAAATTTAAAGCTTACAACTAATCCAGTTCTTGTGGAATAAGAGCACTCAGACAAGATGTAGTGAATGATTGTCATGTGAAAGGAAAACCTATTTTAATGTGGTTCTCTACATCATTTTAAATCCCTAAAGCAACAGCACATGACATAGGACTCGATTCACGGAGTTTTTCCCCTATTGACATAATGGGAAAAATGTCTTGGTGAATCACACCCTTAGAAATAGATTTTCAGCCATTCAGCAGCCAACTAGCTGGCTGTTTTAAGGCTGGCCAACTTCAGGCACATTTTCAAAACAAACTCACTGGCTAGTTTGTGGTTGAAAATTCTCCTAAACTTAGCCTTTGTTCTCTAGTTAGGATCCTAGGCTAAACTTAGTCAGCTAGATTAAAGTAAGGTACCCTTCCATAAAAGGAAAGGTACCTAACAGTGAACTAGTGCTAAAAATTAGAGCTAACTAGCTAAATTGCTCTCTCTGATCCAATCATGCCTCTGGAATCACCTGAAATTGAGCAGCTAAATCTAACCATCAAGTGAAACTAGACAGCTAGATTTTGCGGATCTGTGGGACTAGATTTTCAAAGGAGTCAATCTAACTATCTAGGGGTAGATATTCAAACAAAGCCAGTTAAGTAAATTAACAGATAAGACATTTCTGGTTAACTTACAAGAGATATTCAGGAACATGGCTATGCTGCTGAATATCCCCAAATAAGTCACTAGTTAGTTGGCTTAGCCTTATCTGGCTGACTTTAGACCAACTATTGAGTAGATCTAGTTTATCTGATTAACTTAACTGGATAAGTCTGTATATCACTACTTATCAGGCTAATACTTAGATGCATTAAGCTGCAATATTTTATCACAGAAGGGATCCCACTATCATGGGAGAGTGTGACCGCAATAGTGGGGTGCCTCATCCAAAAAAACATTGCAGCTATATGGTCTCATGATCAAACACCAACCTCATGGCACCATCATCAGCTTAAAGGGCTGCTGGCAAAAAAAAAAAAAAAAAAAATTGCAGCAAAGAGGGGAGGTTGAGTGTGGGTCAGGGCTAACCCCTTGTTCAACCCGGGGCTGCCACTCAAGACAGTCCTGATTCCCTACAACGTTTAACAAAAAAAAAGATCCTGCGCAACAATGACCCCCCCCCCCCAAAGTTCACCAAATTACAAGGTTCCAGACCCCCACCCCCATGAAAGTATACCAAATTACACAGACCTATTCTGGACCCACCCTACAAAAGTGCAACTAACTCCTAGATCCCCCACCCTTCCAAATGTATCTAAAAAGAATCTGCTGCAGGCCCCGCCCCCCCTTCCTATACCCACCCCCTCTCTGAAGGGTGAACATGAAGGGGGTGGGGTCCAAGACTCTAAATTTCATATTTAATTTTTGGGGAAATGATGGGTATGAAAAGGGGGGGCCTGCAGCAGATATTTTTGGGATGGTTGGGTTGGGGGCTAGGGGTCAGTAGGACTTTGTAATTTGATGAACTTTCAGGAGGTGGGAATCTGAGGCTGGGACTGTGTAATTTTGTGAACTTTCAGGGGGGTAACCTCCCAATGTATGTCCATAATTAGATAATTAGATCTCTTTGAAAATCCACCCCTTAGTGTCGCTAACTTTAAACCCAGATTATCCCCATATGTACTGCAAGCAGACAGTAGTTTTAGAATCAGGATTAGGGATGTCTTTTACAAATCCTCAAACTCTTATATTGATAAGCTCTTTTTGTATAGTGGCTTGTAAGATTGTATTTCATATTAGTTTTGTTATTGCTTTGCTATGTTTTATATGCTTATGGTATTTTACATTTTGTTGTAATTTTGAATACATTTATAAAATCACATTTGTGTTAGAAGCTGTTTTGAGCAGTCTTTTTAGAGGGGAAAAGCTGGGATATAAATGTAAATATATAAAGCAAAGCATTATCCATGTGTTATGCGCAGCAGTCCGCAGTCCAACCCTGCAGCCCACTGCCCCTATCTTTCCATAAGGCCCGGCCACATGGTCTCACGCCACCGTACTCCTCCTGCCCGTGGCAGGCCTGGTGTGGCCATCCCTATGTAGCACAGTGGGAGTCTGCACCTCGCTGCTCTGGCCTTTAGTTCCCCAAGGTGGTCAGACACCATTGGGGCTCCTCTCCTCCCAGCGTCTAGTCTCTGCCTTCTAGACGTGCATGCGGCCATTTCCCCCACACCTAAAGGGCCAGTGGCGGGAATAGTCGACAGCAGTCCCCCAATGACGTCAGTAGAGCTGGCCTATTGAAGGCCAGCTCCCTCTCTTCTCTGGGCTTGACAACCAGTTTTCTCGCCAATGGTTGTGGGCTTCCTGCTCCTGTGGTTCCCTGGAACTGACACTCTGCCTCTGCTTCCTATTTTTGCTGTTCTATTACCAGGTTCCAGCACTTCCTTGACTTGATCCTCTGGCTGACCTTCTACCTGGTTTTCGACTCCATCTGATCACTGCCTGCCCTGACCTTCTCCCTGGTTCACATCTCTGTCAAATCTCTGCATGTCCTGACCTCAGCCTGCACCTGACACTGTGCTTCTCCACTCTTGGCCTGCCACCTTATACCACGTAGGATTCATCTACCCGGAGGCTCACTTCTAAGACCAGCTGGCCCTGGCACCCGAGGGCTCAACCTAAGAGGAACATGGGCTGGTATTGGTGAAAATCCAGCTGTGCCTCCGCTCCGACTTGCTCCACCTGCTGACAGTGGGGACCTGGAAGGCTCCTCCCTGCAGGTTGCGTCAACTCCCCCTCAGTCTAAGGGTCCACATCACCAACAGGTTGCCAAGGCCATGGACTTGGCAGATGCTATCGCTCTTCAGGCCGTTTCAAGACTAGCACATAAGATCCAGGAGTAGCAGCACTTCCTAGAGGCTCTGGTAGCCTCCATAGAGTGCCTTAATGTCCTGATGGATGCTATGGTGATTCAAGCCATCACCTCCAGCAGCAAACTGTTGTGGCTCAACCTGCCAGGAGGGTGGAGTTAGCAGTCTGTATCGACCAGCTCCTCCGAGGGGAGGAGTTGGCAGTCTGATATGGCTAACCCCGCCAGGAGGGCAGAGTTGGCAACCTGGTATGTGCTGGTTCCTGTAGAATGAAAGAGCTAGCACTGTTATAATTCTGCTTTGGAGTTGAGCAATCTGAGACAGATTCACTAGGGAGTTAGTACTTAATATAATCTCTGTACTGAAGTAGCAATCTGTTATGGATCTGTTTCCTTGAAGAATGAGTAACAGTGATTATACTCTGTAGGCAGAATAGTGAACTAATGTGGTTAGCTCCCACAGAGTGGTAGATGATATAATACCGCTCTATTAGTGTAAGGAATGAACACTTAGTAAAAATGGTGAATCCCTGGGCCGATGGCAAATGACAGCGCCCCCAAGAGGAGATCCCGAGAGGAACCACCGGCTAGGCTGGAGTATTGAGACAAACACAGATAGTTTTTTATTAGACTGGAAGTAGAACCACCAGAGGTGGCAGTAGTGAGCTGATGTACTCGGCAGGGCTGAAGTCCTTCAGATACTGGAATAGTGATCTCTGAGTTGTTGAGCTGTAGAAAGAGATTATAGGTAGTGAGTAGACAGTGTATACTGGATAAATAACTGGTAGTGGAATATACACTCACAATAGTAGATGTCTGTAAGGTCCTCTTATGCAACAGAGAGTCTTCAGTATTCAGGAACAGGAGCCACAGGTGAGTACTGGCTCCTGTAAGCAGTCTGAAATAGGAACTCACAATAACTGTGTATGAGATGGCTTCTGGAATAGGAGAGAGTTTAGGAGAGTAGAGGAACATAGGCCCTCATGGAGCAAGTACCGGTTTCTATCTGCAATCTGTAATAGCAATCCATAATATATAGGTATGAGATATCTTCTGAGAAAGAAGAGAGTTTGTGAAGGGTTTTAGGAACATGGGCCCTCGTGGAGCGAGTACTGGTTCCTATCTGCAATCTGGAATAACTCATGATCTCCGTACCTGCGATAATGTCTTAGACAGAAAGGAGTCTTTGGGATTAGGAGCGTAGGCCCTTGTGGAGCGAGTACCGGTTCCTATCTGAATAGAACTCACAGTGTTCACATCTGTGATCACTTCCAGGCAATAGGAATCTTCTGAGTCTTCAGGAACATAGGCCCTCAGGGAGCAAGTACAGGATTCCGACCTGTATCTGAAATCAAGAAGAGAAAGAGCGGGGCCCCCCGAGGAGCGAGTACCCCTAGGTAAGTTTGTAGAGGCAGAGCTGCGGAGAAAGATTCCTCCTTGCTAACTCGATTTGTAGTTGTAAGCAAAGACCTTTTATGTTGGAAGCAGATGACATCACTACGGGGAGACGCCCTGAGGTTCGTGCCCTTGCTGATACAAGTCTGGAGCGTGTGCGTACACACCTTTACGTCATCAGGAACATGGCAGATTCGTAGCATCAAGCCAGCCTGGGGACTCCAGGACACTGAGACAGAGAGAAGCCGCGGCAGCATCTGTCCATCAGAGCCAAAAGGAGTCGCCACAAAGGTAGAGAGGGTGGAGCGAGGGCGAGAATAGGCACAAACGCAACACTCTCTAAGTGGGGTCCCCATTGTCACCAGTCCTGCCTAAAGAGGATCAGAGTTCTCTACATCTCACGTTGGCGATGTCTGTACTCGGGGCTCTTGCACCATATGTCGACTTCTTGGACATGTTCTCTAAGAAGAGAGCGGAGATTTTACCACCGCATCGGGAATTTGACTGGGCCATTGAGATGATGCCAGGTACCACTCCTCCACAGGGTAGAGTATACCCACTATCTCTCCTTGAAGGCTATGATGGAACACATACAGAACCTAGATAAGGAGTTCATCCAATGATCTACCTCTTCAGCTGGAGCAGATTCTTCTTTGTTACCAAGAAAGATGGGACGCTCCACCGCTTTATCGACTACCGGGGCCTCAGTGCTATCACCAAGGAGGATTGCTATACGCTACCCCTGATCTCAGAGTTATTTGACCACCTACAAGGGGCTAAGGTCTTTACCAAATTGGATCTGTAGGGGGCCTATAACCTGGTTCGCATTCAGCCCCATGTCGAATGGAAGGCCACCTTTAACATGAGAGATGGGCACTAGGAATACCTCATCATGCCTTTTGGTTTGTGTAATGCCCCAGTGGTCTTCCAAAAGATGATGAATGAGATCTTCTTAGTTCTTCTTTATACCAGCGTCGTATCTGGATGATATCCTTGTATTTTCCAAAGACTTTCCATCTCATCGCTGTGACGTATGTCAAGTTCTTCAATGCCTCTGGGAGCATTAATTATACACCAAGTTGGACAAATGCCTGATTGAATAAGAAAGCCTTCCCTTTCTGGGATACATTGTTTCCAGTCGAGGCTTCTCCATGGATCCTAACAAACTCAAAGGCATCCGTGACTGTCCCCACCCAACTGGCCTGTGAGCTCTAAATAGGTTCTTGGGCTTTGCTAATTATTAGCGACATTTCATTGCTAATTACTCCTTGATTGCTATGCCCCTCACAATCTTCACATGTTAAGGGGGAATGTTAAGACCTGGCCTCCCAAGGCTGTGACAGCCTTCCAAAACCTGAAGAATGCGTTTGTGACGGAACCCTATCTGCACCATCCAGACCCTAATCGCCCCTTCATCTTAGAGGTAGATGCATCCTTGGTGGGGGTAGGGGCCATCCTGAGTCAGTACTCTCCAAGAGTACTGACTCACAGAAATGCGTTTGTGACGGAACCCTATCTGCACCATCCAGACCCTAATCGCCCCTTCATCTTAGAGGTAGATGCATCCTTGGTGGGGGTAGGGGCCATCCTGAGTCAGTACTCTCCAAGAGTACTACTCACAGAAATTCTGTTCTGTTGAACATAATTATGGAATAGGTAACAGGGAAATTCTCACCATTAAGTTGGCCCTAGAAGAATGGCGCCACTGGCTGGAGATTGCTCAGCATCAGATTACGATCTACACTGATCATAAGACTCTAGAACATCTTCAACATGCCCAATATTTGAAAGCCTGATAGGCCTGCTGGTCTCTTTTTTCCACTCATTTTGATTTTGAGTTGAGATTTCATCCTGCAAACAAGAATGCTCAGGCTGAATCACTCTCTCGCTCCTTCCTGCCTGAGCATCTTCCTGAACAATCACAGCATATCATAGTTCCAGCTCAAATCCTCTTGTCCTCCTCCTTGATTATTCCTCCAGGGAAAACAGTCTTTCCCCGCAGACTCTGTGAAAATGTGTTGCGTTTGTCCCATGACTCCCGTGTAGCAGATCACCCTGATCAGCTCGGACTCTCACTCTCCTCCAATGCTACTATTGGTGGTCCCAGATGCAACACGGCGTCCAAGCCTATTTGGATTCTTGTCCCATCTGTGCAGAACAGAAACTGTTGGTAGGATGACCCTGGGGGCTTTTACAACCATTGCCAGCACCCAGGGAACCCTGGACCCCCTTGATCACTGACTTTGTGGTGGACCTTCCCCTCTCGAATGGTCGTAATCAACAGTTTCTCAAAAATGGCCCATTTTATTCAACTTCTAGGCCTTCCTATGGTGCCCGAGCTCACCTGACTCTTCTCTGAGCATGTCTTCCACCTTCATGGGTTACTCCAGCATGTGGTCTCTGACTGAGGCTCCCAATTCACAGCCCAATTCTAGCAATCTCTATGTAAGACGTTCAACATATCTTTGGACTTTAGAACCCCATACCACTCACAGGCCAATGGCCAGGCTAAATGGGACAACTATTCCTTAAAGACCTTCCTCAGGGCCTATGCCAATGACCAGCAGGATAATTGGGCCTACCTCTTGCCTTGGGTGGGGTTCTCCCATAAATCCATATCTGCACCTCGATTGGATCGTCACTGTTCCAAATCATGTATGGTAGGCAACCCCTACCTCCATTACCTGTTCCTCTCACCGTTCCTTCGCCGGCGGCTCAATTGATGGCAATGGAACTCCAGAAACTAATAGGTTTGTACCACGGAAATGTTGCAGAGGGCAGTCAACCAGTCCAAAAAATCTGTGGATGCACATCAGAGACCTGCACTACAATTTAAACCAGGAGACAAAGTCTGGCTCAGTACTCGCCATATCTGGCTTAGACTACCATCTATTCTCCTAGCTCCCAGATACACTGGGCCCTTTTCCATCTCCAGGCAGATTGGTCCCATGACCTATCAGCTATGTTTACCTAATTCCTTGGTGGTCTATAACATCTTCCATGTCTCCCTCCTTAAGCCATTGATCCTTTTTTGGCCCTCTCAGAGACCACCAAAACCCCAGGAGATTTTCTCTGAGACTGATACTACCTATCAGGTGAAGGACATCCTCAACATCCAACAGTGAGGCAAAAGATGAGAGTATCTCATACCTTGGGAAGATTACAGCCTAGAAGAAAATACCTGAGAACCTGCTTCCAATATTCTAGACAAGAGTCTCCTGCACGAATTCCATGTCGCACATCCCAGGAAACCTAAACCTTCAGGGTGGGGGTTTAGAAGATGGGTACTGCTATGTGCAGTGGTCCGTGGGCCAACCACACAGCCCATAGCCCACTGCCTCTACTCTTCTGTCAGTCCAGCCATGTAGTCTCGTACCACTGCACTTCTCCTGCCTGCAGCGGACCTGGCGTGGCCGTCCCTGTGCAAAATGACGGGAAGCTAACCGTGCTGCTCCAGCCATTAGTTCCCCGATGCAGCAGGATGCCATCAGGTCTGCTGCATGGGGCTCCTTTCTTCCCAGCATCTAAGTTCCGCCTCCTAGGTGCATGCATGGTCGTTTCCCCCACACTTAAAGGGCCAGTAGTGGAACGGTTGGTGGTGCTCCCCCAATGACGTCAGTAGAGCTGGCCTATTTAAGGCCAGCTTCCTCTCTCCTCTGGGCCTTGGCAATCAGGTTCCTTGCCTGTGGTTGCTGGCTTCCTGTACCCGTGGTTCCCTGGAACTGATGCTCTGCCTCTGATTCCTGTTTTTGCTGTTCTAGCTACCTAGTTCCAGCGCTTACTTGACATGATCCTCCAGCTGACATTCTGCCTGGTTTTCGACTCCGTCTGATTGCCACCTGCCCTGACCTTCTGCCTGGTTCACATCTCTGTCAGATGGCTGCCTGCCCAGACCTCAGCCTGCACCTGACACTGTGCTTTTCTGTTCCTGGCCTGCCACCTTGTACCACATAGGATTCATCCATGCGGAGGCCCCCACCTAAGTCCAGCCGGCTTCAGCACCTGAGGACTCAACTAAGGGGAACATGGGGTGGTATTGGTGAAACTCCAGCTGGGCCTTCACTCCGACTTGCTCTGCCTGCCAATGGTAGGGACCTGCAGGGCTCCTACCTGTAGATTGTATCAACTCCCCCTCTGTCTAAGGATCCACATTGCCAACACCATGTTGAAGGCAATTATGTAATCGATTTCATACCAGAAATACTTTTTCTGTCTCTTATAAATTGTAATAGTGGTTTAATAAACAAAACCAAGAAAAGGACTGGTATATATTTAAATAAAAACATAGGCGAACTAGGAATTACTAAAAGACAACAGAAACACCAAGAAATGAGCACATGTTCTAGCTCTGAGCAATGTAAATAATGCTGCTACTTTCATGCTCATTATTATTTATCAATATTTGGAAACTGGGAGGAATGGATTAACTTGTATCAGATCATGCCAAACTGGCATTTATTCCTAGAATTGGAGAGCTCATACTTCGTTTAGATTGGAGCAGATACCAGTCTTTACCGTTGGTTCATTATACATTGATTTGCTGCTGCTAATTCACATAGAGTGTCCACTGAGATGAAATTCTGTCAGCATCAGAGATTTCTGGAGTGACTCAGATTAGAACAGTAAACTAGAAAGTACTGAGCTAATAGAGTCTGAAATGTTACCACTGTTTTGCTCTTTTGTTTTGGCTTGAGAAGATGCTAAATGAAGTGACAGTAACTGTTCCATCTGGAAATAAATGTCCTTCAGGTCCAATTTTTGGGATGGCGAAGGATAGCAAACATGCCGTTTACAGTCCAGGTGCATGAAGCGATTGTATCACAATGAGCAATAAAATAATACACTGCATCCACTTCTTCTTTTAAATTGTATTCTGTATTTTTTTTTTTTTGTGCTTGGAATGCTTAAATTCTGTGATATACTAGTGTAGGCAGAATGATCACTGAAGGCAGATTGCTCCTGCTGCTTTGTAAATACAAATTATAATGCATTAACTATCAACTAGCTATGACAAGCATGCACATACATGCAAAAAATTAAAAAAAATAAAAATAGTGACTCAGGGTGAAGATCTTTTATTATGACTATATAACAGCTCTCAGTATATAAGTGCATTTTGCATTATAATGCAGTAAATGTTGTGTTATGGCTGAATTCACAAAGATGTTACTAAACTTGTGAAAAGTAAGAGAGGGGGAAATTTTCATACTGTTCCTTGGAGCTTTCAGGTGTGTTGTACCCACTGGTATGCAAGCTTATTTTCAGAGGGAAATTCCCTGAAGAGGTTTCCTTTGAAAATCCAGGCCTGTGCTCTTTGCACCCGCACCTGCATACTTTCCCTCCCCCAATCTAACCCATCTCATGACATACATTGTGAACAGTGCACATACATTTACCTGCAGTGAGGGGGCAGTAGTTTCAAAGGCCTCTTTTTTCAAGCATAAACACTAAGGGCCGGATTTTAAATGCCCTGCGCCCCAGCGCGCCTATTTTGCATAGGCCACCGGCGCGCGCACAGCCCCGGGACGCGCATAAGTCCCGGGACTTCGTAATAGGGGCAGGGAGGGGGCATGTCCGGGGCGTGTCTGGGGTCAGGGGTGGTTTGGGGCAGGGCCGGGGGCGTGGTGCCAGCCTGGGGGCATGGTCGAGGCCTCCGGACCAGCCCCCGGGTCGGGTGATGGCGCGAGCAGATTTACGCCTGCTTTCAGCAGGCGTAAATCTGCCAACAAAAGGAAGGGGGGATTAGATAGGGCCGGATGGGTGGGTTAGCTAGGGGAAGGGAAGGGAAGGTGTGGGGGGGTGGAAAGAAAGTTCCCTCCGAGGCCGCTCCGATTTCGGAGCGGCCTCGGAGGGAACAGGCAGCGTGCGCCGGGCTTGGCGCGCTCAGGTTGCACAAATGTGAACCCCCTTGCGCGCGCCGACCCCGGATCTTATAAAATCCAGCGTACTTTTGTTCGTGCCTAGTGCACGAACAAAAGTACGTGCTCATGCAAAATTATAAAATCTACCCCTAAGTTAAATAAGCTTACCCGTGCCATAGAGAAGTGTTATTACACTGACAGGCGAAAACACTTTCACAATGATTTCACATAAGGGTGTCCCAAATGTATCCCTTACAAATTGCATCAATATTTTCAAAGATACAGGACTATGATGTCATATAGAGGGTATAATAGTTATCAGACACTACTCAGTAGGAGCTGTCTTATAGAGAGTGTTAGTTCTATAAATTGAGGAGCCTATTTTAGCTCCCTGTTCTCGATCTCTTATCCTGGGAAAGTGACTGAAATTCAAGGATGGAGTTCCCAGACATCCAGTGATTGAGGGGAGTCTTGGGGTCCAAGAAGATGCTGAGAGCGAAAGAACCTGAGATGATTAGTGGCAAAAGGAAAAATAATCCCTGATGCCTCTGTTTACATTGAAAGTTGTTTTGTTTATTCTAAGAAGTGGAGTTTTAGGCAGGAATCAGAGGAAGGACTGTCAGGTTGATGAACCAATTATAGAATTGCTGCTTAAAGCAGAATCAGCAGGAGCTCATCTGTAACTCTTCAGGAGAATATTCCAGTTTCATCAGCTGGAATAAAGATATGCGCACTCTGCCGAGCAGGTACCAAAACAGGGAAAGTCCTGGGATTGGGAGCATTTCTAAAGAGAGTTTGGAGGAAAGCATTCCCTAATGCAACAGATTTCCAGGACTGTGCAAATTATTGACTGTGTTTGGATTTTGATTTCTGCATGAATTACACTAGACATAATGTACCATCTGCCATATTATTCATTTGCATCAAGTACCCAGTAAACTAGATTGTATTGCATTAACCCCAGCTTTATGTACTGGGAAGTACCAGGAGACATCCATAATGATTTTCTTTCCCTCCCTGATAGCATAGGACTGGGGAGTATGGGGTATGGGGTATTCAGTGAAAGAGCAGCCCTGTGGTGAGAACAATAGATCATAAGCCAGGGAAGCAAGGGTTCAAATCCCACTGATAAACCTTGTAATCTTGGACAAATCACTTTACCCTCTATTAGCACAAACTTAGGGGTAAATTTATTAAGCTATTAGGTATGTGTGGTAAACACCTTAGTGCAGCAGTAATAGATAGTATTTTCAATAGTGTGTGTTATTTCACCCCTAATATTATAAAAATGGTAATGAGCTGCTTTGCTTGCAAGCCAAGTTATTTTCCTGAAAGTTAGCTACAACTCAGGAGTTGTAGCTAACATTCTTCGGTCACATTGGGATGCTAACACACATCCCAACAAAACTGGGCTGTTTTCTTAAAGGGCCATATCAGCCCAATTGCCCCTCTCCACTGTGTGTAACCCCCATGCCCCTGGGTTCTTGAGATATCCCTGCTGCCGATAAAGGTGGTAAAAATTCTTCAAATTGCATAGTGAACAACACTCCCCCTACCCAACCTAATCCCTTTTCAATAAATTCTCCCCCCCAGCTCCAAACCCAGCCCCAATCCCCCTTAGTCCCCTCTGGGGCAATACTTGCTGGCTTAGTGAGGTCTGGAGTGCTTCCTAGGCTCCAGGTCTGAGGCCAGTTCCATTTAAAATGATGCAGACGTGCCACAATACAAATGATGCCCCTATAATTAAATAGGGTGAACTGAGTGGTGGGAAACAGTGAGGGTAATTCTACAGGTGAAGGGGTTTGGAGCTGGGGTGGATAATTTATTGAAGAGGGACAGGTTTGGTAAGGAAGAGGGACATTTGCTGCAGGATTTTAAGAATGTTTATTTTGTTGGGGGGGTGTTTTAAATGGGGGGTCATCTCTAGAGGTGGCGGTGTTCTCACAAGACCCCCTGGGCAGGGAGGAGGTTACACACGTTTGTTGGGAGAGGTTGACTGGGCCAATATAGCCCTTTAAGAAGATGGTGGCCCTGTGTGAAGGTGCTGCCATCATACAGCTTTTGGGGCTTTTATTCCACTGAATTTTTCCTCGTTGTATTTTACAAATAGGTAAAACACTGTAGGGATTTACTAAGTTACGGGACCGAGTACCACAGTGTAGTACATCTCCACGGCTTAGTAAATGACCCCTTTAGGTTGTAAGCCCTCTAGGGATAGGGAATACCTATAGCACTTGAACATAATCTGCTTTGAAATGCTATAAAATGTGGAATATAAATAAAAAATAATTATTATTCAATATCCTCAATACTTACACTGGGTCAGATCACTTGTCCAATGAAACCAGCAAGCAGCAGTGTTTTGTTAGACTGGGAACATTAAATATTAGGGATGTGAATAGTTTTTTGACGATTTAAAATATTGTCCGATATATTTTAAATTGTCAAAAATCGTTAGAGCCGCGATACAATAACAATTCCCCCGATTTATCGTCAAAAAAGCGTAAATCGGGGGAAGGGGGAGGGGAAGGGGGAGGGCGGGAAAACCGGCACACTAAAACAACCCTAAAACCCACCCCGACCCTTTAAAATAAATCCCCCACCCTCCCGAACCCCCCCAAAATGCCTTAAATTACCTGGGGTCCAGAGGAAGGGTCCCAGTGTGATCTTTTATTCTCGGACCTCCGTGCGTTGTAGAAATGGCGCCGGCGCTACCTTTTGTTTTTTTGTCCCCTGACGTCAGGAGCGTAGGAGATCGCTCCCGGACCCCCGCTGGACCCCCAGGGACTTTTGGCCAGCTTGGGGGGGCCTCCTGACCCCCACAAGACTTGCCAAAAGTCCAGAGGGGGTCCGGAACGATCTCCTACCACGAATCGTTTTTCCGTACGGAAAAACGATTGGACTGCAGGTCATTCCGGACCCCCGCTGGACCCCCAGGGACTTTTGGCCAGCTTGGGGGGGCCTCCTGACCCCCACAAAACTTGCCAAAAGTCCAGCGGGGGTCCGGAACGACCTCCTGCAGTCGAAACGTGTTGCCGTACAGCTGGCGCCATTATGCGCAAAATGGCGCCGGCCGTACGGCAACACGATTCGACTGCAGGAGGTCGTTCCGGACCCCCACTGGACTTTTGGCAAGTCTTGTGGGAGTCAGGAGGCCCCCCCAAGCTGGCCAAAAGTCCCTGGGGGTCCAGCGGGGGTCCGGGAGCGATCTCCTACGCTCCTGACGTCAGGGGACAAAAAAACAAAATGGTGCCGGCGCTACCTTTGCCCTGTCCCATTTCTATCAACGCACCCATGGCCCGAGAGTGGAAGATCACAACGGGACCCCCCCACTGGACCCCAGGTAATTTAAGACATTTTGGGGGGGTTCGGGAGGGTGGGGGATTTATTTTAAAGGGTCGGGGTGGGTTTTAGGGATGTTTTAGTGTGCCGGTATTCGATTTACACGATTTACACGATGTTTAAAAAACCCAAACTGCGACGATCCGATTCCCTCCCCCTCCCAACCGAAATCAATTGTTAAGATAATCGATCACACGATTCACATCTCTATTAAATATTGCAAGTGTTTCAGAGTTTGCCTGAACTATGAGAGGATTGCAAACAGCTGTGTTGTGTTGAATGAGAAAACTAAATGCTGCATCTGTTTCACAGCTTGCCTAGACTTGCAATTGCAAGAAGTGGGGCTTTGGTAGACTGAGAATAACTGCAGTGTTTCAGAGCTTTCCTGGACTACAAGAAGATTACATATATCAATATTTTGTTGCACTGAAAATACTAAATGATGCACATATTTCAAAGTCTGTTTGAGCTATGAGGAAGTTGCAATCTGTGGTGCTTTGCTGAACTGTTTGTTAGAGGCTGCACAGGCTTCAGACTCATTTCAATTTACAAAGATATAACAGACAGCCTTGTTTTGTCCAACTAACTTTGCTGAGTTTCAGGGAAGAGAGACTGTAGTATCTAGGGAAGTTATGGACATTGGAAGTGAAACTTCATAGTTAAAAGTCTCCCTGCATGAAAAAATGGAATACTGCAGAGGGAATACAGAGGCTGAAGCAACATCTGTGTTTCTGAATTCCTGAAGGCAAAGAGGACCTTTTTGCAAGTCGCAGAAATTTAAGGGGTCAGGGTAAAAGTGTGGGCATCGGATGATGGGTCAAAAAAATAGGCTGAGCCCCTAATTGGTTCTCGCCTGCTTAGAATGGATGATAATCTGCCTTGAGGGGAGGAAGGAAGCCACCAGAGATTGTTGTTGAGTCAAGGATTCAGGGGTCATAGCACACATTGGCCAGAAGAGTTTGACAATGTGCCAGAATAGTCCATTGCCCAAGGGTGAGCTCAGGGAGGAGACTGACAACAGACATGGTGATATGTGGAAAATGCATAGTGATAGGGGGTGCTCATAGTTGTCTTACCATAAAAGTCATTACCATGAGTTTCCCCAGCACTTCATGTCTCCAGAGAGGCACTGGAGTCACTGAGACCTATATAGGTAGTCCACTTCTTGTGGGACTCCCCCTTAGGGTTACTCCTTCTGGAGATAATCTTCCAGGAGATACTACCCTCAGAAGTATTTAAGGATTCTTGTGAAGGAACCAGTGTCCCCAAAAGTATTCCCCTTGCAGGTCTTCCTACAGGAGACCTTATTCATATCAATTTGCTCCTTGAGCTTATCCACAGAGATTTTCATCTCCAAGCAAATCACCTGTAAGCCAGTACATATCTCTTGCTCTCTCTCTTCACCCCAGGTCAAAGGATACCACAACTTGCAGAGATGGCAGCATAGACCTATGATGGCCATGAAGGTGATGGAATCAATCAGCAAACATTACAACTTGCAGAGGTGGCAGCACAGACACATCAGTTGTGGAGGTAATGGCACAGACCCCCAAAACAACAGATAAATGGTTTAGGTTAGAGGGTGGAGCTAGAAGGGTTTATAGATGAGAGGCTGCCACTGATGTTGTAGCCTTGGTGACATACCAGCAGATGATTAATGAGCTGCTGCAGTGAATAGGCACAGTAGGGTTAATAAGATACTTAGCGGGTCAAATATGGGAGGTGCGGCGGGTTCCGAAATCTTGCTGTATATAGCAGGCTGCCCAACCTGGCCCTTCTTAACTCCCCCCTCACTCCCATATTTACACACTTCAAACATAATAGCCACTGCCATTAGCAATGGTTACATGGAATAGACTTAGTTTTTGGGTACTTGCCAGGTTCTTATGGCCTGGATTGGCCACTGTTGGAAACAGGATGCTGGGCTTGATGGACCCTTGGTCTGACCCAGTATGGCATTTTCTTATGTTCTTATGTTCTTATTTCAACACCCTAAGTCCCAGTTGAGCCATGGTGGATCTTTGAAAGCTGAGAAAGCATGAGCATTAATGGGGGTGAAGGGGAGGAAGTTGGAATGAAAAGAAACAGACAGGCTCGAACTCCCAGATTAGATTCCTCCCAAGGTCTCTGATAAAGTCTGTGGTCATTTGTTATCCACTAAATGATGACTATGTGCTTTGTAACTTCTGAGGTAGGAGTGACTGTGCCAGGAGGAGTCATGGTTGCCCTATTATGCTTGCTACATTAAGCTAGGTCCTTAACCCACGTTTAATTTCCAGGTTTGGAGCATGTGACAATTTTAGGAAGTGTATTTCTTGTATTTTAAAACAAGAACAGAAAACGTTTATTTAGCCTTGTTTGTGTTAATTCAAAGTTTTTTATGTCCATGTTCATGTTGCAAGTGCATACATTTTTCGACATTCTTCAACAAGTAAATTAATAGCATTTCCACCAGCACACGGTTAGTGAACAAGCTGCTGATTTAAAATTAGCTACTAAAAATAAAGTAAATGTAAGCCTGGCTCCTTCAAAAGTTTAAAGGGCCACCTAATATTGTTCATACTTCAGTACCTTTATTTGTGAAATTATATTAAAGGCTGTATGGAGCTAGAAAGTAGGAGAAAGACAAAAAGGCTCAAGCCAATAATTTTCACTAAATTTTACATGAAAACATAATAATTACTAAGGAAGAAACAGGAGAGCCTTTATGTAGAGCCATAGTTAGGATGAGTGTCCAGGGTACAAAGGCCCTTGAAGGCAGAGAAATGACTCGAATACAAGTGTGAACCAGTAGCGGGTGAAAACCCAGGAAAAGTTGCTCTCCTCTTATCATCCTGGGGATAAGAATGGGAGGGTGCATATACGAATGCTTGCCATAGGGGCTTCAATGCCTAGTTACAGCTCTGTCTTTACAGCGAGAATGAGGGGAGAGAGAATGCACAGTGAGTCAGTTTGCCTAAATAGAAATGTTTTTTTTTCTTTGTCCAAGTTAGTGGTACAGGTGACTACAAGCATACTTATTACAAGTGGATGAATGAAGGGGTGAAGCACGAGAGGAGGACTGAGTGTGGCCCCGTGACAGACAGGATGTTATGGGACAGGAGAGGAGGGTGAGTGAAAGACTCAGCTGTTTCCTGGATGCAGCATTGCTTGAAATGGAATAGAACAGTCCACAAACCAATTCTTCCTCTGTATCTGCTAAGGATGTTGCATTTTGTTGCGGTTTGTGAGCCCCACTTTTCAGACGGTGCTTGATGTCCTCTAACAGGTTTCTTAGTCACACTTGTTTTTGTGCTTATTGATTTCCTGCTACCTCCTTACAGTTTGATACTTGGTGGCCTTTTCATGAATAAGGCTTTTTTTGACATTATCAGAAATATCAGAAATTCAATAACGTAACAGCAAAGACCATGGGTAATGGTTTTTTATTCCTGACAATGCTGTATTCATAGAGCAGCAGAAAGATACTTTAGATATTTTCTTTCATTTCCACTATCCAATTAGGATCTTTTGCCCTTTAGAACATCTCTTAAATCAGGTTCCATATAAATCTGAAAAACCTGTTGAGTAACTTCTTAGGCAACCTTCTCTCATCCTCTGCAATAATAACACTTCTTCATAGTTAGGTGATTTCATTCCACTGGCTTTCAAACTAATTGAAGATCTTTCATGCCTGATTTCACACTTACGAACTAATGAGATTGCTTCTTTCTCAACATATTTTTTTTTCATTTGATTAACAGGGTTCACTACTTGTAGTAAGTATGAATTAAAAGTGATGTTTTATTGTAAATTTCAGTTCCTGTGAATTAATTGTTCTTGGAAACTAATTTGAATGTTAATTATTTAAATGCTTATGTACCAATCTTGATGCTTGGATTTCTGTTCCATTGTGGAGGCATTTTTTAAAGAATTTATTTATAACAAATACAGTTTACTTATGTGCTATTTCATTTGCCAAATTTTGGTTAATAATATATGCACTGATGATGGACCAGATATATTAAAGAGTTTTCCTCATTTTGGGGTGAATTTAAAAAGCATTGCAAAAAGGTCCATATTGCAAGTATCTATGGCAGGCACAAGCAACCCGCATTTTAAAAACTTCAAATTACATGTATACATATGCAGGGATGAGTTAAAAAAAAAAAAGGGGTGGAACTAGGACCTGTTGGGGACATTCCAGGTTGTACCCAACTGTTACAGGCATAAATTCATATTTTAAATATGGCAACTGTAGAATGTGGCAGCTTGTTAGCTGCGTATATTTACTGTTGCTCCCAATGAGGTGTAAGTCTGCAGAAATTGTTTTTCAGGGCTAACACAACAGGGTAAAGGACCTGGATCAACTGGGGGGAGTGCAGGCTGAAGAACCAGAGGGGTCAGGATGACCTCAAGATAGACTGGGCAACCTGGTGGACTAAGTGGTAAAACTGGGAAGGGAATGTCCTTCACACGAGCATGTTACCTGCATATGTTAAAGATGACAAAGTCCTAAGGAAGATAAAGAAAATACATTGCTTGAGTAACTGCTTAAAATTAAGAGCATGCATAGGCCCGGTAGATGTATTTTAAATCACATGCATGCTACTGCATGCTTGATTTATAATTCCAGCGTATGTCCGCTGTGTGTATGTATGCCCATGTGCTTGTTTTAAAGTTACCATCTTTATTAGGGATGTGAATCATTTTTTGATGATTTAAAAAAATCGTCAGATATTTTTTAAATCAGCAAAAATCGTTAGAGTTGCGATACAATAGAAATTCCCCCGATTTATTGTGAAAAATCGTAAATCGGGGGAGGGGAAGGGTGGGAAAACCAGAACACCAAAACAACCCCTAAACCCACCTCGACCCTTTAAAATGAATCCCTCACCCTCCCGAACCCCCCCAAAATGTTTTAAATTACCTGGTGGTCCAGTGGGTGTGATCTCCCGCTCTCGGGCCATCGGCGCCATTTTGGCTGCCACTAAAAAAATGGCGCCGATGGCCCGATAAAAAAAACCCACCCAACCCTTTAAATTGACCCCCTTAGCCTCCCCCTCCCAAAAAAAAAAAACCTTTTAAAATTACCTGGTGGTCCAGTGGGGGTGCGGGGAGCGATCTCCCACTCTCAGGCCATCGGCTGCCACTAATCAAAATGGCGCCAATGGCCCTTTGCCCTTACCATGTGACAGGGTATCCGTGCCATTGGCCGGCCCCTGTCACATGGTAGGAGCACTGGATGACCGGCGCCATCCAGTGCTTTCACACTTTCACACTCTGTGGGAAAGTGTTCAGCATGTTATGTGTTCATATACCAATAATGTACTTTGTAGGGTTACTAAACTGAATTATATATTCTAGGGATGTGAATTGTTTTAGGACGATTAAAATTATCGTCCGATAATTTTAATATCGTCTTAAACCGTTATGGAACACAATACAATAGAGATTCTAACGATTTATCGTTATAAATCGTTAGAATCGTGAGCCGGCACACTAAAACCCCCTAAAACCCACCCCCGACCCTTTAAATTAAATCCCCCACCCTCCCGAACCCCCCCCCCCAAATGAGTTAAATAACCTGCGGGTCCAGCGGCGGTCCGGAACGGCAGCGGTCCGGAACGGGCTCCTGCTCCTGAATCTTGTTGTCTTCAGCCGGCGCCATTTTCCAAAATGGCGCCGAAAAATGGCGGCGGCCATAGACGAACACGATTGGACGGCAGGAGGTCCTTCCGGACCCCCGCTGGACTTTTGGCAAGTCTCGTGGGGGTCAGGAGGCCCCCCACAAGCTGGCCAAAAGTTCCTGGAGGTCCAGCGGGGGTCAGGGAGCGATTTCCCGCCGCGAATCGTTTTCGTACGGAAAATGGCGCCGGCAGGAGATCGACTGCAGGAGGTCGTTCAGCGAGGCGCCGGAACCCTCGCTGAACGACCTCCTGCAGTCGATCTCCTGCCGGCGCCATTTTCCGTACGGAAACGATTCGCGGCGGGAAATCGCTCCCTGACCCCCGCTGGACCTCCAGGAACTTTTGGCCAGCTTGTGGGGGGCCTCCTGACCCCCACAAGACTTGCCAAAAGTCCAGCGGGGGTCCGGAAGGACCTCCTGCCGTCCAATCGTGTTCGTCTATGGCCTCCGCCATTTTTCGGCGCCATTTTGGAAAATGGCGCCGGCTGAAGACAACAAGATTCAGGAGCAGGAGCCCGTTCCGGACCGCTGCCGTTCCGGACCGCCGCTGGACCCGCAGGTTATTTAACTCATTTGGGGGGGGTTCGGGAGGGTGGGGGATTTAATTTAAAGGGTCGGGGGTGGGTTTTAGGGGGTTTAATGTGCCGGTTTTGCGATTTTTAGATTTTTAGATTTTTCACGATTTTCACGATTTTTCACGATATTTTACCCCCCCAAACGGCAACAATACGATTCCCTCCCCCTCCCAGCCGAAATCGATCGTTAAGACGATCGAGGACACGATTCACATCCCTAATATATTCCCCTCTGGAATCTCAAATGTGATCAAACTAGCTCCCATAGGTAGAGATAGAGGATCATCTCAAGCAATCATATAATAGAAATGATAGGACTGGGAATTGCTACAAAACTCTTGGAAAAATTGCATTAACTCAAATTGTATCATTGATTTTAAAATCCAAATCATGGCACTTGTAAAATGACATATGGACTAGGTATGTATGACAATCAATTATTGTTAACTTTTAACAGAGCACGGTGTGGTATAAATGCATGACATTTGATGTTTCAGTAAGGATCTGACATGCGACAATTGATAATTGATCAGATCTGGGCACTTTGATTCATACAATCATGGGAACTGCATCAGGGTAAAGCACAACAAACACAAAGACAAAAGAAAATCATGCAAAATTGATAAAAAAAAAAAAACAACAACAACTCAGTGATGGGTGGAGAATGAATTCTGTGGCAAGGGCAAAACGTCTGTGGCAAAGGATGGAAAGGAAGGAGTGAGTTCCATCAATGCCGTATTCAAGCTTTTAGTAAGGTGTATCATTCTTTCATTCATCGAGGCCTATATGTGTGTTTATGGATTTGAATACCTAATATAATAAAGCAACACAAATTCAAATTAATCATTTCGAAGTCATTTGCAATAAGCAGAACCTCAAACAACAGGTATTTCAGACATTACATAAAACATATGTTACACTAGACTGACACAATCATTCATCGCACAAATATTCATTCCTTGCCTTCTTAACATCAAGGCAGACAACAGTTAACACATATTTCGAGCTCAAAAATTGTATCAAAAGTAAAATTAGATCAAAAAGTGTTTGAAAAATGTTTGGAAAATAAAAATTCAGAATTCTGTTTAAAAATTGAAAAAGAAAATAAAACTGAAAAAATTTGGAGAAATAAAATATCAACCTTAATTCTTTTAAGGCAGGAAGGCCATTGACCTGGAAAATAAAAACTAGCATACAACAGAATTATTAAAATAATGATATTATGCATCCACTAGGATACGCTATCACAAGTCACTTTGTGGAACAATACCAATTTTTAGATTTTAACCTTGGAGAATAAATTCAATCAGCAGCGCTCTGAGCTAAAATTCAATGTGGAATGCCAATTAATTAGAACCTGCAAGGAAAAGCTTGTGGGGTTGCTTAAGATGTAATGCTTTGTAAGTGCTGTGTACCAACCTCTACCAATAATTGCATGCCAAAGAGTCTTAACTCTTTTCCAATGTCTCTCTGTACTTTCAAAGCAATTTAATTAGCATAACCAAGCCACACTCCCATCTTTATTCACATACGCACACCTTCAATAATGTTCCGTTTAAACAAACGAACCTTAATTATTTTTTTTTCGTATGCCTGCACTTCACTGAAGGAAGCACTTCTCTGCATTAAAGCTCTTCTCTGCATTTATCCACATGCTAATCAACCCTTCCTTCCTCTTACTCCCCTTTTTCTGCTAAGATTCAGCTCGATTAACCCTTTAGTTACAAGTGTCCTTTCAGATTCAGATTTCAGTAGCTCAGATTCTAAACTTTAACACTAGTACATGCCTTTGTCAATAATCTCAAACAATGCCTGAAAAGATAGTTCGGTATTAAAGATGTTAAAGGTATTAAATTAAATAAAAGTTCAGTATTAAAGGGTGAGGGCAAAGGGGGGTCTGGATTGGGGGGAATCTGGGACTTCTCAGATGTTGTCCCATTCCCCTCTTGACCCCTCTTTCACCACAAAAATATCGGCAACGGGGACACACATTTGGGGTGGATAATTCAAGAAGGAAAAGTGTGAGTTGTAAGAAGGAGAGAATGCATGCACATTAGGGATGTGAATCGTGTGCCCGATCGTCTTAATGATTGGGTTCGGCTAGAGGGGGAAAAAAATCTGATCGGTGGTGATGTGAATCAGAATAGGCTCCAATTCACATTGTTATTTTTTTTTTAGTAAGGTGCGACCCCTTAAAATTGACCCCTTACCTTCCCCCACCCTCCTGAACCCCCCCAAAACGTTTTACGATTACCTAGTGGTCCAGTGGGGGGCGCGGGGACTGATCTCCCACTCTCGGGCCATCGGCGCCATTTTGGCTGCCACTCAAAAATGGCGCTGATGGCCTGATAAAAAAAAACCCCACCCGACCTTTTTAAAACGACCCCTTAGCTTCCCCCACCCTCCCGAGCCCCCCAAAACATTTTAAAATTACCTGGTGGTCTAGTGGTGATCCCGGGAGCGATCTCCCGTTCTCGGGCCGTCGGCTGCCACTCATAAAGATGGCGCCAATGGCCCTTTGCCCTTACCATGTGACAGGTTATCCGTGCTATTGGCCGGCTCCTGTCACATGGTAGAAGCACTGGATGGCCGGCGCCATCTTTAAAGATGGCGGCGGCCATCTTTAAATATGGTGGCGGCCATCTTTAAAGATGGCGGTGGCCATCTTTACGATGGCACCGGCCATCTTTAAAGATGGCGCCGGCCAGCCAGTGCTCCTACCATGTGACAGGAGCCAGCCAATGGCATGGATACCCTGTCATATGGTAAGGGCAAAGGGCCATCGGCGCCATCTTTATGAGTGGCAGCCGACGGCCTGAGAACAGGAGATTGCTCCCGGGACCACCACTAGACCACCAGGTAATTTTAAAATGTTTTGGGGAATTGGGAGGTGGGGGAAGCTAAGGGGTCATTTTTGAAGGGTCGGGTGGGTTTTTTTTTTATCAGGCCATTGGTGCCATTTTTGAGTGGCAGCCAAAATGGCACCGATGGACCGAGAGCGGGAGATCGGTCCCCGCGCCCCCACTGGACCACCAGGTACTCGTAAAAAGTTTTGGGGGGGTTCGGGAGGGTGGGGGAAGGTAAGGGATTCGTTTTCTAAGGTCAGGGTGGGTTTAGGGGTTGTTTTGGTGTGCTGGTTTTCCCCGCCCTCCCCTGATTTATCATTTTTCACGATAAATCGGGGGAATTTCTATTGTACCGCGACTGTTAACTATTTTTGATGATTTAAAAAATATCTGACGATTTTTTTAAATCGTCAAAAAATGATTCACATCCCTAATGCGCATGGTGATCACCTTAATAGAAATATAACAGAGACAGGAAATAGATGGGGAAACGGTACCACATGGAATTTACATACAACAATAATCCTTATACTACACCAGCAAATCCTAGCCAGTCCTAAATAAGTCCTATGTAAACAAATCCTATCTTATCTTACCTTGTCCTAGAGCAAACAAATATTGCAGCAAAAATACAAAATAAGAGCAATAGCAATGCTAGCCACAGCTACAAAAATAGCAGCAAAAATCCTAACCCAATGGTAAAAGTCACAGAGTAAAAGGGTCACCCTAATTCTAGTCCTATTCGACTTTGTCAAAGGGGACCACTTTATATTGAAAGCTAATGTTTTTAAGGTGAGTCTACACAGTGTCCTGTCCAAGTTTTACTGCAGTAACGACAAAAGGCCCAACATACACTGGATCTTTCCCTGATGTACGTGGGTCCACTTCCTGTAGGGGATCGCGCTCTAGGATTGCAGGCTTCCTGTAATGGAATATCAAGGCCCATGATAAACACTCCTTCCATGTTTGTTTTGTTTTTTCCATCACTTGGCAAAGCCTGGTTTGCAACAGGCCATTGTATTGTCTTACTAGATCATTACTCTATGGGTGGCACTGTTTTCATCTGTGGTGGCACTGTGATAATAAGAGTGAGGTCACCTGCCCATGGTGATATACACTAATTTCTTTGAGGACCTAGGGTCAGGGTTACTGCTTATGGCACTCTGGGCAGTATTTAAATTATCTGTCCTCCACAAATGAGAGTCTGTCCTCCTTCCAGGGGATAGACTCTCATTTGTGGGCTTAAGGCGAGTGCCATCCTATTTCTCAGAATACAAGCCTTATCGGAGCGGCCTCGGAGGGAAATTTCCTTCCACATCCCCGCACCTTCCCTTCCCTTCCCTTCCCCTACCTAACCCCCCCCCCCCCCCCCCCGGCCCTATCTAAACCCCCCCTAACTTTGTGCGCACCGGCCGGCTGCCCCGCTCCATGTTCCGGTCCCGGGGGCTGGTCCGGAGGCCGCGGCCACGCCCCCGGAACACCCCCGGGCCGAAACCACGCCCGCAGCACCACCCCCTAAACGTCGCGTCACGCGCGACATGCCCCCAAAACGCCGCGTCACTCCGGGCACGCCCCCCCGACACGCCCCTCCATGCAAGCCCGGGGACTTACATGCGTCCCGGGGCTTGCGCGCGCCCCGAGCCCATGCAAAATAGGCTCGGCGCACGCAGGGGGTGTTTGGGGTAGGTTTTCGGGGGGTACGCGCGTATCCTACCCGCGTACCCCTTTGAAAATCTACCCGAAAGGTTGGTGAAATTAAGATGTTGCTGTGTGACCTTTGATTTACCTCCAAGATGGGTTAGATTATATTTATATGTGTAATTTTGTAGTGAATGGTAAATATTTTGTAAACAGTTCTTACATAGCATCTTATGCTGTGGCCAACTATCCCACTATAAAGGATACCTCTCTGTTTCGATTCAAGATGTTATTGGCAAGGAGAGATTTAGTGGTCAGGGTATGCTTGAGGGATCAGATGACAATTCCATGGCTAGCTTCTTAGTGGTAATTAAATGATTTATGTAATTGCCATAATATTTTTACTTTCTTTTACACATCTGGTGAGTGTGGTGTGACACATTTAATTAACAGCACAAAACAAAAAGCAATATAAGGCTAACCTCACACTCAAAAAATTAAAAAGCCAAAAATGTTTAAGAAACCTATAAAAAAGTAGTCACAAAAGCTTATTCCAAAACCTTTTTTCTTAATCATTTCTTTATTCTCACCCAATATGATGTTTCATCATTTTATGGCAAAACTCTACAAACAATATAGATGAAATCATTTTGAAGGGACAGAAGAAAAGCAATATCTAAAGTACTAAAAAATAGAAAGCTCACTAATTCCTACCTTTTCAAATATACCATCAAATTTGATGAGCACCATACTGTATGATCAAACATTTCTGCCAACTCTACAGTGTCATTGAATGAGATGTATAGGACTGAAAACCATATTAAATCCCCAAACAAACATTGCAAAAAAAAAAAAACAACAGTCACATAATATCCAAGGACCAATCAATATACAGCATACCACAAACAAGTTACACAGTCATATACAATATAGCTACAGTGGTCATTATTAGAAAAAAGACAACCATTCTATCTCAAGGTTGAGGCCTTGAGGATGCAGGAACTAAAGTTATAAATCCAATGCTGTTTGTACCTAAGCAAAATATTGTCAGTCAAAAAGAAATGGAAATCAGATACTAAATGATCTGTTTCCTGCCAATTAGAGGAGCTTCAGGGCACATTTACTGGGGATAGATACAATGCTCAAAAATACGAACCCAATTCTTATGGATAGTCTTACCCACCTAAATCAGTTCACAAGGGCAGAGCACAATATAGATAAACTCAGCTGAATCACAATTAGAAGCAAAATTCTAGAAATACCAATTCTGAGAAATAGGATGAACATATTTACTTAAGGTTAATGGAAAAGAACATACTTGACATCCCCTCACATGACTGATGCTCCAATACTTCTGGTGAGGGAAAGAAGTACGGATATATGAAGATACCAAAATGTCTAAAAGGTTTTGACCTCTGTGGAAAGCAAATCACAGGTAATTCAAAAAAATCTTGTGTAAAGATAAAAAAAGACCAATTCCATTTAATAATTGCACATATCTGTTCCACCTGTCCTGAATATTGTAATAAGCAGGTTAATCAATCTAAGGACTCAACAGTAGATGGTAAGAATAGGAGGTCATGATTAACATATAAAGAATGTCGTAAAGCCTTTCAACTAGGCGAGAGGGGTAACCCCTTGTTTAATATTTATTTAAAAATTATTTTAACCTGCATGCTCTGTTTAGACATTTACAGCGGCTTGCAAAATATTACTATAGACACATCCTTGGGCATAAAACTATTTCGAACACTGTCACATGGGTAGCCAGATGGTAAGGCTATTATGGTTTCCCCTTTAGAAGATACTATAGAAATAGTTTGCAAACTCAGAGTATTTTCACCATGAAATAAATGAAAATAGGAAAATGTCTCAGAGGCACTTCTATAATCAAATTATTTTGCTGACATATGGATAATTTTTCAGGTTCTTCACTTCTAGAAACAAGTGTAATTATTGAACCTATTAAACATTTCAATAGTGTCAATATCTTCAAAGAGAAATGATGCACAAAACAATGTTTGTATATTTGACTCTCACCCTAATTCTTTAACATAGTATCTGAATAGAAACCGGTTCCTCTACAAGGATTTCTTCTCACCAAGATACTATCAGATAAGTATTTTTCTCAGTTAGTTACTTCTAAATGAGAACAGATATTGAATTCTTAACTTTAATTCAATAAATTTAGATTATTTGTGTTAACTTTTTATCATTACAGGCTCTTCAGGATATCCAGGAATCCCTCAGGTTTCTCTTTAGGTAAGTATGAACAGTTTTTGTCTTTAACCTGATTTAACTCAATGATTAACTATGATCTCTTGTCTGTCCATGTGTTTGCACTTGTGCAATTTATCAAACTTTTTTGTCACAGTTCGTTGGTGCGTGCTTTATTTATTTCTGGGTAATACATTTTGAGAGCACAGCTTGTGAACGCTGGATAGAGAACACTGACCCAGGAACGATGTGAAGCTCTGGTGGTTTGTTACCGAGGAATAGCATATGCTTCTTGATGGTACAGACTGGACAAGGACTACCACTCTTGATCACAGATACAGTAGTTTACCTACTAAACTAGCTCAAACCAAATCTATAACAAAGACTGACTTCCTTACACTGCCAATCTTCTGCAGTCTACAATGTTTCTAGTGTGTGTCTTCTAATTGAGACTGAAGCACGTGCTAAAAGAAATCAAAAGATAATTATTTCAGCCCTATCTAAATATACTGGCTTTGTGAGAACTTATAGAGTAAGAAAAACATTTAATAACTCTCTCTCACACATTCCACACTTCAATTTGCCAGTAAAGAGAGGAACAAATTATAGGATTTCTATATTCTAAAATATTCCAAAGACTTTTCCTCTAAGGAAACAACACAGAAGTACATTTATCTACAGATCATGTGATCAACACTGCAACACCTTTATCTACAGGTAGAGTGTACACAATTTGAAGTCTATGGGACTTTCTGGAATATTTTTCTTCTTAGATAGTATGTATTTCAGGTAAATCAATTAAGAATCAGACCATCAATCATCCACTTTTCTCACATTCAACTATCAAAGCTGACAAAACACTGCAGGGCAGCTATAGAAAGTTACCCTAAATGTTAATTAATTCTTACCTGCTGCCTGCCTTCTAACCTCAGCCTGCTCCTAGACCCGTCTGCCTGCTGCCTGCTTTCTGACCTCGGCCTGCCTGTGACCTCGTCTGACCTCCGGAACCTGACCCCTGCTTTGTTGACCACTCCTTGGACTGACCCCCGGATTCTGACCTCTGCCTGCTTGATTATGTCTCCAGATTCTGGCTCTGTTCCTAGCCTTGTCATCACCTATGCTGTTCTGGTCCTCCTTGCTCCATCTGACCTCCAGTCTCAAACCTGACCACGCTTCTCCGGTCTGTGGGCATGCTGACTTCCATCTCTCTCCAGGAGACCCTGCGAGGACCACTTAAGTCCAAGCAGCCCGGGTCCCTAAGGGCTCATCCCGGAGGGACCCCGGGCTTCCAGTGGTGAAGCTCATCCTAGCCTCTGTCTCCTCCAGGGCTCCACCCCCTGGGGGCAGGTGCTTCCTGGTCCCTACCAGGGAGCCATTCTCCACTGCTCCAGGACAAGGGTCCACCCCCGAGCGCAACATAAACATTGCAATGTTGGGAATTTGGAGAGTTTTTTTATGCCAGCAGCGTGGAGGGCAGTATTGAAAGAAAAAAACAAAAAAGAATGAAAATGATGTTTTCATCTGAATGTGGAAACACTGAGGTATATGTTGAGTCATGGCAAGAAGAACACTGGGGTGTTGGTGAAATCACGATAAAAAACTAAGATAAGTTGAAACATATGACTTCTAATAATTTTAAAAAATAAGCAGATAAAAATTATTTGGAAATAGTAAATGAGGTAAAATCAAGTGCCAATACACACAAAGTTGGTTGCAGCCCATTGTGGGCAAGAGCCAAACGACTGTATATATGTGAGCACATTAAAATCTGATACTAATTCCCTTAATATTCAAATGAAAAAATTGTTAACAAACATTTTAAAAGAGTTTGAAGTTCCTCATTATTGTTTTTGATTTAGTGTAGAAATATACTGTGAGAATTTGTTAGCCTATTTTGAGAGATTGTTGGTTTTTCGATACGAAGAGACTGCAGCTTTTCCGTTTGTCTCGGTAAGATTTACCTCAACTCTTTCTTTCACTAACATTGCTTTCTGTTAGTCATTTTCAAGGACATCATTCTGACCTCATAGATACTGATTCATAGATGTCATTGAATTTGTTTTATCAGAAAGCTGTTTTACTTCTGCCTTTAAATTCTGAATCTGTTCCATGTGTTCATTCTGTTGTTTAATCATACTCTTAAATGTTATAAGCAAAAGCCACATGTCTCCTTTATTTTTTTTTCTCCATGTTCATTATTTTAAATAACATGACGTAATTTTCAAACGTATCTTCTAAGTCTGAGGAAGCTACAATTATCACAGTAACTTAACTCAAATGGACAAATGCCTTGGTCCACAATTATCTGCTGCAAATAGCTCTCCTTTCTTTTAATCATATTATCAGGAATTCCTACCCTCTCTTTCTCTGTCATGCTGCTTCAATCCCAGTTAAAGATAGGCATTACATGAAGTGGGAATAAAGATATTCAAACTGTGCAAATCTCTAACGCTAAACCTAATTCTATGGTCACTGACCTTCCGACGACACTTTCCTTAAAGTATCTTGATGTCCCTCCACCTAGAACCTTTATGGCTTTCTGCCAAAAGTATGCTGGTTTTAAATAAATGCCCCCAAATCCCCTAATCTTAACCTAAATCTTATCTAAAATACTTCTTGCCTTAAACTCTATCTCTAATGTCTGATGAGGAAATTTCAACCCTTCCTATGCTTCTCTAGTAGTTCCTGTTCGAGAGTATTCTTACTTAATGCATCGACATTCAAACAAGACTCTCAAAGCATTCCCTAATCTAGTCCAGGTCTAATCTCCTGGTCAATAACTTAACCAATGCTGGTATCACTAATCTATAATATCTTAATACAGATGGCAATATCACAGTGCTTCCCTACTCTATGTACAACTATGAACTTGCTATTTTAAATTCCACTACAAATGCAGCTTCACTGCAATTTAGAACTTCTCAAATACTTCTCAAATCAAATCCTACCTCTGCCACCAATTTGTTAAAGAAGTTTTAAAAGATGGAATGTTTGGGTACTTAATGTATATGTATATTATATGTATATACACTTGAAGGTGTTAACCCAATTGGTGAATGAATAGTAGGTGATATATATCAGCAATCATGCTACGCACATCTGTTTTGACACTCACTCTGTCACAGATCTAAGGACTCTGAGATAACGTGTATAATATAATTTATTGATGGTAAATATATATAGGATTTAAGTTGTTCAGGCAAAAAGAACACAAAACAATCATTAGGATATCTGATAACACATTTACAGGGATATCTGAGAACAAAAGAGCTCCCCCAAAAGGTAACCTGAGACCTAAGAGCGAGAAATTCTCTGCTTCTCTATTGTGTAGAGCGAGAAAAATTATGAAAAATACAAATTGTATGTCCATGAAATAAGAAAGCAATATTCCTAAAATATCTTTTCATCATCTCGCTCACATCCTGTTCAGAAATTAAAGAAACAACTTGGAATTCTAAATAATCTCAGCACTAGAATCTTCCAAAAAATCAAATTGTCAAGAACATTAGGTAAGCATTCAGTCTGGGACGGCTGAGACTTCTTTTTCCTAGATGAAGGAATAAAATATATCTTATTTATAGAACAAACCTTTTCAGAGTGAAACTAAAGATTATCCAGGAAAAACTTCCCCAAGGTCTGGTAGGCATTGTTGCCCACTACCTTGGGGGAGTTCAAAAACCATAGATTTAATTGCCGTGTATGATTCTCCAGATCCTCAAGTCTCGAGAGAGATTATTTTGATCCTTAATCTCCGCCTTTAAATGGTAACATTTCCAACTGTGATTTCTCAATCTATTTTAAAGATCTTTACTGGAAGCCTTCTTTTACATTTTTTTTTCTGATTTTTCTCTTATTTATTTTAAGTTCACACACATGTATCTATGATATATGATAGTAATTTATATTACCTGGAATTTATAGTTCCAAAAAGGAAAGTAACCTAATCTGATAAGCAAAATAGTATGGTATTCCAAGTTTTGAAATTCACATGGGTTGCTAATTTTTCTGTATATGTATATGCATATGAGGTGATCTCAGTCTATTGGTTCCTTCAACTGTACCTATTAGTGATGGGCATTCTGGAGAAACAAAATAGGAAATGAGATGAAATTTTCTATTTTATTTTGAATTGCTTTCAAAACAGAATGAGTTAAATTCCTCCAAAATTTTGTCAGAATTTCATCTCATTTTGAAAACCCATTTATAAAAAAAAAGTAACGGGTCAGGCTTAGGCCTAAGCCCGAAATTGGAGCCTCGCCTAGAGAGTAAGACGAGACCTAAGCACGGGCCCTGGCCTAAGCCAGAGTGCAATACCAGGAGGCTGTGGCCTAAGCCCAAGCACAACACCTGGGTTTCGGCCTAGGCTGAGATTCGAGCAAAGGCCTGAGAAATTTCTCGATGACATTCCCCATACTTACCAAATCTGATATTGCATGCTGGATCAGTCCTGATGCCTGGGCCCAGCCTGGAGACTGAGTCCTGATGCCTTGGTCTCGGTCTAGGCCAGGGCCCAGACATAGCCCTGATTCTGCGGCCCAGCGCAAATTAGAGGCCCAATGCCAGGGCATGGCCTGGAGGCTGGGTACTGATGCCTGGGTCTTGACCTAGGGTCAGGCCAAGGCCCAGAGCCCAGACCTCACAACTTCATCAATATTGTCCTCTTCTTCTTTAAACTGATGCTGTGTGCTGGGGTCATACCGGTGTTAATTAACTGCCCAGCAGAGGGTGCCATTTTGATGTATGGCAGCAAATTCAACTACCGTACATCAAAATGGTGTCATCCACTGAGGTAAATGTGGAGTTAATTAACTCCAGCATGATCCCAGTGCACAGTCTCAATTTAAAGAAGAAAGAAATAAGAAGAGGATGGCATTAATGGAGCTGCAAGGCCTGTGCTCTGGGCCTGACACTAAGGCCTGGGCCTTGCATAGAGCTTAGGCCAAGGTTACAGCAAACTACCGTGGCCTAGACCTATGTAAAGCTGAGGCTTTGGGACCAGCTGGCCCTGATGCCTAGGCACAGGCCAAAACCTTATGCTTGCTTAGGCTTAGGCCATGGTAGGTTTCCATGACCTCAGCCTAGGCCTCACACAAGGCCCCGGCATGAGCCGGGATCTAGGCCTCATCTGTGGATCTCCTCTGGACTGGGTAAGTGGGGACCAGGGAGGATCCTGGCCCCAGAATTTTTCTGGGTGAGAGGGATGGGGGGGGGGGGGGCGCATAGGAGACCCTGGAATGCCCCACTTCCTTTTTTATTCTTTTTTGGGGATTCTGTTTAACTGTTTATTTCATTTTTTTGTAGCCGAAGAAACAAAATAAACATTGCATGAAATGAAATTCATGGGAAAAAGCTCCTCTCCCCCCCCCCCCCCCCCCCAACTGAAACAATAAACAAAACTACATTTCTCTCCCTTCCCACCTGGTACTTACTCTATAGCATGGATTTTTCTTCAGCATAGATCTCCTTCACTGTAATATGTATATTTATGTACTCTGTTACAGAGAGCACCACAATCCCTTCCTATTCCATGAGTTTAAAATTATAATGCGCAGTTCTTGAGAGATGGAAGATTGAGTGAAAGAGCTAGAAGGAACAGAATAGGGTTATGCAGTGGGAGGATAAAAGGTACATAATAAGGCTCTTCTTACACTGTAAAATGAGATCCATAGTGCTTCTGCACTCCAAATAAAAATAGAAACCGAATGATGATGGTTTTAGTGACTAAAAGCAATATAGAAGAGATAAAAAGAAAACATCAAAATGACTTTGGCAATAGAAAACCCTTAATGATGGTGCTTTACGAAATCTAAGGAATAGTGTAGTTTGTATATCAACAACCAGCAGTTCCAATATGTCACAGCACTGCTCTTGAAAGCCTGAAAAATAATAGAGGGATTTTTTTTTTTTTTTTAATGGAGAAGAGTCTTTTCAAACATGCAAATTGCTTTTTGCAATTACTTGAAACCCACAGTGCATTTCAGGCTTTTAGAACCACTTCTGAGGGCTGTGGATAACTAAAGTGCTCCTTTGCTTTGATATTACAGTGCTATGTTTTCTTCACTGTTTCCAAAGTCATTTAGTATAGTTACCTGAAGCTATTATATACTGAGTTCATTCATTCATTCATTCATTTATTCAAACTCTACATATGTTGTTCCAGTGAATACAAACTTCCTTTTGCAAAAACTTAATGAAATGAACCTGATTAAACAAAACAAACAACAACAAAAAAACAAGTGTGCTCAAATACTGCAGCTGAAAAGCATTAAAAACGTTTTTTTATGGTGTCCACTTTAGCTTCCCTTCTTATCATTCCCAGTTTTATCTGCTGACAGTGTCTTAATGAATAGCTAAAAACTTTGTGACAAATGCTTTACTGCTATTATATGAAAAAGTCCTTAGAGTAATGGAGTGAAATGACATTTACATTATATCTCATTGTGGATGGAGTGAAAGATGGAGATTCTCATTTACATTCTGGTCCACTAGGAGCAGACTGGCACACTGGGAGGAGGCACAAATGAAAATCTGTGAGGTTCGGATATGTGAGCAATGGATCCTTTGCTAGCCGTTTTACTTGAAAGAGGATATCAGTGCATGCAATCTGTTTTTCAAGCTGTTCATCTAGAAAATAATGATGCCTCTGGGTCCAATAAGAGAGGAAGATGCTCCTTACCGAACCATTTCATCTGAAGAACCAGAAAAGCATATATTTATTCAGTTACATACTAATTAATGCCTACGCTGAAAAATGTAATTGGAAATATCAGTTGCACTCTCTTTGCTCTCTCCAGAATTTTATGTGCAGACTTTATGAGGTTTATAAGGATATTTTTCAAATGCCCAGCTTGAATATTTGGGATCCTGTCTTGCAGAATTAAACTTTTGTCAATATTTTTGCACAGTTTCCAATGTTTAAATAAAATATTGACTAATAGAATTATTCTGTTATTTTCAGTTTCTTGAACATTCATTTATTCAAGCATTTCATTCTCATTTTCTCCTGAAACTCACAACTAATTCAGAACTGTCAATCAGATGTTTTCATCTTGCAGAAAGATTTGGAAGATTTATCCCAGTAATTCCTGGTTTTGCCAGTTAAAGAATAATTTGCACTGTATTATAAGACAGAAAATGAGCATTTTAGAGAAAAGGTTTCAAAGCCATTTACCCAGGTAAATTGAATATCTAAAATGTTCCTTAACTAAATCTGGATAAAAGTGGGGCTTTGTTGTATATGTGCTTTTAAGTAGATTGAGGGAGGTGTTCTTGGGAACAAATTTTGGGTGGTATTGGAAATTATGATGTATAGAGGATCGCTGAAAGAGAAGGGATTGTAGTTATTCTGGAGGTATGGAAGGGCAGAGTAGATGGGCCATATGGTTGATATCTGTTGTCATACTCTATGTTTCTACAACTCTACATTCATTATTTTCTATAGAAATTATACCTGCAGGAAATGCAGGTGCAATATACCCCTGGCAGTTTTCAAAGGGAAAGTACCCATGGGCTTTGCATCTAAGCCAGTGATATTCACTCCCAGCCCTTGAGGGCTACCATTTGGTTAGGTTTTTAGGATTCCCTTAACATATATATATATATATATATATATATATATATATATATATATATATATATTGGGGCCACCCAATTGAAGTGAAACTTATTAATTGCATTTGTTTGAAAGGAATGCATCAGCCCTAAGCCTAGGCCGGGGCATCTCCTATGGCATAGGCCAAGGCCCAAAGTAGGGGCCACAGTCCAGAGCATGATGCCTGGGTCTCAGCCGAAACCCAAAAATCTCATAGCTGATACATCAGGTATCCAATCAGAAGGCAAGGCCATGGCCCAGACCCAGCCTCAAAACCATGACCCAACCCATAGGCTGTGACCCATCCTGGAGGCTGTGCCCTGACACCGGGGCTTAGATCTGGACCCAGGCCCAATACTGCAACTCAACACGGAGGCCAGGTACCGACACCTGGATCTCGACCTATGCCAGAACCCAACGCAGGCCCAACACCGCGACCCAGCGCGGAAGCTGGATCCCATTGCTGGGGCCTAGGCCTGATACCATGAGCCAACCAGGAGACCATGTCCCAAAGCCTAGGCCTCGGCTGAGGCTGGAGCTTAACCCAGTCCCGATGCCATGCTTGGCCTGGATGCTGGGTACTGATACCGAGTTCTTGGTCCAGACTCAGGCCTGATGAAAATGACCTTACCCGGATGATGGGTCCAGACACCTGGGCCTTAGCCTAGGCTGGAGCCCAAACCCAGGCCCAATTTTAAAACCTGCCCCAGAGGCCAGGCCCAACATCAGGTCTTTAGCCTAGATCCTGGCCTGATGCCACAACCCTGACCGAAGGCTGGGTCTCGACACCTGGGCCTTGACCTAGGCCAGAACCTGTATCCAGGCCCAATGCCATGACCCAGCCCATAGGCCAGGACTGATGCCAGACCCTCTGCCCCATCTCAGGATCCAACACCTCAACCCAACCTGGAGGCTGGATCACTATGCCTGGGCACCAGCCTAGGCCCAGAGCCCACACTTCACAGTTTTTCACATGTTGGGTTAATCTCTTCTGACGCTGTCCACCGGGGATGCATTGGAGTTAATAAACCCCGGCACATTCTCCCCAGCCAATAGTATCAATTGTATATATGGTAATGCCATTCATTGCTTTACATCAAAATGATGCCATCCACTGGTTGACTGTGCCTCCGGGCTGAGTTGTGGCATCAGGTCAAGGTCTGGCATCAGGCCTGGCTCCTAACTGAGGCCCCAGCATCAGGATCTGGCCGCCAGTCCAGGTTACAGCATCGGGCATGGGTTCGGACTCTGGCCTAGGCTAAGAACATAAGAACATAAGAAGTTGCCATACTGGGTCAGACCGAGGGTCCATCAAGCCCAGCATCCTGTTTCCAAAAGTGGCCAATCCAGGTTATAAGTACCCAAACATTAAATAGACACCATGCTACTAATGTCAGAAATAGCAGTGGCTATTCCCTAAGTCAACTTGCTTAACAGCAGTTAATGGTCATCTCTTCCAAGAACTTAATCAAGCCTATTTAAATCCAGCTACACTAATTGCCCTAACTACATCCTCTGGCAACAAATTCCAGAGCTTAATTGTGCACTGAGTGAAAAATAATTGTCTCTGATTTATTTTAAATGTGCTAATTGCTAACTTCATGGAATACCACTGTTGTGTCTGTCAGTGCCCGACGCCCTCTCTCCACCCTCCTTACCTCTCTGGCGCCTCCCTCTCCGTCCACGGGAAGATTGGCTGCCGTGGCGTTCTCCTGCCACTTGTCCTCCGGCATTCCCGGACCGGCTCAACACTGCAACCGCAATGTTTCCTGGAGGCCTAGGGACATGCGCGCGGCCCAGATTGAAGTACCGGCATTGGCGCGAACCTCGGGGGCGTCCCCTGAAGATGACATCACCCGCGACGGATATTTAAGGTCTCAGAATTTGCTAACACATGGAGTTAGCAAGGGTTTTGCTACCTAAGCTACTCTGCCTCCTCGGACTTACCAGAGGTACCCGCTTCTCGGGGGCCTCGCTCTCTCCTTGATTTTTCAGGTGACAGTCTGGAACCAGTACTCGCTCCTCGAGGGCCTTGATCCCAGACTTGCTTCGTATACTCCTCTGCCTGGAAGTCTTCATTACCAACTATATCAGCTACATCAGTGAGTTACCATCATTCTCTCTGAGCTTTCCCTAGAACCAGGTACTCGCTCCTCGAGGGCCTATACTTTCTAGCTCATGGGCTTCATTGGGACATTGTGTGAGTGTTACCACCTGCATACCCTGCCTACTCACTATATCTCAGTCTCTCTTCAGCTCAGCCTCCAGGGATCACTGTTCCAGTATCTGAGGGACTACAGCCCAGCCAGGCACTACCAGCTCACTACTGCCACCTCTGGTGGTTCAGTATACTGTCTAATAAAGAACTAGTGTGTGTGTCTGTCTCCTAACTCTGAGCCTGACCGGTGGTCCCTCTCGGGATCTTCCCCCGGGGGGGCATGGTCATCTGCCTCCGGCCCAAGGATCCACCCAAAACTCTCCTAAATAATAACAACCCCCTAGTCCTTCTATTATCAAAAAGAGTAAATAACTGATTCACATTTACCTGGGGATGGGATCTGGGCTTCGGGCCAGGTCATGGCATCGGGCTGTTTCTGGACTCTGGCCTAGGCCTAGGCACAGGCTTCAGGCCTGGGTTCAGCAGAGGCATTGGTCTTGAATAGTTTGAGGTTGCTGCAACATATGGCTGCCTCTGCATATGCAAGGCCAAGGCTTTGACCCGGGCATAGGTCTTGCTTGCAGATTCCTACCGGACCAGTTAACTGAGTGCCGGGGGGGGGTCTCCTGGCCCTGGAATTTCTGGATAGTCGGGAAGGAGACCCCGTGAGACCTCATTTTCATTTTTTAATTGTTTGATTCAGTTTTTTCTCATGAATGAAACAAATCAAACAATCCACGAACCAAAATTCTTGGGGAAAAGACCTCCCAAAAACGAAACGAAAACAGAAATGAATTTTTTCCCCTGCACATCCCTACTAGAAATGGAAAAATTTCCCAAAAGTATAAACTTTCCATTCTGGCAATTTAAATGCCAATTCTGTGTCTAAGCTTATCCACACCATTACTTTTGAAAAATATCCCCAAATCAACCCCACCAGATACATCAGAGAATATTCCAAATTCCTAATTTGATACTGCCAGAGCTTGCCAAATATTTATCCCATTGAAACTTTGTATAAACTATCACCAAAGGTGCAAATCTACTTTTACATGTTGTGGTGCTCTAATAAAATAAGGTTTCTGAGTCACTCCTTTAGTTAAATCTGCTAATTGCCTAGTGAAAGTCTTCCCCATTGGAATTACCCTATATGCAAAATTAAATTGACCAATCAAGGATTGCATCTGTACAACTACAACAAGCCTCATTTATAGAATTTACCAGCTTCTGAATCCTTTCGTTGGCAATTTTAACTGCATAAGCTCTGAATTAATTTAAATCCATTGAAAGCACTGAGAAGAGAGGATCACATTGCTGGTGGCTGACGAAAATCAGTAAGTACTATTTTGGGAGATTTTAGAACTTAAAATTTTGGGAGAGAATCAACTATCGGGGTACATTCTTTAGTGTGTTTATGTGTCTGTATTAATAGCTAGTCAAAAGCAGGCAAAAGCCAGGAGTTTGTGTATTTGCACTTCCCTCCCTCCCACTCCTCTCCACTCACCCCTAGCTCATCCTTTGATTTATAGGCAGGAGACATTTTCAATTAAAAAAAAAAATCAACCTTTTAACTTAAACTCGGGATTGCTCCAGGCCCAGGGGGGCACCCTTGAGCAGTGACCAAGATGGCTGCCTGATCCAACTGCTCCATAAGTTCCCTTTTGATTTTCAGATATCCCACTGCATACTCAAGGTGTGTCGTCTTTATTTGAGACAGACTTATGCCTGATCATGTCTAGTGCTAAAGCCAGGAAAATTGAGGCTGTTTTTACAGCAGGAGCCGGCAGGAAGTGATTGAAGCAGGACCTCCCGTCACCGGAGAAAATGGCCGCTGCGACAAACAATGCATCGACTGATCTTGTACTGTCGCGAAGCTCCATCTCTTAAAAGACATGCTTCAAAAGCAATATGGACTTGACAGCAGATATTCGCTCCGATCTTTCTGCGATGGCAGAGCAGCAGTTGGATGATGTCAAGGCCCAAACAGCCTTGCTGCTGCTTGCACAACCCCGCTCCCACAACTTACCTCTAAAGTGGAGCGGCTTCAATGAGAACTGGAAGATCTGGCGAACAGAAACCACTGCAGTAAAAATACCTGAAGGGCTGGAAGGGTCTGATATGTTAATGTTTTTAACATCAGTGATTCCTGTGGGCTTGCAACTGCAGTTTGACCTACAATTTGAAATCAAATGTGCTCATTGCAATCCATCCCGATCTCTCCAGAATTCGCAGTTCTCCAGATCTATTATTTTTAAAGTCCTGTGTTACCCGCAGGCTTTGGAGATTCTCACCATGGCTCGAGTTAAAGCCCAATCATCTTTCAGGGGCACACCTTGTTGCTCATACCCGACTTGGCAAAAACTACTGCCACTTGGTGCAAAACATTTTTGGCATTTTGGCCTCGGCTGCAGGCTCTTGGTGCCCGATTTGGTCTTCTGTACTCCGTGCGGATGTGCATTACTTGCCACATTCAAACCAAATAATTTGAAAAGCCTGAAGATTTAGAAGCATTCCTTGAGTCTTTGGAGGTTGGACAAGAGATGGTGACATGATTTATTGACTCTCTGGCACTTTTCTTTCATTATATATATACTGCATTGTGTTTGTGTGTGTGTGTGTGTGGGGGGGGGGGGGAGTTTCTCTATGTTTTTCATTTCTCCATATGACTGCCTGGCTTTCTCACTTTAACTATTAATTGCCTCTTGCCCTAGTACTGGAAATTCTGTGCTTTATCCTGGTATACATGTCCTTATGATGGCTTCTGTATGTGCCTTAAATGTTATATGGGCTTTTGCACCCCATAAAGTGGAAACACATTCTGTCATATTTGAACTCTCTTCACCCTGAGATAGTCAGGCTTCAGGAAATGCATCTGTCTGCGGTTAAAACAAGCTTGGTTTGGGGATGTATTTTTTAGCCTGACGCACCATAAGAAAAGGGGGGTGGAATTATTATTTCATAAAAAGCTTGGGGCTCAATTTGTATGCCACACAGCAGATCTTGAGGGTCGTTGGGTCTCAGTGAAAGTTTCTATTGGGTCAAAGCATTTTTTTTTCAATTTATATACCCCTAATGTAGATGAACCCACTTTTTTCCAATCAGTTACTTAGCACTTGCTAGAGGCTGATTCTTCCAGTCTGTTCATGGGTGGGGATTTTAACTTACCTTTAGATCTTTTTTTGGAGAAGAAATTGTCTGCCAAACCTTATTACACCAAGGCCCATACAGCTCTGCATAATCTCATAGATGTTTTGGATCTGGCTGACCCTTGGTGCATATTGAATCCCACAGCTAAAGATTTTACCTTTTTTTCTTCTCCTCACTCTACCTATTCTTGAATCAATTATTTTTTTATTTCCACTTCCCGAGTCCCTAATGTAACCTCTGCATCCATACAGCCTATCCTAGTGTCTGATCATGCAGCGGTTTCATGTAGAGATGTGCATTCGTTTTTTACGAATTAGACAATGTCAACAAAATTGTCTAATTTGGAATGATTTGGGGTCAACGAAACCCGAAAAAATTTTTTCCGAAATTTTAGAAAAATTTGTATTTCAGGTTAGTGCACGCTAACTCCCATTAGCATGCACTAGCACTAAAACGTTCGTGCACGCTAACCCAAAAATCAGGAGCCCATGAAAAAAAAACCCAAACTGCGGGAAAAACAATGTTTCCTGAGGTTGACCGAAAATGAAGCCTGAAACAAAATTTAAAAACTATGCACATCTCTAGTTTCATGCACTTTAGCCCTGTGTCCCCATCAGTAGAGGATCATAAGTGGTGGTTCATCCCATCCCTACTAGAGGATGCTGCTTTCCAGGAGCTTATTAAGAGCAAAATCATAGACTACTTTTCCTATAATGAGACTCCTGATGTAGAGCTCCTCATGGTGTGGGCCACTTTCAAGGCCCACACCATGAGGTGTGGGCCTTGAAAGTGGCCCACACAATAATCGCGGAGAGATTATTAGCTATATCATTTGGATTCGCAAGGCTCAGAGGACTAAACTCCTGGAGTAACAGGATTCCATGGCTGCTCTGGAATAAGTGCATATTTCTCACCCTTCCCCTACTACTCTTCTTCTATTGCTTAAAGCACATTATGAATATAATAAGCTCTGAGTCTTCATGCTGGGAAATCATTTTTTACTCAAAGAGCTCAATATTAAGATGAGAATAATAAATGTGGTCACTTCCTGTCAAAAATTTTGAAAAGAAAAGGAAAAAGAAAATAATTTATGCGATTAAATCCCAGCAGGGAGATAATTTGAAGCCTGATGTTGATATTTTGCAAGCTTTCCATGACTTTTATGCTACTCTTTATAGCTCTGAATCTGCTTCATCTGTATTTGTTATAAATGAATTTCTTTCACAGTTATCTCAACTTACTCTTACTGCAGATCAAGGTTTTCATGAGTAATGATTCATATGAACTGAACCAAATCATGGTGAATCTAGAAGTTGTGGTAGGCCTGATTGACAAAGTGAAGAGTAGTAAATCATCTGGACTGGATAGCATACACCCCAGGGTTCTAAAGGAACTCAAAAATGAAATTGCAGATCTATTAGTTAAAATTTGTGACCTATCATTAAAATCGTCCAATGTACCTGAAGACTGGAGAATGGCTAAGGTAACCCCAATATTTAAAAAGGGCTCCAGGGGTGATTCGGGAAACTACAGGCCAGTTTAGTCTGACTTCAGTGCCAGGAAAAATAGTGGAAAGTGTTTAAAGATCAAAATCACAGAACATATAGAAAGACATGGTTTAATGGAACAAAGTCAGCATGGCTTTACCCAAGGCTTCCCGCACAAATCTGCTTCCCTTTTTTGAAGGGGTTAATAAACATGTAGATAAAGGTGAACCAGTAGAAATAGTGTATTTTGATTTTTAGAAGGCATTTGACAAAGTTCCTCATGAGAGGCTTCTAAGAAAAGTAAAAAGTCATGGTATAGGTGGTGATGTCCTTTCATGGATTACAAACTGGTTAAATGACAGAAAACAGAGAGTAGGAATAAATGGACAATTTTCTCAGTGGAAAAGAGTAAACAGAGGAGTGCCTCAAGGATCTGTACTAGGACCCATGCTTTTCAATATATTTATAAATGATTTGGAAGGAATACAACGAGTGAAGTAATCAAATTTGCAGATGATACAAAATTATTCAGAATAGTTAAATCACAAGCAGATTGTGATAAATTGCAGGAGGACCTTGTGGGACTGGAAAATCAGGCATCCAAATGGCAGATGAAATTTAATGCGAATAAGTGCAAGGTGAAGCATATAGGGAAAAACAACCCATGCTGTAGTTATACGATGTTAGGTTCCATATTAGGAGCTACCACCCAGGAAAATACGCGAGCGCTTACTTTTGTTCGCGCACCAGGCGCGAACAAAAGTACGCTGAATTTTATAAGATACGCGCGTAGCTGCGCATATCTTATAAAATCCGGGGTCGGCGCGCGCAAGGGGGTGCACATTTGTGCAACCTGCGCGCGCCGAATCGATTTTGGAGCGGCCTCGGAGGGAACTTTTCTCCACCCTCCCCCCACCTTTCCCTCCCTTCCCCTACCTAACCCACCCCCCCGGCCCTATCTAGACCCCCCCTTACCTTTGTCGGCAGGCGAAACTTTGCGTGCGTCGCCGGCAGCCCCGCTCCGTCCTCCGGTCCCGGGGGCTGGTTCGGAGGCCTCGACTACGCCCCCGGGCCGGCGCCACGCCCCCGGGCCCGCCCCCGAAATGCCGGGGCATGCCCCCAAAACGCAGCGTCATTTCAGGAACGCCCCCGGACACGCCACCTCCCTCCCCTTTTCGAAAGCCCTGGGGCTTACGCGCGTCCCGGGGCTTTATGCGCGCCGGCGGCCTATGTAAAATAGGTGCGCTGGCGCGCGCAGGCCTTTTAAAATCCGCCCCATAGTGAATAATACATTGAAATCATTGGTTCAGTGTGCTGTGGCAGTCAAAAAAGCAAACAGAATATTAGGAATTATTAGGAAGGGAATGTATTTATTTATTTATTTTTTACTTTTATATACCGATATTCCTGTACAAAACTACAAATCACACCGGTTTACAGAGATCAAAACTTTGGGTAAGAGTGTTATATGGAACAATGTGAGAGACAAGAAACTGTTTAAGGAACCAAGGCTAAGAACTTGCCCGGAATGGTGAATAAAGCGGAAAAGGTTTGGACAAGTCCATAAATTGCTATTAGTCAAGTTGACTTAGAGAATAGCTATTGCTTATTAACAGCATTAGTAGCATGAGATCTATTTAATATTTTGGTACTTGTCTGGATTGCCTATGGTTGCAAAAAGTATGTTGGGTTTGATGGACCCTTGGTATGATCCAATATGGCAACTTCTTATTTTGTTATGTTTTTATCAATCCATGATGCTTTCTTGGGGGTGGGGCCCACTATTTCGGCAACCCTACCACCACCACCACAGTGGGAACCATCCAATTAAAAAACATTGTAGCTTAGTGCATCTAAGCCTAAGTGAGGGAAACATGCCAGGAAGATGAAAATGTTATATTGTGACTCTCTTCTTGAAGAAATCCATATTAAATGGGTTAATTTGTGAGAATTATAGGCCAGCAGCTAAGTTCTCTTTTTGCCAAAAGTGTTAAAAAAGATTGTGAATGAACAGATCACACAATTTGTGGAGGATACTTGAAGCCTTGATGGGTGTCAGGCTGGTTTCAGAAAAGGGCACGGTATAGAAACAGTTTTATTGGCTTTGTCGGATGATATTTTGTAGAAGATGGATAAGAGGGACTATGTCTTCTTTATCTTGATGGGTTTGTTCTGTGCCTTCAACTTCATGGATCATGTTATTTTATGAGATAAATTAAAATTGGTTTAGGTAAGAGGGTGTTGAGCTGAATTGCTTACATTTTTTGTGAGAGATCATTTGCTGGTAGGATTGAAAATTCGCTCTTGACGTTCTCTCAAGTACAAAATGGTGCCCAGAACTTCAGCATTGTGGCCATTGCTGTTTAGCATCTTTATTCACCCTTTGGGGCAGATAATTTGAGTCTCAGGGTTGACAAATTGCATCAATGTTGATGACATTTAATTGGTAGTCTCTAATAGGGAGAGTGGGGTCTTGGTGTTGAAAATAGAAATGAATGAGAGTCTGCAGGTGATTTTAAATTGGCTGATGATGAATGAATAAATCAATCTATAATTGACAAAATACTGACATTGTAAGGAATAGTTCCCCCAAAATGAGATCTTCCTATTTGAAGTTTTAGTTGGAGGATAAATTGGTGCCCATGGGAGTTGTGGCTAAGGACTTGGGGATACAGATGAATTTTAAGCTTAATCTTGAGACCCATGGGCAGTTGATGTCATGGAATTTTTTTTTAAACTATGGATGGTCAATAGACTCTGACCTCTTTCAGACATGCAGTCAATAAAGATGATTGTACATGCATTGATAATTTTATTACTGAGCTAATGTAATAGCCTAAAAGTGGACCTTTTGGCTAGGCTTAACCATATTCTACAGATAGTCCAGAAATAGTGGCCTGAGTGGTCTTACTGAAGACATGCTGGGTAAAAGTAACATCTTTGTTACACAGTCTCCCAATTAAGGAGCAGGCCAAGTTTAAAATTCTGGCAGTAGTTCATTGGGTGATACATTAAATGGTGCTGAATGTTTGTAGGATAGACTAGGCTGGTATAAACTAGGGCAAATGTTCTGTTCTAGCCAGTCAGCATTATCTGAATGCCATCCTTTTGAGAAATGAGGTAAACTCGTGTGAGAGCAAGAGCTTTTTCTTTGATGGCTCCTGTTTTCTGGAATGCACTCCCAGTAGATTTGAAACTGAGGTTAGATTATATCACATTTTGGAAACAATTGAAGACCTGGATTTTTCTCTTAGGATGATGGTTGGAAATTGAGTTGTGAACTTGGATAAAGTGTGGGGGTGTGTGTGTGGGGGGGGGGAAGTATTTTTCTTTGGGGGTTTTGAAGTGTAGGTGTTGGGGTGGAGAGAGGAGTATTTGGGGTTATTTGGGAGGAGATTGAGAATCGATAGTTTCCTTGATCTCACAGGTAATTGTTTCATAGTGTTTGTGCTTGGTTAAGTGTTACATGATTATATTTTTTCTTTCTTTTATTGAACACTGCTTTATATGTTCTCTGTGGAGATTGAAGAAGCGATTAATAAGTTTGATAAATAATTAAATATCTACTCCCCAAATGAGAGACAAGATCTCTCACCTCCTTGATAAACCTCAATGAGACAGGGTCTAAAAACCAAGAACTTGGCTTCATTCTCTGGAGGAATAGTCTCTTCTCCTAGGGTAGCAGATCTTAGATCCCCAAGAAGATTGAGCTCCTACTTTTGGAAGACCCTTAATCCCTAGTACCCCCATCTGAACTACATTCGATAGGGGATGCATTTGCCAAATAATTGTTTTTTTCTCATTTGTCACAGGAATCATTAAACAATTCATATAACAGAGAAAAAGGACACTTTTCCACTGCAGTCCAGAGAAGAAAAGAATATCAATTCAATTACAAAAAGGTAATAAAACCATGCATATGTCTTGCATGATTTTATCCCCTTCCCCCCCCCCCCCCCCCGAAATTGATGAAGTAACCAGAACTAGTGAAAATTATCCATGCAGATTAGTAAATTCATTTATTGAAGCTGACTTTTCTACAGCTGCAGCCAAAAATAAATCTTACCTGTAAGCTCAGTTTTAAATTAATAAAAATTATTGACCAATGAGGTATTCATACTGCCAGCCTTTCCACCATACTGGAGTTAATTTAACAATTTAAAACCCTTATGGATCACAAAACTCAAATGATGTCATTATCTTTCAAAGAAAAATAATAACAAGTAGTTTTTTTAGCCATACCATTTGAAAAATAAATCTATATTACATATCACATTATTATCAGCTTTTTAAACTATAAAGGTGCTTAAGGCTCCTTAAAGATTATTGGTAATTCAAGTAGTTTGGACATTTTGAAATAAAAATGCAGTGTTTGCCTTTTACATTCATTTTTTTTAGAATGGTTTTCCTGCATTTGTTCAGTTCCACGCAATTCAAAGCAAACTTCTGGAGCTTTCCATTGGATTTAAAACAGAATATTGAGGCACACTTTAGAAATGTTAATTCAGCTTTGCACTGATTATATAATATGTCAAGATAGCTTTGAAGAACATGCAGAAATCATTTTTGGACCATCTAACCATTTTAATTTATCCTTAATTAACAAACCATTTTCTTTTCCTTGGAGCACAATTCTTGCCAGTCATAAAACAAACTTTGTAATAGGTAATGTTTAAATGTACTTTCTTTATTAAGTTGAATTGATTATACTGCCAACAAAATACAAGTCAATTATTTCTAAATAGTTGGAGATTTTAAAGGACAATAGAATGAGTAAGTATCAGTTTCAGAATGGGAGTCAAAGGGTAAAGTAAAAGCAGAGATGCAGAGCAAGCTGCACAAGACATGAATATGGAGGATGCAATTAAAAGCAACACCACCAAAATGGTGTATGCCTTGCATTATAATCCATCCACATAGGATGAGCTTGATAATGATGTAGTGTTTGAAAGAAGAAAGGGAACGGGGAAATATGATATCAAATATCTAACAAGCCAAAAGACCAAGTTAGCCACCTGCAGTGCAGCTAGATTCCTTTGAAAATGTTCCCCTATTTTTCTATAATAGATTTAGATTGCAGATGACCTGTAAGCCTAAAGGAGCAGGTGGAAACTAGAGAGAAATCAAAAAGCAAGTTTTAGTCTACTGTCATCTATTAATGCACAGATATTTCTTAAAGCAGATGTATCTAGATATAAACACAAGGGGGGGGGGGGGGTGGTAATGAAAAATAAAGCTGAACCCCTAAATTTAAGCCCCTAAATAAGATACCTAAGTTAGAAGCTACAATACTATATATTCAGCCAAACTTACAGGGTCATTCTATATTCTGCGTTGTGCCATTTTCATGGTGGTACAATTTAAATCAGGGGAAGGGGAGGAGTGTGGGCGGGATTATGGCCCAGCAGCGTTGTGAGTGATAATGTTTTCCACATTATCGCCAGCAGTACTGTGGGAAATAACAACACCTTTCCCGTGGCGCTATGGGGGCAAAGGCGAAACCCGAACCGATATCTTTAAACGAAGCACATCTCGAGTGGAGAGAGGGGGACAAGAGAAGCAAGCATTAAAACAGCCAGGAAGTTGGAACAGGCAGGTGAAGAAGGGGGAATACATCATAAGGACTTGCAGTCCAGATATTTTTTAAAGACATACAGAGTGCTTTGGTGAGGGGGTGGGCAAATTCGGCCCCACAGAACCTTTGACGTTCAGATGGGAGGGAGCCAGGGAAAGGTTAGGGCTTGTTGGCCTATGATTTTTGTTTTATTTTTGCTATTTAATCAGCTATATTTTTTTAAATATAGCCAGTTAAGTGTAATGCTATCCTGCCACACAAGACCAGATACATTTATACCTGTTAGGAAAGTTAGCAGATGTTAGTTGAAAATTGGCTGAGTTAGCTAGATAAATTCTAGTTCTTCAGCCTCCACTCCCCAGAGTTGACCCAGACCCCTCATCCAGTTGTTTTAAGCTTTAACAGAGATTTATACAGACTTATAACTCATCAAGAGCAGAAGTAAATATGTGTGGCTAACAATTCATTTATTTATTTACTTATTTGTTTTTATATACCGACATCGGTTTACAATACATTAAAAACAATCCATCACGCGCTGCAGTCACCGGATTTAATATACGAATTTATGCATGTAACTATTGGGCCCACTCTGGATTGCCCCTGTCATGCCTTAACTCTGACCCTGACATGCAATTTGTGTTTTTTAAAATATGTGTGACTCACACACAGCCCATATACTCACGTATATGGGCTTTTTAATGTGAGTAATGCTTTAAACTTCACTCCTAAGTTCTACTACCCTTCCTCCTATTGTAAACATTTGTAAATTCTACCCCCACAACCCCATGTTCTCCCACTTGGTTTATTCATCTGCAAAAAACCTCTGTGAGAATGAAGATATAGAGGCTGAACAGAAAATGTACAGATTAGAGACATTCCCATGTTCAGAATGTTATATTACGAATTATGCCAAGAACACTGTACTAAAACGTTAAAAAAAAACAAAAACTAAAAACATGGCTGTTTAAACAGGCCTATAATTAACCTCAACTCTCCATCCCTTTGGTCATAATCTCCCCTCCGTCCCCCCCCCCCCCTTTTTTTCACAAAGAACACCCTCCCCCCTTCCTCCTCCCCCGACTCCAAAAAGTCTATCTCTAGTTACTGCTTAATCTCTTTTCCAATCTCTCTACCAGGTCCGTTTGACCCTTATGCTTCCTCTATTATTCCCCCACTTGTTCCTTTGACCCCCTTGTTAATTGTAACTTTATAATTCAATTTCTCATCTTTTGTTTATCCCTGTTGATTTGTAAACCGATGTGATATACATATAAATGTCGGTATAAAAAAGTTCTAAATAAAATAAATAAGTTCCATAAGGAAGGAAGATCTAAAAGCAGCATGTGAAATTCAGGTAAGGGAAGAAACTGAATTCAGATAAGATAAGGTAAAACCTTTTTCTAATAGAGCAAACCACAAAAATTACCAAGAAAACCACATTGATGAGAAACCAATTAGATGTTCAGAATGTGACAACACTTTCAATTGGAAAGCAAATTACACCAGTTCTAGCAGCAAGATCAAGCTCAGGTAGAGAACTTTAAACAAGCTCATGTTGCAAAAATTATACTGATGATATATGAGTATCTAACTAGATAAATGAAGCTTGACTGACGTGCCGCAAATGCGCAGTAGAGAGCAGCTCTACTGCGCATGTGCGACACAGAGAACTCTGAGCGACAGAGGAGAGGAGGAAACGGCAGGGAGCTGCCGCTGCGATATGTTAAGAGCCTGAGCCCGTCCCTCCTCCACCGCCGGGGGGGGGGGGGGAGGAGTAGGGAGGGACGGCCGGACCGTCACGAACAGGGACAGGAGGAGGAAAGAAGAGTCGCCCGCAAATGCAGTAGAGACCCACGTGCTGCAAAGGGGCCTTGCTCCTTACCTCCAGTTGAACAGATTAGAAGCAGCAGGAGCACAGCGAAGACAATGGAACGGAGAAAATTTGAGTCAGCCCACCCCCTGAGTCCCACGGATAAGGAGAAGCCAAGTAAACATTCAGCAACTGCAGCAGGGGGGAGGGGGGAGCAGTGCTATCAACCCGTGGGGGGGTCTCAGCCAGGGGAAGAGTTTACTTGGGCATTCCTCCACCCCCACTTCCCACAAAGCAGCGCAACAAAAGTGAAAGCCAGAGCCCTTCTCCCTGCTCCCTCCTCCCTTTCAAGTCCCTGAGCAGATTTCTGAAAGGCACGGGTCTCCCAGAAAGAGAGCAAAGCAAGCCTTTACTTTGATGGAGCTCCAGCACTGCTCTCTGCATCAGTGGCAGAGTGGAAGAAAATTAGAAACAAAAGGTTTCCAATAAGGGCCAAGAGTAACAGACTGCTGTGCCACAAGGGAAGAAGTGAGTCACATAGCGTAGTGACTGAGAGGGGACGGGAGGGGATGAGAGTGAGGGTGGGGAGTGACTGAGGAGGGGAAGGAGTGAGAATGAGGGAAGGGGAGGTGAGAGTGAAGGAAAGGGGGTTTCAGTGATAGGGGAGGTAGGCAGTGGGAGAAAGAGGGTGAATAAGACTGAGGAAAGGAGTTTGAGTTGGGGCAGGGGAGGGAAAGGAGGTGAGTGGAGGAAGGGGGGTGAGTGACCAAGGTGAATGAGAGAGGGGAAGGGGGAGTGAGGGAGAAGACATGAGGAAGAGTGCCGTTTCTGAAAACCAAACCGAAAAAAAATGTTTTAATGTAGCCCGTTGTTACGGGCTTAACGGCTTGTCTTATACTAAATCTAACATGTGGCAAGTACATCTATAGGAAGACAGACATCTCCCATGCCAGTCTGCCTTGTTGCTATATCCCTTATCCTTCATCCTAGTAGTCTTTCTTCCATGCAGCATCACTTGCTGCTTCCACTTTGCTACCTGTCAGCTCCTCATATACCACCTTGAGGGTCTTCCTGTTGATATGCCTATCTGCCATGCCAATTATGTACCAGCATGGGAGTTTTGGTGCCTCCATGTTGTTTGCTGCTTGGATCTCAGCTTACTGCTTCCACCCTGTTTGTTTGCTTGTTGGTTTTTCTGGGGTATTTTCTCACCTGGAAAAATGTGAAAAAGAAAAAAAAAATACAAGTTAATCTCCCACCCCATCTCTTTTGGAGTTGACCATCTTGCTATCAAGTCCTGTCTAGGCCTTTTGAGATTCCCTGCACTCCTCGTTGGAAAGATAGATTAGAATTCCTACTTCTGGAGATGCACACCCTCTCTTAAGTTTAAATCCAATTCTATGGCCATACTCACAAATCTTGTTCATTTGAAAACAGTATTAAAAAGGCTCATGATCATTAATAATCTCAAATAAATTTTGCAGTCCCTAAGAATGCTATATTTCCAGCCTGCAAAGGTATTTTCAAAATGCTAATGAAACAGACTCAACTATACATTTGGGGAATTTACAGCTACCCTTTTCACTGCATTGTTCTGCTTCTACCGAGCCAACATCTCTGTTGCCATTGCTGCTCCAAACCATTATGTTGCCCACTCTACTGCTCAGTGAATATTTGAGAACTGAGAAATGCCTTTGGGAGTGTTTTGGCTACCCTTCTTGCCGTGTTGCTCTGCTCGTACTATTATAGTTTTTAAAAATTGCTAGCACCATTGCTGCCATTGTTGCTCCAAGCTGGTCATGGAACCTTAGGGTGCTTCCTCCACTGCTATGACAGTGTTCAAGTTTCTTGCCAAATCTACTTCCTCTATAGTAATTGCCACATTTTTGGCATGCCCTGGCCATCCATTAATTTGTAACTTACTGAACCACTCTTTGGGCTTTCTATACCATTCTTCCTTATTGGTATTCATCTACTCACTATCTCTTGCTCTTGCTCTGTCTATCCATTTCTCTGTACCCTAGCTGCTAGGGATGTGAATTGTTTTTTGATGATTTAAAACAATCGTCAGATATATTTTAAATCGTCAAAAATCATTAGAGCCGCGATACAATAACAATTCCCCCGATTTATCATCAAAAAATTGTAAATCGGGGGAGGGCGTGAAAACCGGCACCCTAAAACCCACCCCGACCCTTTAAAATAAATCCCCCACCCTCCTGAAGCCCCCCAAAATGTTTTAAATTACCTGGGGTCCAGTGGGGGGAGTCCTGGCGCGATCTCCCGCTCTCGGGCCATGGCTGCGTTAAAAGAAATGGCGCCGGTGGCCCTTTGCCCTTACCATATGACAGGGCCCTGTCATATGGTAAGGGCAAAGGGCCACCGGCGCCATTTCTTTTAACGCAGCCATGGCCCGAGAGCGGGAGATCGCGCCAGGACTCCCCCCACTGGACCCCAGGTAATTTAAAACATTTTGGGGGGCTTCAGGAGGGTGGGGGATTTATTTTAAAGGGTCGGGGTGGGTTTTAGGGTGCCGGTTTTCACGCCCTCCCCCGATTTACGATTTTTTACGATTTAAAAAAAACAAAAACAATGACGATCAGATTTCCCTCCCCCCCCAGCCAAAATCGATCGTTAAGATGATCGATCACCCGATTCACATCCCTACTAGTTGCACCATTGCATAAATCCATAACAGATTTCATGAGCCATTTGCAGTTCCATTCTACTTGACATGCATACTTATAAAGTGCATTGCTTACTCTTTACATAAGCCTATACTACTGAAATGGTCAATCAGCTAGATAGCACTAGCTACAAGTCTGCATAGGACAGGCATCCCCCCAGTATGATTGTGTCTATGATGTTACTTCCCATTCCTCTTCCCTTTCCCCTATGGTACTTGATGAATTTTGATGTTGCCATGGCTGTACTTTACAGTGCATACTTGCTGTACTCTTCCTCAGGTCCTTCAAGCTACCCCAGATGCCACTTGACCTGTATTATTTGTTAAAACCATATAGAACTGCTAGATCATCCAGGTGTAGCCATACCTCTGGAAGGGAGAAGTATCCACAAGTCCAACCATCTACAAAGTTCTCTCCTATTTCCATTCCCCTTCCTCTATGGAACCTGCCGAATTTTGGTTTTGCTCGGGCTATCCATTGCTCTGCATACTTGCTGTACCACTTCTCAGGCCTTTCATGCCACTCCTCTGTACCACTCAATATTTACTATTTCACAGAACAGCAGCAGGTAAGCCAAAGAACAGAGAGGGACAGACATCCCTCACTCTGACTCTCTATGAAGTTCTTTCCAATTCCTTTTTCCCCTGCAGTATGTGGTGACCAGTGTTCCATCCACATTTTTAAAGACTGTGTGCACAAACATTTTTTGTACAATGTTTTATTGTTGCTCCAGATGTCTATGAGCATCCTTCCAAATCCTTTTCCCTACGGTAAATGATAACTCTTGCTCTTGCCCTGGCAATCCATTGCTTAATGTTTGCATACCTGCTACAGTACTCCTTGGGCTTTTTCTCATTTCTTCCTCCTATTTCTGCCTTCAAGGTACACCTTGGGGTTCTTGACAACTCTTTGCTTTTTGTGATATCTTGCACTATGTCTTGAGGCTTAGCACTTGTCAGCATGTGTTAACTCTAGAATTACCACAGTTGTACAGGTTACAGATTGAACCATTACTGATTCTACTTCAGAGAAGCATATGCTACTGGTAAGATCAGCTATATATTGCCTTTGACTGGGATAGACATCCCTCACTCTGGCTGTCTATGCTGTTCACCTTCCAATTAACCTTCCCTTATGGTATATAATGACCAATGGTAACTCTTGCTCTTCCCTTGCCCTTGCCATCTATAGCTTTGCATGCCTGCTACACCCTTCCTCAGACAGTTCATATCAGTTGTTCTCCAGTTTAGCCCTCAAAGTACATCTGAAAAGTGTTAGAGCTAATTTTCTCACTACATTGCACTGCTCCTACTGTTTCATTTTTCAATCACCAGCACCTCTGCTGCTGCCACGCCAACCTGATCTTGTTACCTTAGGATGCTTCCTCTTCTGTTCTGAGAATATGCAAGGAGCAATGCATTTCCTCTTCAGGCTTGATCTGAGAGGGACATAGTATTTTGGAGTTCCCAATCAACACTTTAAAAACTTAAAAATCCAGTCTCATACATACCAAACAAATGAATGCCGCACCTCACAACCAACATCTTGAGTTGAAAGGATGAAGCCATTTTAAAACTGACCTTCGGGCTCTTTACCACGAATTCAGTGAACTGGCAGCCGTCGGAGTTCTGTCTACGACCCTGCTTTGCACTCCCCAAGTGCTGCTGACCGGCAACCAACATCACGCTGAGTGTACGCTGGTCTATTGCTGGTAGCTGTTGGGAGCCTCAGCCCTCCTACTGAAACTGGTGACCCACAGGAAGAGGGGTACGAAGTCTCTCCCGTGGATCCCAGCGGTGCCTCCAGATGTTAAAAAGGCTGCAACCCCCTTGCTGATTAACCCAATAAATACCAGTTCTAAATAGGTCATAAAAGCAGGAGGTTTTATTTATGGAGAAAACCATGATTTCTCCAGGAGCAGAAGCAACACAAAACAAGTGGAAAAACAATTCTAAGCTTGCTGCTCGAAGATCTGACGAGCATGTTCGAAGATATAAGGGATTCCATCAGCCAATCACAGAATGTCTGCAAAAGCCAACCCATTTACCTTATAGCCAATCAATACATTTTAGCATGTGTGTGCATGCTCTTACTGTGGGCCGGAGGCCTCTTGTTATCAGAAGTAGAGAATAAGGCAAAGTTAGTTCCATCCTCCCAGGAATGATGTCATCTGTGCTGGCTAATTCTCTGTTAAGTTTAGTTATCATAGTGTTTCATAGTGCTATCAATCCACTAGGTGTAATTCAGCGCTGGGTATTCTTACACAGGGTACTCTCTCTCTACTCACAGTTGTGCTGCTTCATCTCAGACTTGTATCAGATGCCTCATTACTACCATACATATTGCCATTTCCACTAATCTCTGCAGTATCAAATAGGTGGAGTTCCACTGGGTGCCAGCAACTTGTATCATCCACTTATGAGTTATCCCAAATTCATCTTGCTTATCGTGGAGCAGTTGCCCACTCTTCATGCTACAATGAAAATGTCCTGCTATTATCCTGCACCTCTCTATCAGATTATTAATGTCTGGAAACCTGTGATCCTTGGGTTCCAGCCCCGGGGTCTTACTGCCAGGTACAGATATTGTACAGAGCAGAGGAACCCCTGATAGCCCTCATCTTCCACTGCCATTGTCATAGTTGCACCACTGTCTGTAACAAAAATAACAGCAAGAACACTCCTGCCTCTCCTGTCTAGCTGCCAGCCCTCCAGCATCTTTCTTAAGGCTGTTAGGATATTACATGAAGTATGGATGGTATCCATCACCTGGATGTGCAGCACAGTTCACCTGCACCCTTATGCCTGGTCCCTTCTAGAGCTGCTGCCTGCCCCTGCCTCAGCCAGCTCCCTCTAATGAGCCATCAGGGAGTCCTCAGATTTCTACTACCTTTCCCTAATACCAGTGCTAGTGGCTAGTGTTTCTGTAGGTGAAGTTGCTTATTTGTCATATGATTCAGTACCATCCCTTGGCTGATGGCCATAATACAGTGAATGCACCGAGCAAAATATAGCTCCTCCCTCACTTTTAAATGCTTTATGATCACAGATGTCTCCCACGATCTACTCTTGGGATCCTCAGGAGCTGCTACTGGCACCAGAGTTAAGGTTGAGGGTGGACAGTGAGAAAAAAAAACAAAACTAGGAACATTGCTCATGCTCTCTAACTGCGGTTCCTGCTCTTCTTGAAGGTTGCTCACTTCACCATCAGTATCATCTACCTCTCCAATCTCTTCAATAGAGGCTAAGATTCTACTGACTAGAGGTCCCAAATTCTTTACTTCTACTAGCTTTTTGATATCCTCTGATTCAGAGAATCTGAGACATGATTCTTCTTCAGAATCAATTTTTTTAAATACTGCCTCCATTAACTTGAGGCAGTAACATGGAGGAGCATGCTGCTGTCTTTGGGTGTTACACTTCTGCTGCCCCTTTCCTTGCCCTGGCCCTGGTAATGCCAAACTTGGATGGTACTCCTGACCTTTTTTCCTGATCCACAGTAAGAGGGAGAGGAATAGATGGTGGTGGTAATTGTTTTCTAAATTTTGATATTTTAAGTCTTGAGCTGGCTTCCAATCCTGGCTCTCTGCAGGTGAAAGAGTGTCTTTTAAATTTAAGATAGGACTCCCTTTCTTCTCACTGCATCTATTGCTTGTGCTTCTGAAAGGCCAAGCTGGCTTTGCAGCAAAACCCAGTCCTCTGCCTTTGCCAGTCTTCTGCTTGCTGCCATTCTGCTTATTTCCTTTGCTCGAGGTGGCATGGTGGAATTGGAAGTGGTTACTGGGGTATTTTATGTCTCCGTATTGCTCATTGTTGAACTGTACCACTCTAATACTGATTATTTGTCACACACATGTAATCAAGTTGACAGATTAAGTCCACTTTAGTGCTCAGCAAGCACTACCAAGTAGTTAGTAGCTTATCAGTGGCACAAACTCTCTCCTGTCTATTCCTCACAGTATGTTCAAAGATGTTTCTCTCCTACACACACACAAACAAATATGGTGTATGTGCATGTACACTTTTGACTAATTCCTTTTGCATACACAAAAAATTGTCAGACAGAGAAAAAACTGGAAAGGCTGGCAAGCCTACTTTTCTGTTCACTTTTTGCAGTCTGCACTATAAGCAATGGACTGACACTATGCAGATTCAGACAAAGAGAAAAAAATTATTTCTGTTTATATACTGCTTATATCTTGCTCCAGTAAACAGACAGAATGCAGAGTTTCTGTCTCTCTCTCACACAGTGACAACACTGTGAGTACAGCAGAAAAGTTAACAAAATGCCCTTTGCCAATGAAATAATTCTTCTCTCTCCTTTTTTAAACCTTTTCTTTCACTCAAATACAATTTCCAAAAACACATTTACCTGTGAAATGTAACAGAGAAAATGGAATTTCTTTGCACATGTTCAGACCTTTCAGTGAAACGCTATCAGTGCCACTTGATCCAGATGCCAACTATAGGCCAGTTTTAAAAAATGCTCACATTGATTGGTCCTCCATCCTGTCTACTTGCCAACTTCTTCCACTTTGACTCCATTCCGCCTACTACCTCACACATATTACTTGCTTGCTATAGTTACCAGTCTCACTGCAGCACTTTTACATGGGTCATAGATTTGAATGGGAACTATAAAAAAAATGAAGCAAATCTTTGTTTATATTCCTGGGCACCCTCCATTCATTTGGTGGGGGGGGGGGGGGGGGTCATAAATGAAGCAAACATGATCTTGTTCATTGCATTTTATCCATTTGTTTCCAACAATTGCATATCCCTAGTATTGAAAGCTATGAAAGGAGATCAGAGTGCAAAAAACCCAAGTGTAGACAGAAAAGAGAAGAAGACCCAGGACAGAGCCTTGAGGCACACTGATCAATAGCAAAATAGCAGAGGAGGAAGAATTACCAGAGGATACAGTTAAAGTACAATCAGGGTGATCCAGTACCGAGCGGTAGGAAGAGCTGCGTTAGTGCCTACGGCACCCGCGGTTACCGCCCGCACAGTGCAGCTCACCTACCGCTCGATCCTGAAACCTAATTATATGTAAATGTAAGCCGCGTCCGAAAAGCCTTAGTCCCGCGCAACCCAGGATACTGGATAGAGCGCCTATACAGGATCCTGGGTGCGCGGGCCTAAGGCTTCACGCCACGCTGGTATCTGTCATTTCAAATGTCATTTGAAATGACAGATACCAGGAAGTCTGGTCCGATCGGGTGCAAAAGTAAGTTGCTTCGCCGCTGTCAGTGTCCCCCCCCCCCCTCTCGGAGCAGGGCGCAAAAAGCAGCCTTGCTCCGGGAGGGGGGGGGGGGGACACTGACGGCGGTGAAGCAACGCAGAAGCAACGGCGAAACGACTTTTCAGTGTCCCCCCCCCTCTCGGAGCAGGGCGCGAAAAGCAGCCTTGCTCCGGGAGGGGGGGGGACACTGACGGCAGCGAAGCAACGCAGAAGCAATGGCGAAACGACTTTTCAGTGTCCCCCCCCCTCTCGGAGCAGGGCGCGAAAAGCAGCCTTGCTCCGGGAGGGGGGGGGACACTGACAGCGGCGAAGCTTTCCCCCAGCCCGGACACCGGCAAAACTTGCTGTTTTGCAGCCATGAGCCACGAGCAGGAACGCGAAGATCTGGCTCCGATAGCTCCTCCCGACAAGATGGCCGCCTGCACGGGGAAAGAGTACAATTGGCCGCTGAAGACGTGACATCACGACATCACATCTTGAGCGGCCAATTGTACTCTTTCCCCGTGCAGGCGGCCATCTTGTCGGGAGGAGCTATCGGAGCCAGATCTTCGCGTTCCTGCTCGTGGCTCATGGCTGCAAAACAGCAAGTTTTGCCGGTGTCCGGGCTGGGGGAAAGCTTCGCCGCTGTCAGTGCCCCCCCCCCTCCCGGAGCAAGGCTGCTTTTCGCACCCTGCTCCGAGAGGGGGGGGACACTGAAAAGTCGTTTCGCCGTTGCTTCTGCGTTGCTTCGCCGCCGTCAGTGTCCCCCCCCCCCCCTCCCGGAGCAAGGCTGCTTTTCGCACCCTGCTCCGAGAGGGAGGGGGGGGGACACTGAAAAGTCGTTTCGCCGTTTCTCCGCCGCTGTCTTCTGGCTTCGCCGGTGTCCGGGCTGGGGGAAAGCTTCGCCGCTGTCAGTGTCCCCCCTCCTCCCGGAGCAAGGCAGCTTTTCGCGCCCTGCTCCGAGAGGAGGGGGGGACACTGAAAAGTCGCTTTGCCGTTGCAGTCTCCGTGGCAGCCCCAGTCCGGACATCGGAGGGGGGCTGCAACGTTTTTTTCGCTTTTTTTTTTTTTTGGCTTCGGGAGTAGGGGAGAGGACTGGGGCTGCCACGGAGACCGGCACCCATGATCGCGGCCGGGGCAGGTGAGCGGGGGCTGGGGGAAAGCTTGCCACCTACCCTTACCCATGCCTCTACCGCCTGGGTCAGGGTAGGCGGTAAATTTGCAGGTTAAACGCGCGACAAAACGGCAGGGAAAGGTAGCGATAGTCGGGGCGCGGGTTACGGGATGCTAGGGGAATAGCTAATTGGCTCGTTTGCATGCAATATCGAGCTAATTCGCTCGTTTGCATGCAATATACATGCCGCGGGCGGAAGGGGTTACCCGGGGAATTTAGGACGCGGTAGGAGTAGGTTAAAGGGGATTCGGGATCGCAGGAAGGGCTAACGCGGCCGAAACATGAGTTAGAAGCGGCTTAGGAGCAGGGTAAACACGGCCGCACTTTACAGGATAGGCCTGAATGGGAGAGGTAAGAGGAAATCTAGGATAGAGCTAAGTCCTGAACTCCAGTTGAATACAGCTTGTCGAAGAGCAGACAGCGATTGTCGGTGTTGAAAGCAGTGGATAAATCAAGGAAGATGAGTATTAAGTAAAGGTCCTTTACCTTGGCCACAAAAATATCACTGTAGACTTTGGTGAGAGCAATTTCTGTGGAATGTACAGGGCAAAGTTAAACTAGAGTGGATCCAGAACAGCTTGAGATAAAAGAAAGTCAAGACAGCAAAGATGAACAGCATGTTCAAGTAGTTAGGTGGCAAGAGGGAGAAGAGAGATGCGTCAATAAATAGCAGGGCAGGAAGGGTTTAGTGAAACTTTTCTGAGGAGTGGAGTGTCACAGCATGTTTGAAGAAAAAAAGGACAATTGCAGAGGCAAGTGATCAATTGAGGATGTGACAGATGGAAGGGATGACTGCAGGGAATATGGAACTAAGGAATCGGATAGGAATGAGGTTAGAGGAACAGGTAGTGAATTTGAAGAAGTAGTGAAGATGGACAATTTCCTCCTTCATGATTGCAGAAAAGGAAGAAAGCATGGCAGGGGCCAAAGGAAGGGGAAGTGAATGAAGCGGAGGCAGAGGCTCTGGTCTAGAGGACAATTCAGTACTGTCATTTCCCCAAATTATCTTGTTTACAATATAACTGGATTATTTAGTAAACTCCTTGTGATTCAGTGAAGCCCAAAATGTGGTAGGTTTTATTTTTTATTTTTTTCATTTTGTGTCAGATGAATTGTAGGAAGTATGTTTTAAATCCACATTAATGTATGGGTTTGGCCATCTGACTCACAATCACACTTTGAAAACTAATCTCTGTTTCTTATAACAAGGCAAATTCTATGTTCTAGACTAAATTAAGAACAGCCAGTGAACCAATCGTTAAACCTAGGTACATTTCACCACCTTTTCTGAATATTATATGCTATTTTGACTTTTTGAGGGTATCAACATTAAAGGGTAGAGAGGAAAGACATGGTTGAAAGAAACTTATCTTTTTGTCATCAAATGATTGCCTTTTCATAATATTATTCACCAAAGATTTTTATGAGCCTCAAAGGATTTAATTATAAATGATTGTCTGTTTCAAACTACGCACACAACTGCGAGAGGAAGTTATCATGTTGAATGAGAAAAATGAGGACTAGGTTTGCAAAGCTGCTGCTAACAAAGAGGCTCATTATTCTGTCTTTAAATGGTATCATTTATAAAATGTGCTTAAATGATTGTTCTTCCTGTAATGCAGTGAATTTAAGTGCTTTTTATTTAAATGACAATGCACATCAAAGACAAAAATCTAACAAATAAATAAAAGCTTTGCCATGAACACAGAATAGAAAAAAAAATCCTTTTGAAAAATAGAACCTCAATGTTTATATATAATATAGAAATCTGAAGCGGTGGCGAGATTATAGATACATTGATAGAGATTCTAAAACCTGGGTCCCAAAACGTAGTCCTTTAGGGCCGCAAACGAGTCCGGTTTTCAGGTTTTCTATAATGAATACATATGAGATCTGTTTGCATGTATTAGATGTGGTGCATGCAAATAGGTCTCAGGCATATTCATTGTAGCAATACTGAAAACTCAACTTTTGCAACCTTTGAGATCTTTGGTTGGAGACCCCTGTTCTAAAAAAAGGAGTTTCCAACTTAGAACAAATTTTTAGCATTAGCCAAACTTGAAATTATGAAAGGCAGGGGAGGAAACTGACAAGAAAATATTGAGCTGACACCTGTCTTCCCTGGCCTGCTATCCCATGAATACCAACTAAAATTATTATATGTTCAGGTTCCTATAGTGTCTCGGTTGCAAATGCCAATATACTCTCTAGTGCATGGGTGGCCAACTCCAGTTCTCAAGAGCCACAATTAGGTCTGGTTTTCAGGATATCCACAATGAATATGCATGAATAAATTTGCATGCACTGTCTTTATTGTATGCAAATCAATTTCATGCATATTCATTATGAATAACCTGAAAACCAAGTCTGTTTGTGACTCTTAAGGACAGGAGTTAGCCATCCGTGTTCTAGTGCTTTGTGACTTTTGGCACAACTTGCAGAGCAATAGCAATAATGCTAAACACAAGCATACCATGCAAGTCAACACACTGTACATAGGAGCAGAAAATAAAGGAACTGCCTTTGAAAATGAAGAGCCTGGCCATATAAAGTAAATGTGGCTTGGAAAAAAAGCAGCCACTTATATAAGACCTGGAAAACCTTGACATTTCACAATAAGCATTATGTAGATCAGCAGTAAACTATATTTTTTTCTTAGTAAAACTAAAACAAAACAATTATATAACATGCAATAAACATTATCGAGAGGGTGAAAAGAAGTAGTGGGAAATATAGAGTGAATAATAGCCTGATTATCAGAATATATAAAAAATCAAAACACTCAATATACCCTCTGCAACTCCACCATGCACACACAAAATATACACTCACAACCCCTCACAGACAATACACAACCCTCCACACATTCACATAAAAACCTTCCCTGTAACCCCACCACAGAAAACACCACCTGTTCCTCCCTACACAAAACAGTCCCTGCACTCACACAGACACATACAAAATACCCCCTGCCTCACCGTCCTAAGCCCCACCACCACTCTCCATGCCCTCTCTCCCCACACACACATGCACAACAGGTGGACTGATTGTAGATTTGGTGGCCAGTATAAACTGCCGCCCCTGCAGGGTTGAAGATTGCTGTCGTGACCGAGGTTGATGGTATCAGTAATGTAGAAGTGAAATATGTACAGGGCAGTGAGCTCTCAGGTGTTGCCTTACAGGGGTGCTGTTTAAGGCCTTCCTCCCTACTGGGTCTCTTTTCAGAAGGGGGTTCAGTAGGGATTCTAATTGCTACTTCCCACCCAGTGCAGTCTCTTGCCAGTTAAGAGGGGAGGCAAGGATAAATAAGATATTGTATATATATATTTTTAATAATTTTATTTAAAAATACTCTTTTAATGAAATTGTACTATATTTTTTTTTATTTTTTATTTATTGAATTTTAATTACAATTACAAGAAAACTCTTGGTTGAAATCAGTGAAGCTTATATATATGAATAAACCACAATTAAATATTTAAAGAAATCAAATAAGCATTACACCCTTAAGTCCTCAATATTAAGAAAATCCAAAACACAATTCTGGGAAAATTTCCATTTAAACAAAAGGAATAGCAAATAACTGTTAGGGTGCAGTAGCATTTATACATTGAGGAACCTTTTCTTTCAAGTTACCTTGGTTAAGGGGGTTTCCACAGAGTTAGGCAAAGGAGTTTTCCCCACAAGGAACTGAGACAACTGAGGTGGGTCAAAAAAAATATAGGAAACATTCTGGTATTTTACCAGACATTTACATGGGAATTTCAGAATAAAAAGACCCCCAATCTGTTGTACCCTTGTTCTCAATAATAGGAACTGTTTTCGCTTTTTTTGTGTCTGACGCGATACATCCGGAAACATATTTATTCTGAATTGCATAAACAGTTCTAATCTATGCCTGAATCTTGCTTCCGCATTTCCCATACACTCAGGGTCTCTGGTAAGTGCTCTATTCATTTTTTCCTGTAATCTGTATGCATAAGTACGTAAGTCTTCATCTGCTAATTGTTTTCTCTCATAAAACTCTTGAATTCTTATACTAATGGGAACTTTATCCCCATATACCATTCTTAATAGTGCAAACAGATCTTCTACTGTTCTTTGTTGGTCTGCAAATACATATTTGGCCGTATCTCCAGCCTGATCTACTAAATGGTCTTTCACCACCTCCAACTGATCCTCTTCCGGTATTCTCAACACTTTCAATGCAGCTTTAGTTCTTTCAATCCATTCTTCTACCATAAGATCACCTTGATTTTTTGGTACTTCTGTAAAATCAGGAATTCTTTTGTCTCTTGGAATATACATTGCCATAGTTCGTGGGCCTTCCATATATCTGCTGCGACGTTCCTCCTGAAAATGTTTCCATTCATTGTCTCGCACTCTTTCTCTTGCTTCATTTGCTGTTACTCTTTCTTGTAATTCATCCCATGCAGATCTCCAATCTTCCATTGTGAAAAAAAAAATCTTCTAGAATCCTGCCCGACTACGCCAAATATATGTATAATGGAATTCTTCTTCGAATCCTGCCCGACTACGCCAAATATAAACCGCCGCCCCTGCAGGGTTGAAGATTGCTATCGTGACCGAGGTTGATGGTATCAGTAATGTAGTCGTGAAATATGTACAGGACAGCAAGCTCTCAGGTGTTGCCCTACAGGGGTGCTGTTTAAGGCCTTCCTCCCTACTGGGTCTCTTTTCAGAAGGGGGTTCAGTAGGGATTCTAATTGCTACTACCCACCCAGTGCAGTCTCTTGCCGGTTAAGAGGGGAGGCAAGGATAAATAAGATAATGTATATATTTTTTTTTAATAATTTTATTTAAAAATACTCTTTTAATGAAATCGTACTATTTCTTAATACTATTGTGAATATTCAAATAACAATTTTCTTAACAAACCTTAAAATATATTTCTTTTTCTTTTCCCTATCACAGATAACTGTAAACAAACCAGCAATCATAAAATAATATATTCCAGCTATTTCCAACTCATCTATTTATCAGATAAATATTTCAGTCCTTATTCTTTCTTGAATATTAACTTTAATGTTTCTTATATCATTTCTTTTAAATAAAAGAACATTTATTCTTTGTATTCTCTTTTCTTTTCTTTCTCTTAATTAAGTCCAGTATATCTTCTCCTTGTTGTATTCAGATAAGTAAACTTTATTTTTTTTGTTATAGTCTTTTACTTTCCTTTTGTATTTAGTGTCTTTTCTTACTTATTGTTTGTAATTGTTCTCAAGTGTACATGTAAAACAATATGCTCAGGCCTGGCAATAGAAGTTTTAAGTTCTATTATTAAACTTATCTGTTTTTTCTTCTTCTTTTTGTTGCTGGCCAGATGATAATCTTGTTGTTCTCTTTAGTCTTCTTCTTTTCTCTTCTTTTTCTCCATATGCTGTTTCTTCTTTCTTGTACCTACTAACTTATACGTTAAATAAACTAATAACAAATACTAACTCCCTGATACTGCTCCTAGATCTTCCGTAACTAAATATATATGTCAACCTGTGTATTCTGTCTTTGACAGAGCTACTTGTTACTGTTTAACTAGCTAAATTAAATCAAAAGATAATTTGTATTCCTTATCTTTTCTTCTTCTTCTTTCTCTTTTATAATTAAAAGAACAATTCCACTATAAATACTTTCATACAACTCTCTTTTTGATATTCTTCCACACTTATGAGTTCCTTCTTAAATTATTAATTGGATATAGACAAAACATCTTTGGATACAATTTTTCTTCGCCATACAATATTTCCATATGTAATTTGTATCCTCTGCTTAATAGCATGTATGGAATTGAGCTATTATAGTGATATCTTCTTTATAGTGACTGTTGTTGCAGTTTTTGTCACTAAAATGTAATACACTTTATTATGCTCAATTTTATTGCCATTCCATCTCTTTAAAAAATAAAAAAAATTCTATTCACTCAAACAGTATATTTACCCTATTAAATGCAGTTTTAGAACGCGATACAGCAATTTTTAATTACTTAATAATAGTTTATTTTGCCTACCTTATCTTAACAGGAATCCTCATACAAACACATACATACTTTCATTCATTCTATTTACAGTGCATGTTCTTTCATTATTTCACAATGTTTTATACTGCAAACTAGGCCTAAAGTACAGAGAATCATGACAGCACCTCTGTACTATTACACTTCTACCTCTCAACTAACTGTTTCTCTGTCTCTTTCTTTTCTTAGATCCTAAGATTCATTCTCCTGCTGATGTCATTGCTCTAAATATTGCACAGCACTGCTCACTATATATGTTCTGTCTTTCCCCTCGTGTTCATTTCTACTTGGGTTTATTAATTTCAATATCAGAAAAATTTTAATAGATTGTTTATTAATAAAATCCCTTCTTATTTGCCACTTTAATTCAGTGCTAAGGCTCAAATTAGTGTGCTTGTGCACACCTTGTTACTTGTAACCAAAGAAGCTACTGACATCACTACTTAGTTACCCCCTTATTTTTCAAAGTTGTTTTAGATGATACTATCCTACATAGGGGTGTTCAGACTATTCCAATTAGACTATTAATTTATTCATTTTACTTTATCAGACTATTATAACTTTCCTAACTGTAATAAAAATATTTTACATATTTTCTCTTTACCTCCCTAGTATTTTAATTCCTTCTTACACTTTCACCCTTCACACAAACATTATAAGTATACATATTTCTTTTAAACTACAACTTAGACTCGTTCCTAATATTTAACTAAAGTAACTACAGTTTACTTAAACTGTTTCAATTCCTTCCTAAATATTTCTTTAAGTTTTAAAGGCTACTTTAGTTTTTAACACATCAGGATGTTCATTGAGTCTATTTAGAAAATTAAACACGTTTCTGTTATCCTGGACTTATCTTCTTCAAGTGGCTTAAACCTCTATTTCAGGCTATCAGTATCATTTATTTTAATAAATTCTTAATTTTCTTTCTTTTACTTAAAATTAATATGCTCCCCCCACTTAAGATCGGGTCCCTGATGACATCATTAATGACATCACATAAACTGTCTTTTCTTCGGCCTGCATTGAAATTTCATATTATTCTAGACTTATTTTGTATGGAGAGTTGTATGGGAAAGCATCCTAGTTCCATTGTTGGGAATTGGAGATGCAGTCCTATCCAGACTTCACTGACACATAGAAAAATTGGTTGAATGATATTATCAAATCATTTTAATGAGTATTTGAAATTGGTCAGTAGTTTCTTTATGCACAGAAGGCTCTTGGAACTTTGGGGGTCATTTTCCAAGGAGTTACCGCAGGAGATAATTCCGCTAACAGCCATGTTTAATTTTGTATTCAGGGGGCAGAGTATATGTAAAGTAGGAAAGAGTTATCATGTGCCACAAAACAGCTGCAGTGTTAACGTGGCCAATAGCTACACCTCTTTCATTTGTGGTATGTTGTGCACTAGAGGCCAGTAAAGGAGAAGGAGAAGGAGAGAGAGAGAGAGAGAGAGAGAGAGAGAGAGAGAGAGAGAGAGAGAGAGAGAGAGAGAGAGAGAGAGAGAGAGAGAGAGAGAGAGAGAGAACCTTGCTATAGTGTTGCTTCCCTAGACAGGTATTTGTATCCCTATGAGAGGCCCACCTAGTAACTCGAGGTGGGGATTAGGTATTAGTGTAGGGGGTTGGGGGCCACTTTCACATTCAACATGAGACGTACGAACAGAACAGTGGTCTCTTGTGAAGATTTGATGGCCTTTGGAGTGAGGAAACTCACTCCAAGATGAGATTTGGACAATGTTCTCTCCACCTAGCTTGTTGTTGCCCAGATAGAGTGTCCATCAAGCTAGGTGGAGAGAACATAATCCCCACCCTGAGTTACTAGGTGGGCCTCTCATAGGGATACAAATACCTGTCTAGGGAAGAGATACTATAGCAAGGTTCTCTCTCTCTCTCTCTCTCTCTCTCTCTCTCTCTCTCTCTCTCTCTCTCTCTCTCTCTCTCTCTCTCTCTCTCTCTCTCTCTCTCTCATGAACCACTATATATATGTACAATGTAGCCCAAATTGGGTTAATAGTGCAATGTGTGTTGCATAGCTGTTTTTGCAATACAAATGCTTATTAGCATAAGGTAACACCCCTTTTTGATACTGTGCGATATTGGAAAATGAGGCCCTTTATCTCAGTGTCTTTTACAGCTATTTTAAAGGCAATGATGAAGGCTAAGCTGTGTGGGGGGGAGGGTGGACATGGTTGCTTTGGCTTTCTCCCTTCCATACCTAGCTTTCACCCAAATAATTCTGCCTAGAGATACCACTGGTAACACGGGAGCAGTGCTCAGACTCAAGAATGTGTGATTACTGGAGAGGGAGGAGGAAAAGAGAGAGCATGTATGAGTGAATGTGTGAGTGAGGGGGTGAGAGATAAAATCCCCTTCATACTATGCCAATTTGGAGGGTAGACCCCCTTCCACAACACTGGGGTCTGTCATTCTCTACTGCATCCTGACATCCTCACCCACAAAACTGAGGCCTTTTACTCTCTGCTGCATCTTCACATCACCATCCACCAAACTGAAGTCTGACCCAGCTTACTTCCTTCTTACATGACCTTAAAGACAAAACTGGGGTGTCAATCCTTCTACTTCCTTCTGACATGTCCCCTTCAACAACAATGGGGTTTTATTTTATTTATTTATTTTTAACATGTTTTATATACCGTATATTCGGTTTTGCCATCATAACGGTTTACATTAGGAGAGTAACATTAAAGTTTTAACAAACACAATTTAAAGATAAAGTTGGGTAGCATTGGGGGGAATAGGGGGTTAGATTATATATGGAAAAGTTCTTAGATGTCTGTTGTAGTTTTATTAGTCCGTTATAAGTTGATAGGGTGGTATCTCTGTTTTCTTTGGATTTGTCTGTTTGGGAGTTTGTTAGTGTTGGTAATTAAGATCATCTGAAAAAGCTCTGGTAAAAAGCCAGGTTTTAAATTCTTTTTTGAAAGTTTTGGTGTCAACTTCAGTTCTTAGATTTAGGGGTAAGGAGTTCCATAGAAATGGGCTGGCGATGAATATAGCTCTCTCTCGGGTTGATACTAGGTGCGTGATTTTTGCATGAGGAATTTTGAGGAGGCCTTTATTCTGACACATCCCCAATAACAACACTGGAGGGTCAATCTTCTTAATTCCTCCTGACACACTCCAACAACACTGGAGTGTCAATCCCCTTCTACATCAATGGAGGTTGACACAGCTTACTTCCTTCTGACATGTCCCCAACAAGAACCCTGGGACTTCAGTCCTCCTGTTCCTCCTGACATGTCCCCAACAACAACACTGGGGCTTGGGGCTTCAGTTCATCTGCTTCTTCCTGACATGTCCCCCAACAACAAAACTGGGACCTGACACTATAGAGGTCTGACAGCACATCCAGTATCAGCCTTTTACTTCTCACACCCCAACACTAACAACACTGATGTCTGGCAGTACATCCTGTAGCAGACTTACACTAAAGTACCCGAACACCAAAAGTTCAGAGGACTGGCAGCACATCCAACAGTAGCCTTACACTGCCATACACCTCACAAAACCTCAGGGGTTTGATATATCCTTCGTCTGCCAGCCTTGTTCCAAGCACAACTACAGGGTCATTACTCCACCAAGTTCCTCTGCATTCTTGTGCCACACCAAGACATGACTCTGATGAGTTCCTCTGGCTCCCTTTCCCCAAATGTAACCTCTGAGGCATGACATGCTGAGTTCCTATGCCTCTTTTCCCCCAAAAGACACCTCCGACACATGACTCCCCTCAGTTCCTCTACTTCCTTTTCCCCAAACACCACCACTGAGGCATGGCTTCACTCAGTTCCTCTGCCTCCTTTTTCCTAAATGCAACCACCAAGGTGTGACTCCGCTGAGTTCCTCTGCCTCCTTTTCCCAAAAAGCCACCTGTGAAGCATGACTCCACTGAGCTCTTCTGTCTCCTTTTCCCCAAATGCAACTTCCAAGGCATGACTCTGCTGAGTTTCTCTGACTCTATTTCCCCAAATACCACCATCAAGGCATAATTCTACTGAGCTTCCTTGCCTGCTTTAATACAAACAGTTGTTGAGGTGAAGCAGACAGGGGAGCTGTTGGGTTTGTGGCATAGTTTGAACTCTTAGTAGCAGTGGTGATGATTCCTCCCATGGGGAGGGGTTTCGTGGGGAACCACAGCAATAGGCTAGAGAGCAGACACTGGAGATAGAAAGCTTTATTGTACTGCTGTAGATAGATGGTAATTATGCAGGAAGGAATGGCACTGAAGTCCAGCAAGGTGCTAATATGCTCAGACAGTCACAGATGTAGAGGTCTCACCCAGATGTACAAGGTTGGTAGTGTTCCGCTGAACGGGATAAGCCTAACCTGGTGGGTGGAAGTGGAGAGTTGGATCATAATGGTATTCACTGAAGAGTAGTGCAGGAATCCTCCTGGTGATGGTGAAGGCGGACCCGAGGTCTATAGTGCTGGATACTCTGAACTGGTAGGCCCTCGAGGAGCAAGTACCTGGGAGTGCAGAATCCTGAAAGAGAAGAGAGACCCCGGAGGAGCAGTTGTCTAGTTAGTAGAAACCCCAAAGGGTAGTTGGAAGCGAAAGACCCCTGAGGGTCGGGTACCCAGAGCTTCTTCAGGAGTGAGATACCCAGGAGGGTAGTGAGGAGTCTAAGCGTGCAGCTTAGAAGTGTTCAGAGTAGCTAAACCGAAGTGCTTGCTAACTCGTTTGTTTGAAGCGGAGCGGAGGCTTAACTACCCGGTGGTATTGACATCATGCGATGGGGACGCCCCCGCCATGATGTGTAGATAAGCATAGGCAGCATGCGCGTGCACGCCCTAGGAGGACACGGGAAGGAGCATGGCGGACAGGGACGCCCATGCTGAGTTGGAGACGCTGAGAGTTTCGGTATTCGGCACTGGAGACCGCCATCTTACCCATGGAGGAGGAGAAAGGCAAAAAAGAGTTGAGGCAGAGTGGTCGCAGCCATCTGCGACTGACGGACGCAACAGTACCCCCCCTTCAAAGGGCCCCCTCCAGGACCTCTTCCTGGTGGTCTGGGTTTTCATGGGTGTGCAAGATGGAATTGATGTACCATGTCCTTATCCATGATGTTAGCCAGAGGCTCCCATGAGTTTTCTTCTGGTCCATAGCCTTCCCAGGAGATAAGGTACTCCCATGTCTTGCCTCATTTGCAGACTTCCAAGATGTCATCCATGGCATATTCAATATTGCCCTCGGTGTCCAGATTAGTTGTTTCTGGGGTCTTTTTAGAGAACTCGGAGAGCATCAAGGGTTTTAACAGAGAGACATGGAAGGCATTGTGTATTTTCATTGATGGAGGTAGTTTCAAACCACATCAGATTTCCCAATCACCGAAGGATAACAAAGGGTCCTACGTAGCAAGGAGCAAAATGTGCTGAAGTTAGTTTAAGATGGAGAAACTTGGTACTCAACCAGACTTTGTCCCCAGGCTGAAACTGTGGTGCTTCTCGATGGTGAGCATCATAGATCTTTTTTGCTTTCTGTCCTGCTCTAAGAAGTAACTCCTTTGTTTGTTTCCAAAGTTGAGATAACTCTGCTGCAGTAGCCTGTGTGGCAGGAGAAGCCACCGATAATGGAATTGGAAGAGGAGGAAGTAGTTGTCATCCATAGATGAGTTGGAAGGGAGAAGACCCCTTGGAAGTAGCAGGATGAGAGTTGATGGCATATTCTGCCCAAGGCAATAGTACAGCCCAATCGCTCTGCCTAGAATTGACATAGGATTGCAGAAATTGTTTCAGCGTTCTGTTCATTCTTTCAGTCTGTCCATTAGACTGAGGGTGGTAAGTGGAGGTTAAGTCCAAGGTGATGTCAAATTTCCAACATAAAGCTCTCCAAAATTTAGCAGTGAATTGTACTCCTCTGTCAGATAATATATGCTTAGGCATCCCATGAAGGTGGAAGATGTGTCAAATAAAGAGTTTTGCTAACTCCACAGCGGATGGTAATCCTGGTAAAGCTACAAAATGTGCCATTTTGGAGAAGCAGTCAACTATGACCCAAATGGTGTTTTCCGTTAGATGGTGGCAAGTCCACCACAAAGTCAGTTGCTATATATGTCCAGGGTTCATCCGGCACTAGTAGAGGTTGTAACAAACCCCAAGGATGTCCAGCTGGCGGCTTTTGCTTGGCGCAAACAGCACAAGAACCCACATAAGCTTGTACATCCTTTTTCATGGTTGGCCATCAGTAGTACCATTGTAACATTGCCAAAGTGTGACTCTGTCCTGGATGGCAGGCCAGACAGGAATCATGCGCCCACTTCAACAGCTTCTTCCTTTGATTTCTAGCCACAACTGTCTTCCCAGTGGGAACTACATGAGAGGCTGCAAGAACCACTCTCCTAGGGGTCAATGATGTGACAGGGTTTGTCGGACACATCCTGAGGGGAGAAGGATCATGACAAGGCATCAGCCCAAGTGTTCTTCTCTCCCAGACAATACATCAAAAGGAAGTCAAATCTGTTAAAGAACAGGGACCATCTTGCTTGACGGTGGTTGAGTCGTTGAGCATGTCTGAGGTACTCTAAATTCTTGTGATAAGTGTATACTACTATTTGGTGTTGTGCGCCTTCTAGCCAAGGACACCACTCCTCAAAGGCCAGCTTGATTGCGAGTAACTCTTTGTCTCCGATTCCATAATTTCTTTCAGCAGGCAAGAACCACCTTGAGAAGAAGGATCAAGGATGGAGCACATTAGATTCACTATACTGGCTTAAAACTGCTCCCACGCCAACATCTGATGCGTTGCCCTCAATGATGAATGGGCGATGTGGGTCAGGATGGCAGAGGCACGGCTTCTTTTGAAAAGCCTCTTTGAGCGTCAGAAAGGCTGATATGGCTTTTGGAGACCAGTTGGTGAGATTGGCTCCCTTTCTGGTCATAGCAGTTAGAGGGACTGTCAATAATGAGTAGTTTTTGATGAAGGAAAGATAGTAATTGGTGAAACCCAAGAAGCAGCGCAATGCCTTCAGGCCTGTAGGTTGGGGCCAATCCCGAATACTTTCTAATTTCTTGGGGTCCATCTGAAACCCGTTCTTAGAAACAATGTAACCCAGGAAGGGTACAGACTCCTTGTGGAATTCGTACTTTTAAAGCTTTGCGTATACGTGGTACTCACGCAGGCATCTTAAAACTTTTTTGACATCCTCTTGATGAGTTTGCAGATCTTGAGAGAGGTTCAGTATATCATCGAGATAGACTACTACGCACTGATACAGTAAGTCCCGTAAAATTTCGTTCATCATATTTTTGAAAGACTGAAGGTGAATTACTCAAACTGAAGGGCATGATGAGATATTCGAAGTGTCCATCGCGGGTGTTAAAAGCAGTCTTCCATTTGTCTCCTTTACGAATATGCACCAAGTTGTAAGCTCCTTTTAGGTCCAATTTGGAGAATATCTTGGCTCTTTGGAGCCTGGCAAACAGTTCAGAAATTAAGGGCAGGGGATACTGGTCCTTGATGGTAATCTCATTCAGACCCCTGTAGTTGATGCAGGGGTGTAAGGTGCCATCTTTCTTCCCTACAAAAAAGAAGCCAGTACCAGCAGGAGATTTAGAGGGTCTGATGAATCCCTTTTGAAGGTTCTCTTGTATGTAGGTTGGCAAGGCCTTAGTCTCAGCTACAGAAAGAGGGTAAACTCTTCCCTTGGGAGGTTCCGATTTGGGTTTCAGGTTTATAGCGCAGTCAAAAACTCTGTGCGGTGGAAGTACATCTGCGGCTTGTTTTGAGAAAACATCCTGGAAAGATGCGTATTGTGGAAGTAAGCCAGGTAACGATGGTGTAGTGGGCATGCAAATGAGCGGTGAAACTTCCACGAGGCACTGACCATGACAGTCTGGCCCCCACGGGACAATTCCAACGTGGCCCAATTAAATTGTGGCATATGATCTTGTAGCCAAGGCAGTCCAAATACCACTGGGTACATGGCCTTTTCCAATACGAGAAATGAGATGGATTCAGAGTGTAAAGCTCCAGTGCACAGGCCAACGGTCTGGGTACTTAATGAAACTTCTCCAGGAAGTGGTTCCCCATGGATAGAAGACAATAGCAATGGCTTAGCTATTGGTATGGTAGGGATCCAGAGATGTTCTACTAAGCATTTCCGGCTCCGGAGTCAATGAGGGCGAGAGTCTGAAATTCGAGACCTCCGCAGAGCAGAGAGACTGGTAAAGATAATGGAGGAGTAGGAGAGGTGAGGCCTAGGACAAGTCCTCCTGCAGATCTTAGGCCTGTCAGATTCCCGGACAGATGGGACAGGTTTGGACAGCATGGCCTGATTGGCCACAGTACATGCATAACCCCATGTGCTTGCGAAAATGTCTCTCCTTGGAAGTTAAATAGCTTCGGCCTATTGCATAGGCTCTTCCTCTTCTAAGGGAGCAGACGGTAGACTTGAAGCAATAAGCACAGGTTTAGGATAGTTAGCCCTCGCAGTGGACTTTCTTGGACTCTTAGCCTCCTGAGTTCGGTCTGAAATATGGTGGTCAATTCTCCCAGCCAGTTCCAATAGAGACTCAAGGGTATCAGGCAAATCAGGAGCCACCAATTCATCCTTTAAGCGAGAGTTGAGACCCTCCTTGAAGATAGCACGTAGACATCCAGTATCCCAATGTAGTTCGGATGCTAAAGTCTTGAATTCGATCACATAGTCTGTGAGCGGCTTATTACCTTGCTGGAGATTAAGCAAAGCAGATCCAGTGACAGTCTGGCGAGCCGGGTCATCAAAGACAGACTTGAAATGTTTTAGAAATCCTGGTAGGTCATTCAGGATAGGATCTTCACGTTCCCATAGCGGTGAAGCCCAAGCCAAAGCTCGTCCTTCTAGAAAAGATAGAATGTAAGTGGTCTTGGATGCTTCTGTGGGAAAGAGGGTAGGCTGTAATGAAACATGCATGCTGCATTGATTAACAAACTCTCTACACATCTTTGCTTCACCCATGAAGCAGGTAGGTGTGGATAAAAGTACAGTGGTCTAGATGGTCACCACTGGAGACAGTGATTCTTTCACTGAAGTTGCTGAAGTACTCAGTTGAGCATGCAACTGATTGAAGGCAGCTAGGCTTTCCAGAGACTTTTGTTGTTCCATGATCCACTGGGCTAGGCAAGGAATGGCCTGCAAGGCCGCGAGCTGAGCTGAGTATATGGCGTTAGTGATCGGTTGGGTTTGTGGCATAGTGTGGACTCTTAGTCGCATTGGTGATAACTCCTCCCATGGGGAAGGAATGGCACTGAAGTCCAGCAAGGTGCCAATTTGCTCAGACAGGAATGGCACTGAAGTCCAGCAAGGTGCCAATATGCTCAGACAGTCTCAGATATAGAAGTCTCACCCAGATATACAAGGTTGGTAGTGTTCCGCTGAGCGGGATAAGCGAACCTGGTGGGTGGAAGTGGAGAGCTGGATCATAAAGGTACTCACTGAAGAGTAGTGCAGGAATCCTCCTGGTGATGGTGAAGGCAGACCCAAGGTCCATAGTGCTGGATACTCTGAGCTGGTAGGCCCTCGAGGAGCAAGTACCTGGGAGCGCAGAATCCTAAAAGAGAAGAGAGACCACCGAGAAGCGGTTGTCTAGTTAGTAAAAACCCCAAAGGGTAGTTAGAAGTGAAAGACCCCTGAGGGGTGGGTGCCCAGAGCTTCTTTAGGAGTGAGATACCCCAGAGAGTAGCGAGGAGTCTAAGCGTGCAGCTTAGAAGCGGTCAGAGTAGCTAAACTGAAGTCCTTGTTAACTCGTTTGTTGGAAGCGGAATGGAGGCTTAACTACCCGGAGGTTTTGATGTCTTGCGGTGGAGACGCCCCCGAGGTTCCTGCCATGACGTGTAGATAAGTGTAGGCAGCATGCGCGTGCGCGCCCTAGGAGGACACAGGAAGAAGCATGGTGGTTGGGGACGCCCATGCTGAGGTGGAGACGCCGAGGGTTTTGGCACTCAGCACCGGAGGCAGCCATCTTATCCATGGAGGAGGAGAAAGGCAAAAAAAAGGTGAGGCAGAGCGGTCGCAGCCATCTGCGACTGACAGACGCAACAGGAGCTCAGTAGAATCAGTCCTCAGTGGTGATGTTTGCCAAATACTACCACTGAGGCATAACTCCAATGACTTCCCTGTCTTCTTTACCCCAAACAGTTGTTGAGGAGAAGCAGGCAGGGGAGGTCAGTGGAAACATGCTTGAGTAGTAATGTTTGCCAAACACCACTGGGGCATGACTCTATGGAGATCCTGTAACTCTTCTCCAATTACCACCACAGAAGAATAACTTATCCTTTGTCAGCCTGTCTTACTCCAACCTTAACCTCTGTGGCCTGCTAATTGCAGCTTCTGCATGCCACGTTCCAACCTTTATCACTGAGGCCTGTCACATTCAGCTATGGCATGCCAAGTCCCAACCATTACCATAAACACCTGTCACTTACAGCTAAAGCATGCCATTTTCAAAGCATAAACACTGAGGTCTGTCACTTTCAGCCACGGCATGCCATTTTCAAATCATAAACACTGAGGCCTGTCACTTTCAGCTGCAGCATGCATGTCTCAAACATTACCACAGTGGCCTGACACTTACAGCTATGGCATGCCATGTTCCAGCAACTACCGCCGAGACCTGTCAATTACATCCACAGCATGCCATTTTCAAACCATAAACCCTAAACCCTGAGGCCTGTCACTTTTCAGCTACAGCATGCCATGTTCCATCCATTACCACTGAGGCCTGTCACTTACATCTATGGCATGCCATTATAAAACCATAAACACGGAGGCCTATAACTTACAGCTACGGCATGCCATTTTCAATAACCTAACAGCTGAGGCTTGTCACTTACAGCTACAGCATTCCATTATATAACCATGAACATCTCACGTTCAGCTACAGCATGCCAATTTCCAACCATTACCACTAAGACATGTCATTAACAGATAAGGCATACCATTTTCATCCCAAAAAACACTGAGGTTTGCCACTTACAACTACAGCATGTCATTTTCAAACCTTAAAAAATGAGGCAAAAACTAAGAAACATAGAAATGATGGCAGAATAGAACCAAATGATCCAACCAGTCTGTCCAGAAAGCTTATGCCAGCATCTCCTGCACTGTGCAGGTTACCCAATGCTTATCAGTTTCCCAGACCATAAAAGTCAGGGCCCTCAGATGTTGTTTGAATCCAATTTCCCTTAACCTTTGCCGTGGAAGCAGAGAGCAATATTGGAGTTGCATCAAAAGTATCAGGCTTAGTGATTAATAGTAGTAAGTGCTGCATCAGCAAGTTACCCCCCTGTTACCCCATGCACTCTTTACTTTAGCTGATCGCGTGCGATAAGTCTTTAGAAAATAACCCCTCATATTTACAAAGTTTTCATCCCTCATAAAAATAAATCCCATGCATACTTTTCTGTTTGCAAAATATACTCAAAATAATTGTTAATGAGCTGTAGTGATAAAAATTATAAAAAAAAACAAACAGCTCATGGTGTATTACTGAATAGAAAAACTATGAAGATAATTTTCAAAAAGAGTTATGCATATAAAACTGAGTTTTTTGTGCATAAATTGACTTTTGAAAATTGCTACTTTTATAAGCTTAATTCTTTTGAAAATTCATTCAACAGGGCTGAATTTTCAAAAGGTTGTATACACTTAAATGGTATTTTGAATATTATGATATATTCTGCCTTTTTTAATGGAACTCCTTTGAAAATTCACTCTATGCAAAAAAATTAGCCTCTCAGGCAGCATTTCATAATTAAAAATTACACTGCAATGCGATGTGGTTATATTTCCAAGTTGTCACTGTCAACACACTTGTTTTTCATATGCAGTCAATCATTGCTGCACTGAGTCTGCCATTTCTGTAAAAGTAGCTTCCAGCTATGTAATTTAGATTTGTTTTATATTGTTAAAGAGCTCTGTTATATTTTGTATATATTTCATGATTTTGCATCACATTTATTTTCAGATTTTTGTTTTCACTTGCTCAGATCACTGTAATTACATTATTGGCTCACTCTGGCAGGCTTTCCTGAAGCAGCATGATTATAGCAAAGACGAAACATGTCAGACAATTCTGATTGATTTTTCTGATATGGTGACCTGATAATTAGATTGGAGGTGGGCACTGCATGTCGTGTACCTAGATTTTAGCAGAGCTTTTGACACTGTCTTATATACAGGATTCATAAATAAACTGATCAGATAAGGAGTGAGCCCCCAGCTAGTAAACTGGACTAGAAGCTAGATAAAAAGTAATAGACCACAGCAGATGGTACATGGAGTTCACCTGAGAAGAAAAGAGAGATTAGCTATAGGGGTATACTTGTGAAAAGTTTTGTTTTATTTTTCTTGTTTTTCTTGCATCTTTAAATTTTATTTTTTTACTTATGCACATTAAGACGGTAACTTTTAAACAGGTGCGCAGGCATCAGCCCACGCAGCCTTTTTATAACATATGCGTGTATACGCGTACATGTTATAAAATATCATGGATGCGCATACATGTGTGCTCAATGTTAAACGTATGCGCACATCTACATGTAAATCCCGTATCTACCGCGTAAGTGGGGAAACTTTATAAGGGATGCGCACCAACACCATTTGCCATTTTCCAAATTCGTTCCCAGTTCTCCCAGTTAAGGCATAGGACTTCCAAACCATATAGTTTAATAGCAATCCTCCTCCCTGTTACAAGGGATGTGAATCATTTTTCAACGATTAAAATTATCATCCGATAATTTTAAAATCATCTTAAATCGTTAAAGAACACGATACAATAGGAATTCTAACGATTTATCGTTAAAAAATCGTTAATCGGGTTAGTGTGCACTAACGGGAGTTAGTGCGCACTAACAGAAAATGATACAAATTGACACTTTTCGGGTCAGTTAGGAATGAATATGTATACCTATTGGCTGGCTGCCCTCTTATTTATTGATGTTACCAAGGTTCCCACTGAGGTGATGGTTGGGGGGATAGGAAATGGAAATGGTTGGTAGCTTGACAAAAAAAGTAATGTGATCAGTCAATGTGACTAGAACTTGTGCCTATCCCTGATACC